>NC_142868.1:85727954-86037727 GCF_051225735.1 Oryctolagus cuniculus | reverse complement strand
AGGATCTCTGCAGAGTGTTACTTTGACACCAAGTTCTGTCCCCTTCAAAAGAAGAATGAACTGCAAAATTCAATTCTTACTAAAAAAAAGGTATAGTTGACTTGAGTTTCTCCTTCAAACTTAAAAGAATATATGTCTGCCAAGGTTTCAAGGAAAAGAAGCTCTTGCAGCATGGTGCTTAAATTCCCATCTATTGATGCAAGGCAGAGTTTTATCTTGTGAAGCTTCACAAATGCTCAGATTCAAATATGCACCCATCACTGAGCTTTGTGGGAACCAGAGCATGCTCTTGAACCTCTTTGTACTTAGTTTTCATTCAGTTACAATGGAGATGATACCATCTACCTGCAGAGTTGATGTGTAGCAAGTATGTAAGAATTTTAATCTACTATGGTTATTATTTGCAAGTCTGAGCAATTACCAACCATGCACCTCCTACACTACAGGACTGACCCTACAGGACTGGAAAAGAAACATACACTTGGAGTCAAGAGACAGAGGTCCCTGTCAGTTCTATGATAGTAATATGTGTGCTGAGCAATGTGAGGAGTGGTATAAAGCTTGGAGTGTACTGAGTATGGGAGAAGGAGTTGCTTCCTCTCTACTCTGGTTTGCTCGTGGGAATCCAAAGGATCATGATCATAAGACTGGTTCACTCCAAGAAATGCTATTTTCACAACTTATCTCTATCCATTCTTGTTCTTTTTTTCTCCTTGTTTTCCCATTAGATAGAGAACCAAATGTCTCCCATAATGCCAGTTAAAGCCTACAACATCCTGTCAGTTAAAGGTTACTGCATCCAAAGCCTCTTAGCACTTCTGGGGACCTGCTCAGCCCTGGCTGGTTAACTGGTGCCAACTTCAGATTCCACAGCTGTGCACCAAAGCTGATTCCAATAGATAACTTGCTTTATGTGTATCATCAGGAATCATTACCACATCATTGACTACTGCACTTACACAAAGAACCTGAAACTCAAGACACAGGTTTACACAAGTCTACATGCTCACTGTAGCAAGCCAAGAATACTGCTCAACTGCCAGGACCATATTCTCTCTACTGTCGAAGCTGCACACAGCAGCCCACAGATGCGTTTGGCCTCCACAATACTGGCCCTGATGGTGGTTTTTAAAAAAAAATCCTTAATTTACTTCCAACATTTTAAACGTAAGAAAAAAATAAGGTATATTTACTTTAAAATTCAATTAGAAGAGCTGGCAACACTGGGCTTGTTTTCTCTGGGCAACACTCTGCAGGAGCCAAGAAGCAGCAGCTCCCTTCAGACAGAATCTGTGTGGCATCCAGCTGGCCACAGTCCCCGTGCCTTGCACATGTTTTCTTCTACCTCTCTCCGCACTCTTTCATTACCTATCTAGCTCTGTAGGCATCTGATGCTGTCCCCTGTGCTAAGTACTGTTCTGCAGGGAGAACTTCCTTCCTAGCTGCTATGGGTCACAAGAGGCGTTTGAGTCTGCTGCGTCCCCCGTCACTCTCCACTGGGGTGTGTTCCTAGTTCTTTCTGCTGGTCTCACTTCTGACTCATGCCTGGTTCTAACTCACTATCGCTGGAATGCACTAGGACTCTCGTGTGTTAGAATCAAGCTGAAATTCTCTCCGTGTTAGTATGAGGCCCAATCTGAATTACTCACAAGGCCTTCCCTCCCTTTCAACTTTGACCAGTCCAGTCCAAGACTATAACTGTGAGCCAGAAACTTGGCAGTTGGTGAAGAAGCACTGTCCTTCTCATTGTCAGCACTCTGACTTCCTACCCCCTTCCCAGTAGCACTCCCAGCAGAGTCCTTGGTGGAGCAGAGAAGGGACTTTTAAATACAAGAAGGCTCGATTGGTGCTCCCTGTATAGTACAAGATGAGGAAAATTTCAAAAGCCCTCTGGACTTTGTGCATCAAGGATATTTCGTAGGGAACTTGACAGAGACTTTCATGATACATTTCAAATAAGAAAGAAATTGAAAAGGGCAAAATAATGCTGCAAGTCTAACAAGAAGAGAAAAAAAAAGTATATGCTGAAATATTAGGACTGAAAAACCTATTGAGAGCAAAGCTCCCTATGACCTTTGTGCCTCCCTAAATGAAAAGCAAACCTCACCTCCTCCTCCCTCATGGTTGAGTATGTCCAGCATGATTGATAACATAGCTTTTGCTAAGGACACTGCTGTAACATTCCCACATATAAAGTGACAGCCTTCATATCTTCATTTCTCTGCAAAAGAAAAGGCATGTAATTACAAAAGACAGAAGTGTGTCCATTAAGAAGAAAAGAATGGGAGGGAACACAGTTACCGTCAGGAGGACATGCTGCCTAAATAATGTTCCCCACATTGCTTCATCTGATGGTGACTGTCTTTAAAGACTTCAGATCAGAATTCAAAGACAGAAGGACACAGTCCCTACCAGTCTCCAGAAAAACTCTCTGGTCTTATAAAAAAGAATTAGCTGCGCCCCTTTCTAACCAATCCAATCATCTATATTCTAGCTTTCAAATTGGTATATCCCTTCCAAGGTTATAGCTGATCCTTCATCCTCACTCACTCAAATCCTATCCATCTTTAAAGACTCAACTCAAATTCTGTGACATTCTTCAAATATCACAATCTGCCATGAGCCCTCCTTTCTATAAATTATCTTTTTAAGCCTTATTTATTTACTTGGAAGGCAGTTATAGAAGGAGAGAGAGAGACAGTGATAAAGAGAAATTCCATCTGCTGGTTCACTCCCCCAGGTGATCACAATCATCAGGGCTGCGCCAGGTCAAAGCCAGGAGTTAGGAATTCTATCCAGGTCTCACATCTGGGTGGCAGGGGTCCAAGCACTTGGGCCATCTTTTGAAGCTTTCCCAGGTGCATTAGCAGGAAGCTAGATCAGAAGCAGAGCATCCAGGATTCAAACCAGTGCCCATATGGGAAGCTGACATAGCAGGCATAAGCTTAATCCATTGTGTCACAGCCCCAGGCCCTCTTTAAATTATTTAACAAATAAAACTCATCATTGAGTACTTACACTTGTAAGCATGACAGAATAAAATCAAAGATCTATCATTTTAATCCTAATATAATGGCAAACATTATACTTAAGAAATATTTAATTGAATTTAAAATTTTTCTGCTGTTTTCTTCATTGTGTTTCATTCATATTTTTGCAGAAAACTTTTATTTAAGTAATACAAAAGTCATGCACTTAATAAATACAACTTCAGGAATATAGTGATTCTTCTCACTATACCAAGCTTCCCACTCACACTCTCACCCCACTTCCTCCTCCCTCTCCTATTCCCATTCTTATTTTTTACTAAGATCTATTTTCAACTAGCTTTATACATATATGATTAACTCCATACTAAGTAAAGGGTTCAACAAGTTGTATAAAGAAAAATTAAAACTACTCCTCAACAAGCAAGGAAAGGGTTGTTCAAAGTCATTGCATTTTGAAGTGTTAATTTCAATTTTATAGATTACCTTTTAGGAGCTCTATTAGTTATCACAGATCTGGGAGAACATATGGTATTTGGCCCTTTGGGACTAGCTTATTTCACTAAGTATGATATTCTCCAGTTTCATCCATTTTCTTGGATTTTATTTTTCTTCCGCTATGTAGACGTCCAAGGCATACATATCCCATAATTCCTTTATCTAGTTTTCAGTTGACAGGCACTTGGGTTGATTCCATATCTTAGCTACGTGAATTGAGTTGCAATAAACATGGGGGTACAGATAACCTTTTCATATGTTGATTTCATTCCTTTGAGTAAATTCCCGGGAGTGGGATGGCTGGGTCAAAAATTAGGTCTATATTCAGCTTTCTGAGGTATCTCCACACCGTCTTCCACAGTGACTGTACCAGTTTACATTCCCACCAACAGTGGATTAGGGTACCTTTTCCCCCACATCCTCATCACATTTGTTGTTTGTTGATTTCTGTGTGAAAGCCATTATAACTGGGGTGAGTTGAAACCTCATTGGATTTGATTTGCATTTTCCCTGATGGCTGGTGATCTTGAGTATTTTTTCATGTGTCTCTTAGTCATCTGGATTTCCTATTTTAAGAAATGCCTATTTGCCCACTGCTGCAGTTCAATAGGCTAATCCTCTGCCTGTGGCACCAGCACCCTGGGTTCTAGTCCCGGTCGGGGTGCTGGATTCTGTCCCAGTTGCTCCTCTTCCAGTCCAGCTCTCTGGTGTGGCCTGAAAGTGCAGTGGAGGATGGCCCAGGTGCTTGGGCCCTGCACCCACATGGGATTCCAGGAGAAGCACCTGGCTCTTGGCTTCAGATCAGTGCGGTGCGCCGGTTGCAGCGAGCTGGCCACAGCGGCCATTGTGGGGTGAACCAACGGCAAAGAAAGACCTTTCTATCTGTCTCTCTCTCACTGTCCACTCTCCATGTCAAAAAAAAAAAAAATGCCTATTTAAGTCCTTTGCCCATTTCTTAACTAGATTGTTGTTGTTGTTGTTGCTTTTCTTGATTCCTTTATATGTTAAAGTTATTAATCCTTTATCAGTTGCATAGTTTGCAAATAATTTCTGCCATTCTGTCAGTTGCCTCATTATTTTGCTGAGTGTTTCTTTTGCAGTGCAGAAGCTTCTCAAATTAATGTAACCACATTTGTCAATCTTGGCTTTGATTGTGCCTTTGGGGTGTTCTCCAAAAACTCTTTGCCTATGCCAATGTGTTGCAGGTTTTCTCCAATGTTCTTTAATTATTTGATGGTATCAGGTAATAGATTTAGGTATTTAATCCATTCTGAGTGGGTTTTTGTTTAAGGTGTAAGATAGGGGTCTTGCTACACTTCTGCATGTGGAGATCCAGTTTTCCCAGCACCATTTGTTGAAGAGATTGTCCATGCTCCAGGGATTGATTTTTGCTCCTTTGTCAAAGAAAAGTTAATTGGTTGTAGATGTGTGGGTTGTTTTCTGGTGTTTCTATTCAGTTCCATCGGTCTAACCCTCTATATTGCACCACTACCAGGCTATTTTGATTATAACTTCCCTGTAGTATGTCTTAAAATCCAGTATTGTGATGTGACCAACTTTGTGTTTGTTGTATAAGATTTCTTTGGCTATTTGAGTTCTCCTACATTTTCATATGAATTTCAGCATCATTTTATTCTTTATCTGAGAAGAATTCCCTTGGCATTTTGATTGGGATTGCACTGATTCTTTACATTTCTTTCTGTAGTATGGACATTTTGATTAGATTGATTCCTCCAATCCATGAACAAGGAAGAGCTTTCCATGTTTGTATGTCTTCTTCTATTTCTTTCTTTAATGCTTTGTAATTTTCATCATAGAGATCTTTGCCATCCTTGGATAAATTTTTTCCAGGTTTTTTTTTTTTTTTTTTTTTTTTTTTTTTGTAGCTATTGTGAATGGGATTGATCTTAAAAGTTCCTTCTCAATCATGGCATTGTCTTTGTGTACAAAGGCTTTTGATTTTATGTGTTGGTTTATATGCTGCCACATTACCAAACTCTTCTCTGAATTCCAATAGTCCCTTAGTGGAATCTTTTAGGTCCCATATATATAGAATCATGTCATCTGCAAATAGGGATAGTTTGACTTCCTCCTTCCCAATATGTATCCCTGTGATTTCTTTTTCTTGCCTAATGGCAATGGCTAATACTTCCAGGACTATATTGAATATCAGTCATGAGACTGGGCATCGTTGTCTCGTTCTGGATCTCAGTGGGAATGCTTTCGGCTTTCCCCATTCAATAGGACACTGGCCATTGGTTTGTCGTAAATTGCCTTGATTGTTTTGAAGAATGTTCCTTCCGTACCCAATTTGCTTAAAATTTTCATCATGAAAGGGTATTTTACTTTATCAAGTGCTTTCTCTGTACCTCTTAAGATAACCATATGGTTTTTGTTTTTCAGTTTGTTAATGTGATATATCACATTGATTTGTGAATGTTAAACCACCCCTGAATACCAGAGGCAAATCCCTTAGTACACATCAATGATCTTTCTGATGTGTTGTTGGATTTGATTGGATAGTATTTTGTTGAGTATTTTTGCATCTATGTTCATCAGGGAAATTCATCTGTAAGTTCTCTTTCTCTGTTGTATCTTTTTCAGGTTTAAAAATTAAGGTGATGCTGGCTTCATAAAAAGAGTTTGGGAAGATTCCCTCCTTTTCAATTGTTTTGAATAGTTTGGGAACAATTGGAACTAGTTTTCTTTATGTCTGGTAAAATTCATCAGTGAAACTATCCCGTCCTGGTCTATTCTTTGCTAGGAGGGTCTTCATTACTGATTCAATTTCCATCTTGGTCATGGGTCTGCTTAGGTGTTCTATGTGTTCATGGATCAATTTAAAGTAGTTTATATGTGACCAGGAATTTATCCATTGCGTTGGGCTTCCCAATTTGTTGAATACAGCTCCTTGTACTAATTTATGACAATTCTTTTTATTTCTTTGTTGTCTATTGTTACAGTTCCACTTTCATTTCCAATTTTATGGATGCTAGTGTTCTCCCCCTCCCTTTTTTTTTTTTTGTTAGTTGGGTCAATCATGTGTCCATTTGGTCTTTTTTTTTTTTTTTTTTTAAAAACTGCTCTTCATTTCACTGCCCTTTTGTATTGTTTTTGGTTTCAATTTTATTTCTTCTATAATTTTAATTATTTATTTTTTCTACTAGTTTTGGATTTGGTTGGCTGTTGCTTTTCTAAGTTCCTGAGATGCACTGATAGCTCTTCTATTTGATGCCTTTCCAACTTCTTGACGTAGGTACCAATTGCTATAAACTTTCCTCTTAACACTGCTTTTGCTGTATTCCATAAGTTCTGATATGTTGTATTGTCATCGTCATTCATTTTCAGAAATTTTTTTATTTATCTGTTGATTTCTTTTTTTTTAACTTTTATTTAATGAATATAAATTTCCAAAGTACGGTTTATGGATTACAATGGCTTCCCCCCATAATTGCCTCCCACGCGCAACCTTCCCCTTTCCCACTCCCTCTCCCCTTCCATTCACATGAGGATTCATTTTCGATTCTCTTTATATACAGAAGATCAGTTTAGCATACATTAAGTAAAGATTTCAACAGTTTGCTACCACTATCTGTTGATTTCTTCAATGACCTATTGTTCATTCAAGAGCATGTTGTTCAGTCTTCATGTGTTTGCATATGTTTTGAGTTTCTTGAGTTGTTGATTTCCAGCTTCATCCCATTATGGTCCAAGAAGATGTATGGTATGATTTCAATTTTTTTGAATTTGCTAAAACTTGCTTTATGGCCTAGTATGTGGTCTATCCCAGAAAAAGTCCCATACACTAGTGAAAAGAATACGTGTTCTGCAACTATAGAATGAAAAGCTATGTAGATATCCATTAGGATCATTTAGCTTATAGTGTCAATTGACTCTGTTGTTTCCTTGCTAATTTTCTATCTGGTTGATCTGTCCATTGCTGAAAGTGAAATACTGAAGTCCCCCATTACTACTTATTGGAGTTTATGTCTCCTTTTAGATCCATTAACACTTTTTTTTTTAAATAGCCAGGTGACCTGTAATTAGGTGCATATTCATTTATAATAGTCACATCTTCCTGTCAAATTGATCCCTTAGTCATTACATAGTACCCCTCTTTGTCTCTCTAAATAGTTTTGGTGTTAAAGTCTATTTTGTCTGATATTAGGATGGCTACATCAGCTCCTTTATGGTTTCTGCTGGCATGGAATATCTTTTTCCATCCATCCACTTTCAGTCTAAGGGTATTTTTGTGGTGAGATGTGTTTCTTGTGGGTAGCAATAAATGGGTTTTGCTTTTTAATCCACTCAGCCAGTCTGTATCTTTTAACTGAAGAGCTGAGGCCATTTACATTCAAGGTGACTATTGATAAGAAATGAGTTGGCCCTGTGATTTTTCCATAAATATTCCTATTGTTTATTTCAGATCTTCTTTGTACTTTTACTAGAAGATTTTCTGCCTTCACTTTCTTTCATAGTGATTACCACGTTTCTGTGTTTCTTTGTGTAGCACATTAAAGCATCTTTTGTAAAGCTGGATGAGTAGTGACAAATTCTTTCAATTTCTGCTTGTTACGGAACATCTTTATTTCACCTCCATTCCTAAATGAGAGCTTTGCAGGGTACAGTATTCTGGGTCAACAGCTTTTTTTTTTTTCTCTTAAGTTTTGGAATATATCTCCTCATTCTCTCCTAGTCTCTGGGTTTCTGATGAGAAATCAGCTGTGAGTCTAATTGGAGAGCCTCTGAAAGTAATCTGGCATTTCACTCTTGCACATTAGAGAATCTTTTCTTTATGCTTTACTGTGGAGAGTTTGACTACAATGTGTGGTGGTGATGCTCTTTTCTGGTCATGTCTACAAGAGTTCTATGTGCTTCTTGTACTTGGACAGCCCTTTCTCCAAATTACAGAAAATTTCTGTAATTATTTCACTGAAAAGGCCTTTTGATTCATTCTCTCTTTTTCACAGTTTCAGGAACTCCTAAAAACCATATGTTCAGTTGTTTCATGGTATCCCATAAAACTCCAACACTGTTTTGTTAGTTTTCTAATTTCTTTTTTTTTTTTTTGGGGGGGGGGCTTATTGTATAATTTCCAGATATTTGTCTTCTAACCCAGATATTCTTTTTTTTAACTTTTATTTAATGAATATAAATTTCCGAAGTACAGCTTATGGATTACAATGGCTTCCCCCCCCATAACGTCCCTCCCACCCGCAACCCTCCCCTTTCCCACTCCCTCTCCCCTTCCATTCACATCAAGATTCTTTTTCGATTCTCTTTATATACAGAAGATCAGTTTAGCATACATTAAGTAAAGGTTTCAACAGTTTGCTCCCACACAGAAACATAAAGTGAAAAATACTGTTTCAGTACTAGTTATAGCATTAAATCTCAATGTACAGCACACTAAGGACAGAGATCCTACATGAGGAGTAAGTGCACAGTGACTCCTGTTGTTGACTTAACAAAGTGACAGTCTTGTTTATGGCATCAGTAATCACCCTAGGCTCTTGTCATGAGCTGCCAAGGCTATGGAAGCCCCCTGAGTTCACCGACTCTGATCATATTTAGACAAGGCCATGGTCAAAGTGGAAGTTCTCTCCTCCCTTCAGAGAAAGGTACCTCCTTCTTTGATGACCCGTTCTTTCCACTGGGATCCACTCGCAGAGATCTTTCATGTAGGGTTTTGTTTTTTTTTTTTTTCCCCAGAGTGTCTTGGCTTTCCATGCCTGAAATACTCTCATGGGCTTTTCAGCTGGATCCGCATGCCTTAAGGGCTGATTCTGAGGCCAGAGTGCTGTTAGGACATCTGCCATTCTATGGGTCTGCTGTGTATCTCACTTCCCATGTTGGATCGTTCTCTCCTTTTTTTATTCTATCAGCTAGTATTTGCAGACACTATTCTTGTTTCTGTGATCCCTTTGGTTCTTAGTCCTATCATTATGATCAATTGTGAACAGAAATTGATCACTGGGACTAGTGAGATGGCATTGGTACATGCCACTTTGTTGGGATTGAATTGGAATCCCCTGGTATGTTTCTAACTCTACCGTTAACCCAGATATTCTTTCTTCTGCTTCTTTGAGTCTGTTGTTAAGGCTTTCTAGTCTATTCTTTATTCGTTCTACTGAATTTTTCATTTCCAATATTTTGTTTTGATTTCTCTTTAAAATCTCAATTTCATGGGAAAAATTTTTATTCATGTCATATATGGATTTCTTTAGTTCATAAATTTGTTTATTATTACTTCTAAGTAATCCCACTGTCAATTATTTGAATCCCATTTCTGGCATTTCATCAACCTGTTCATCTTCACACTCTAGTATTGAAGTCTTGTTTTCTTTGGGGGGTGTCATGTTGTCTTCCTTATTCTTGTTTCTTGAATTGCTGTTTTTATTATTATAAGGCATGTGTGGGGATATTTGTGTCTATGCCTCTGTGGATTAGTGGAGTGTCTGCTCTTTCAGTGAATACACAGAAGCATGTTCTGAGTGTGGTCAGTGCAACAGGAATGTCCAGGGTGACACACAAGTTGGGCATGGTAAATCTCTTTTGTTTTTTTAACAGAGGAGAGATTTATTCTGCTCTGTTTTCATTTTGTCAAGCTCACCTCCTCTACTAAAAGGAAACCAATTCCTGAATACTAGCCACCTCGGGTAAAATCTTCATCTTTGTTTCCACAAGAACCACACAAAGGATTCACGCAGTCCTCAGTATGAACTCGGATCCTGCAACAATGACCCTCACCAAGGAATCAGGAAGCCCCGAGCATGTGGAGCTGCCCACAGTCACTGTTCAATATCCCAGCCACAACCTGTGCCCTCCCACACAGCCATAGTATTTTCATAGTCCCAGCACACAAGGCTCCATGGTCACAACCACCCAGCCCCCTGTCAATTCTCCAGCCAGACTCAAGTGTCTCCTCTCAGCTGGTTGCTGGATATGCAGACACAAGTTTGCACAGCTGTTACTTATGTCCTAAATGGCACTCATCCTCTCTCAGCTAGTTACAGGACACCAGTGCCAGTGGTTGGGGAGAGAGAAAAGTGCACCCTTTTCTCCCCTCTAGGTTGGCAGGTACACTGACCCCTCAGGGCTCCAAGCTGGGCCCACACCAGGTCTTCCCACACCTTTATCACCAGTGGCTTATGCTGTAGCAGTCTTGTCTCTCCTCACTCCAAAGCTGATGCTGTGGCTCTTGGCTGCTGGTGTTCTGAGCTGTGTTTGTCCATACCCTCCATGTAGGTCCACATTGTCCCCCTAATTTGTATGGAGTTTCCTCTGCCATCTTCTCCCTAACCCCTCCCTGAAATTGTGCTCTCTCCACTTTTTAACTATCCTCCCCTAGACCAGAGCAGTAAGCTCCCTCCCTATTCTGCCATCTTCAATTCTCATATATGTTTTCTAAACATTCAATAAGATTTAAAGCTCCTCAAGGCCATAGATAATGACATGTAAGTCTAAATAGTAGAAAGCCAAGAAAGCTAAGAAATAGACATTTCCTTGACAGAGTTGATTGAGACAGTGGTAATTGAATAAGGGAATTTAAAACTTTCACACACATTACCAGTTTCACTGCAAGACATTGATTCATATGAATGGAAAATTTCACTTTCTGACTGGAGCAAAATTACCCAGGCTATGGGCATCCCCACGGCTGTTCAATGGCATGATTTCACTAAATTCCAGAGAGAACCTCTGAGTTTGCCTCTGTTATTTTGAAATACCACCTCAAAATGAGTGGTTGGCATTTGAGTAGTCATCCCAAGGATTGTGTTACAGAGTTCTCCAAGCTTATCCTTGCAGGGAAGGGCATATCACACTTAATGAGTCCACATGTCAAAAGACAGTTTTGTTTCTTAAATGCCTTTGCTATGAGTTCCACCTGGGACTTGCAAATCCATATGAGATCTTGATTTGCACATCATTGTTGGATACAAGACTGTGATGAGAGCTCAGCTGTCAATAGGAAGTAAAGCAGGATATCAGTTAGCTTCCCCTTCTGCCACCCCTTTGAATTTCCTAGGCAGATTCATGAGAAAGCAGTAAAGATAAGCAGATAGGATTTGCAGACCCAGGATACAAATGCACGTGGAAAAAGAAAGACTGTCATTAGGTTGTTTTCCTGTCTGTAATAACCACTCTAAGACCATCAGCTTTAAGTAATAAGTTTTTGAAAACCAAAAATTTTAGATACAATTTTGTATAAGCAAATCATTTGTGTGCACAAAACTCTATATTTTTTCCATGCAAACAGCATTTTCACATGCAAATTGGGCTGTTAGAGCTTTAGCTAATTGAGCAGTGCGTAGAATTCAATGCTTTTTGCAAGTGCCAGAGGGAAGTGGTACTGGTAAAACCACAGAGAATGTTAAAGAAAATGGCTGGCAGTCAGCAGCACAGTTTGCCTACAACTGGCTGGCACGGTTGGGTTGCTCTAACTCTCCTTAGAAGCAGAGTAGACAAACAGTCTGAAAGGAGCATATTGTCAAGAAAATTACTGGTCCGCTGCCAAGTGCCGCACATCAACTAGGTTTATCCTAGACTGTAAATTACTATGCTGCCTGAGTTAACACTTCAACATGACCTAGAAATGATCCACCCAATGTATCTCTCTGTTGGGTTCACATGATTACTCCCAGACTCTCTGCCACCCTTGCATCTGCACTAAACAGGAAAATGGCACCATATTGAAGTTGGACAATTGGAAGAATATAATAAAGGCACTACATACAAAGGAATGGAAAAAGGTTTGAACAGTTCCTAAGGAATAGTAGTAGGGGTTGCAATCCCTAGATTTGAAGGGGCACAAGAATGGGTCAGTTATTAGAATCTGAAGAGATAGCTGTAAAAAGAGGACCACCTGTCAGGAGTAGTGATCTTTCAATTGACATAAGCAGCCAATCTATCATAACTCCCAAGGAGGAAGCCAGAGATATCAATACTCTGATTTCATTCTTCTCTCTCCCTCTGGTATCTTGCTAGGGTACTGCATTGACTAAACAGAAATGGAATGCAGAAGACAAAGACCTCCCTTGATTCTATTCATTGCTCAATCTCTCAAGCAAAAAGAAGAGCTCAGAATAGATCAGAGGGGACAAACCAACAATATCTTGCACAAGTACCCTGGAGTCAAAGACTGTGCAACTATCAGACATTTTTCTTTATTTTGTATTTCAGTATTTCTGAGCCTTGGACTCCAGAAATTCTCTGAGAACATCATCACAATTCTGAGAACAACATCACTTTCTGCAGCACAAATTCCCAATCTTAGCGTAAACTTTCATGATTAACAATTGTTGTCTTAAATCTGTAAGACTCATTCTAAGGACCTCAATAACTTTTAATTCATACTACTAATATGGAGATGATTATGCAGTTCATCAAATAAGATTATTTCAGCTTGATTTATTCACTAATCATTATCCAAATTCATTGCCTAATAACAGAAGCCAAATATGGACAGTGACCTCTTATAATCCTCTATCTCTACTATTATATGTTTTGTTTCCCAACTTTTGTTTTCATTAGTTTCTTGCTTTTAGAGTGATCTGTTAATTTTTAAAATATTCTCCATAACATGGTTCAGATTTAATTGTTCAGTAGTTATTTAATGCATTCTAATTTTTTTTCCCTGCCTGAACTACAACCTCCCTGAGGGCAGAGAACACATATAATATTTATTCAGACATTTACTAAGCTGTTAATTAATGCATCTTTGTTGATTAATTCTCCACTAACATACAAGCTGTGGTAACCAGTATCTATAGATCAATTTCTAGACAGCCAGGACTCTGACAAATTGTAGACTACTTGACAGCAAAATCAAACTGTGCTTTATCTCAGGACCTTGGGTGGTGTCAAACACAGAGCCTTTCTCTTGAAGGTTGCATAAAGGAGAAAAGACAGTGGAAGGGAGAAAAGAGGAATAGTTGAATATGTTCAGTTGTTAGACTCAGCATAAACAGAGTTTTTAGGAAATAATTGAGTCATACTCCACATAGTGCTGCCTAAAGGCAATAAGATAAATGGCCTCTGGATATTTAGGATATGGCCATCGTCTTTCCCTTTACAGATGAGTCTGTAGATGAAATAAGCTATTTGATCTGGGTGATGCCGTGATTCAGATGTGTGTGTACTAGGAGTTGTGAGAAGAGATTTCAGATACCTCCATAAACACCTGCTAGAGATTGTTCAATAAAGAAAAATGTTCGGATCAATTAGTCACAGCCTCAAAACACAACACTAATAATACATCAATTCACTGTTCTTCCCAGAAACACAGTCTAACACTAATAATCTGTAAATGTTTAGTGAAAAAAAAGCATTATGTTTAAAATAACATGTTTTAACAAATTTATTAAGAAATAGCATGTCTTGGCCAGTGCTGCGGCTCACTAGGCTAATCTTCCACCTGTGGCGCCGGCACACCGGGTTCTAGTCCCAGTCGGGGCACCGGATTCTGTCCCAGTTGCTCCTCTTCCAGTCCAGCTCTCTGCTGTGGCCCAGGAGTGCAGTGGAGGATGGCCCAGGTCCTTGAGCCCTGCACCCACATGGGAGACCAGGAGGAAGCACCTGGCTCCTGGCTTAGGATCGGCGCAGCATGCCAGCTGCAACACGCTGGCCGTAGCGGCCATTGAGGGGTGAACCAACGGAAAAAAAAAAGACCTTTCTCTCTGTCTCTCTCTCTCTCACTGTCTAACTCTGCCTGTCAAAATAATTAAATAAAAAAAATAATAAAAGAAATAGCATGTCTTCATTTCATTTGGGTGCAATGGACCCTATCTCTGAATTAAACATCAGTGCCATTTCTTTTTTCTTTCTTTTTTTTTTTTTTTTTTGACAGGCACAGTAGACAGTGAGAGAGAGAGAGACAGGAGAGAGACAGAGAGAAAGGTCTTCCTTTTCCTTTGGTTCACCCCCCAGTGGCCGCTGCAGCTGGTGCACCGCACTGATCTGAAGCCAGGAGCCAGGTGCTTCTCCTGGTCTTCCTTGCAGGTGCAGGGCCCAAGCACTTGGGCCATCCTCCACTGCACTCCCGGGGCAGAGCAGAGAGCTGGACTGGAAGAGGAGCAACCAGGACAGAATCCGGCGCCCCAACCAGGACTAGAACCCGGGGTGCCAGAGCCACAGGCGGAGGATTAGCCTAGTGAGCCGTGGCGCCGGCCAGTGCCATTTCTTAGGCATAAGATTTGTCAACACAACCATATGCTTTCAAGAAAACTACATTTGAAAAAGAAAAAAGTGAGGAAAGTAAAGTTCTGTTAGTATGGCGATCATTCAGCTAATATTCTCTGATATCAGAATTTCATGCAATTGCATTCATTTCAATATATGAAATGAAATCATCACACAGCTAAATGTGATTTTATTATACATCTTGATAAGAATTTAGAAGACAAAACCTATAAATCAGAAAACAAAAAATTTTGTTGGATCTACAAATCAGAAATAGTTACTACTATTCATAATTATTACTATTAGTATTGTCAATGATAATTACTATCATTGTAGTTATTAATAATAAGCATCACTCTACTTGAATGGAACACATAAAATGCCATGCCTGAAAATTTAGAAATATGAACTGGAAATGTACTCCATAAGGAGAAATGTTTTCAGTGTAAATTATATGAGAATTAACAACACATGCAACAAATCCTAAAGATGTCTTTATTCCAATCTAGATAGGTAACTGTTTTTCACACAAAATGGTTAGTAGATTCTGCCATCCAAGTTCTCTCTCTGTTCCTTCCATAAGAACCATGGACCCCATAGCACCAAGTATGTGAAAGAAGTTCTCATTAGAGATCCTCTCCTGCTGATCACTCTGACAATTCAGTACAAAAACTCCCAATTCTATGCAATCTCACATAGAACCTGAACAAGTGCCTGACACAGGCACAGGCTCTTGCTACCCTTTCTTGGGGACATGAGCCTGTTCATGGTGGTATTTTCTTGTGGTTTGGAATGGGGAGGTTTGAGAATCAGTGACAAAGGGAAGTAAATCCCTTCAGTTGCACTGCCCAATAGAGCTCCTTAATCTAAACTTGCTAAGATTAAACAAAATGAACTGTTTAGTTCCCCAGTTGCACCAGCTACATTTCCAGTCTCCAACAGCCATATGTCCAGGGGCTGCCAAATCGGACAGCATAGATACAGCATATTTCTTTTTTGTTTTGTTTTGTTTTTTTGACAGGCAGAGTGGACAGTGAGAGAGAGAGATAGAGAAAGGTCTTCCTTTGCCGTTGGTTCACCCTCCAATGGCCGCCGCGGCTGGCGCGCTGTGGCCAGTGCACCGTGCTGATCCGATGGCAGGAGCCAGGTGCTTCTCCTGGTCTCCCATGGGGTGCAGGGCCCAAGCATTGGGCCATCCTCCACTGCACTCCCTGGCCACAGCAGAGAGCTGGCCTGGAAGAGGGGCAACCGGGACAGAATCTGGCGCCCCGACCGGGACTAGAACCCGGTGTGCCGGCACCGCAAGGCGGAGGATTAGCCTAGTGAGCCGCGACACCGGCCGACACAGCATATTTCTATCATCACAGAAAGTACCTTTGGAGAGCGCTGTGATGTAATATGTGAGTAAACCTCATGAATCAAATGTCTACAATTCATATAGATCGGTTTTCATGCTGCCTGGCATCTGTTTCATTGATTGTGTCTCTAAAGACTATCATGTTTATAAGCAGTTAATGTTTTTACATATTCATCTGTATGAGGTTTGTTCTTAAATATTACCTTGGACACTAATTAAGTGAGATTATAAAGTGAAAACACATTGGTATTGTTAAGGTTAGTGACTTGATCCTTTAGAGCCAGAGATAACTTCAAGAACTTGTTGGAAAATTTTTTATTAAAGCACAGGGAATACACTGCTCCATCATCCACAAGCTTTGTCAGCCTGTTCTTTTTATCTTTGGGACTTGTGCCATCTATATGTCCTTTGAGTAACTGACACTTACACAGTATTTCCAAGTGTTAGCATTTTGTATTAGGAAGGTAAATCCTGATTAGAGGTTATTTCCCCCACACAATTCCAGAATCATCAATACTCAGACTTGGTTGACCTACTTTGAAAATTATCTTGAGGTAAATAGTGAATTATTTTTATTTAGAAGCAAGATAGGTGACAGATAAACAAAATAGTAGATGGAACACCAAAATCAACTTTTCAATTGACTGTTGCAATAATTCTAATTTTTGAATCTACATGATTGAGACATTTCCAAATAGTTGATTTTGAAAAACAGAGATTTAATAGGGGAGGGGATTATTGGATTAACATCTTGGCATAAAAACTTTTTTGGACTGTTTTACATTGTTTCCTCTTACCGTTATTTTTAAGACTATGTTCATACACAGTAACTACTTAGTATGTTCATTTTCAGGGAAATATCATGTGCTTTTAAAGGTATGGCTAGCGGTATGTATGACAGGCAATAGAGATCAGTGAAGACAGGTGAAATCAATATGTGTCAGGGTTTGCCCTACAACGACTGTACTGTTGAGAACAGACATGATGTCTCGTCCACCCTTTATACCCTTCATAGTACTCAGCATAGAGATGAGAGCATATCAAAACTCACCCATGGTTGGTTCACCTGATGGACAAAATAATGATCAGGCCCCTAAAGATGTACACACCCTAAACCCCAGAACCTATGGATATGTTGCATGGCAAAGGAGAATTAAGGCTGCAGATGGAATTAAAGTAGTCACCAGCCGGCCTTAAAATAGGAAAGCTGTTTGAATTATCCCACTGTGCCCAAAGTGATTACAAATGTCATTAAAAGAGGAAAAATAAGAAAAGAAGGAGGAAGGGGCATGGGAGCAAAGGGGGGGGGGTGCACATATATATAAAACTGCACATATGAGTAAAAGATAAATGATTGCAAAAATTAAATTAAAAAGGAAACAGGAGGGGGTTTGAGTGAGGGAGGAAGAGAGGCAAGAATGTTTATCTTCTTAGAATTATATCTATGAAATATATGAAATCTGTTATCTTTATATTAATGAAAATTCTAAACTAACTAACAATAAAAATAAAACAAAAACAAAAACATCAAAATATAAAATGTGGGAACATTTTTAAGATGGGGGAAAAGGGCCCCAAGCAAGGACCATGATGGTGAAGGGAAAGGATCCTACCCTACAGCCTCCAGAAAGGAATCTGATTCTGCCAATGCCTCATCGTAACCTATGAAAACCCATGCTGGGATTCTAACCTGTAAAATTGAGATGATAAATTAATCATCATAATTTATAACAGGAACCACAGAAAACTAATATAATAGAGATACTTCTCTTTTATTTCCACTGATTTCATCAAAGAAGTGACAATAAATTCATTATAGTTATTGTTCCTAACTATAAATAAATATTCACTTGTCAGTGTTGGTACTGGCAGAGGTATAGGCCAAGAAAAATTTGGAATGATACTCCAAGGACTCCTTCAGCATTTTTAAATAGTATCCTCCTGTCTCCAATCTACTGATTTGCTTACTTAAGACAATTAATTGCCCACTTAAAACCCCCATGAAGTGGGAACTTTGTGCCATGTAAACATTTGTTTGCTGTTTTCTCTCTCCCAAGGTCAAGCACAGGATTTCTTAACTGATAACTGTTAAGTAAAGTGAAAGGATCTATGATTAGCAGATTCAGTGACGCCCACTGGATTTATTTCCAATGGAAATTTCTCCACATTCTTGACTCAAGCAACTCAGTTTCTTCTTTTTGATTTATCAAAAATCCTTGGGGACAGCTTTGTGGTGCAGCAGGGTTGATGCCAGCATCCCAAATTGGAGCACTGGTTCTAATCCCATCTGCTCTGCTTCTGATCCAGCACCTTGTTTATGCACCTGGGAAACTGGCAGAAGGTGGCCAAACTAATTGGGCCACTGCCACCCATGTGGGAGACCCAGATGGAGTTCCAGGCTACTGGCTTTACCTGGCCCAGCCCTGGCTGTTGCAGCCGTCTGGGGAGTTAATCAACAAATGGAAAATCTCTTTCTCTCACTGTCTCTCCATCTCTCTCTGTCACTCTGCCTTTCAGATAAATAAAATAAACCTTTTAAAAAAATATTGAAGCATTTATACTGACTCCAAATGATCACTCACTGCTACAACAATTTTCCCTTGAAAACTAGAAGCTGTTGTTTTTGCTCAAGAAAGGAAAGGGGCTTGGCAGGCCTAGTTATGTTGTTTTCTTAGTGTTTCTGGAGAAAAGAAGGAGTTGATGAACTGGAGAAAGCTGGTTTCCCAAGATAGTTATTTCCCAGTGCAAGAGAGCCTAATAATGAAAACAGATTGGTTGAAGTCAATATTCAAGCAGAAATGCCTTCATGGGAGCTATATTGTACTAGATGATACCTAAGATCTCTTGTAAAAGACAATGTCTTAGAAAATGACTTCTAGACATGAGAATTGCATTCAGTCCTTGAAATCATGTTGATATCCTTCCCTTGCATCTGCTTCCTTTCTTCCACAACTCTAGCTTTCATCCCTTGACTTTTTAGGGCTGGGACTGCTTCAAGTTGCTATTGGTCCAGGCTACTTCCCCTATCCTTTCTGAGTTCCGTTTATCCCTGACCACATTTCTAAATAGCACTCCTTCTTTACATAAAGTCTACCAGGAACTACCAGGTTGATACAAGCCCAGTGAATGAAGAATCTATGCCCTATAACTCCCCCTCTGCCCACAACTATAGATCACCTGTGGATGACTTCCCTTGGACTAAGAAATCCAGAAGCCAGAAGCCAAAAAGATCTGAATGATTAAATCCCTACAAGACTGCTTCCCGCAACTAAAAGCAGGGCACCAAAGTCATGAGCAGATTTGGGAAGATGAACATTACATAGAGACTAGCCAACAGAGTCATAAATTTTCTACTTTTTGTCTTCAGACCATAACTCATCTTGGTTAAATTCTCAACGTGCTTGCAGTATATTTTTCTTTGAAATGATAAAAATATAAGCATTCTTCATTTATCCCCTCATGTTTTTCTGCAAGATCTTACAAACAGCTACTTTCTCCTGGATTTCTTAATCCATTTATTTCTGCTATATAAATTAACCTGATGCCTCCTTTCATCTATATAATAGATTCCCTTTTGCGTTTTTACTGTCTATTCAACATTGACAAGTACATTTGGCAAACGGTAAGCATGCAATAAACACTAGCTATTTTTATTTTTATTCCTCTTCGAAGCAATCCATGCCTAATTAAATAAGAGGATCCTCTTGAGATAACAAGGAAATTTATAGATTTTTTTAAAGTTTAGTTAATCTAATTAAGATGTTAAAAGCTAACTTCTACTTTATTAAGAAATAAGGATACTGAAAAATAAACAACATTACACACACACACACACAATCAGACAGATAACGAATGTAAGTCACTACAGGAAAATCACCTAGTTTCTTCACTAAGTCGATGTGAGGTAAAAAGTAGTAGAAGAACCAGGTATTCAGTCTAACAATTTAGATGCCCATGACCCATACTGCAGTATCCAGGTTGAGGGCCAGCTCTGGCTCCTGATTCAAACTTCTGCCTAGTGCACACTGAAGGAGATGGCTAACAAGTATTTGGGGTCTTGCCACCTACTTGTAGACGTAGATGGTGTTCCCAGCTCCTGGTACCAGCCCCAGATGTTGCAGGTATTTCAAGAGTGAAGCAGAAGATGGGAACATTATCTATCACTCTATTTCTCTCCACACTCCATCTCTCTGCCTCTCAAATATGTCTAAAGAAGAAGAGTTTGTTTTTAACAGAATGAAGTATAGAGGACTTCCTATGTCAGAAGTTTACTGACTTTTCTGTAAAATGCAAGGACTTTAGTCTTTGCAGGCCATGTCATCTCTGTTACAACTGCTCAACTCTGACAGCCATAGATAATACTGAAACAAATGAATCCCATGTTCCATGTAATAAAACTACTTTAAAATAAAGGTTGCATTAGTGGGCATTTGGCCTAGCCGTTAAGATGTTGGTCAGGACATACCTGTTTGCTATCAGACTGCCTGTGTTCAAGTTCCAGCTCCACTCTCAATTCTAGCTTCTTGCTAATGTGCACTCTAGGAGTCAACGAGTGGGAGCTCAAGTAATTGGGTGCCTGCCACCCACACGGGAGACCTGAATTTTGTTCCTGGCTCCTGGTTTCCACCTGTCTCAGCCCTGGTTGTTGCAGATACTTGAATAGTGAACCAGAAGATAGGATGGAACCTCCTTCTCATCTCTCTGTCTCCCTGTCTCCTGCCTCATTGCCTCTCACATTTTAAATTGCCTTTAAAAATTACTTCCTGCAAATGAATCTGTCCAGCTGCTGATCCCTGTTCTCTATTTAAAAGAGCTTAAGAGACGTAACCATCTAATAACAAAGTATAAAATGGGCACTTTTTGAGGCTTAGTTACAGAGAGAGAGAGATAGAGACAGAGAGAGAGAGAGGTCTTCCATCTGCTGGTTCACTCCCCATCTGCTGATTCACACAACAGTGTGAGCTAGGCCAATCTGAAGCCAGGAGCTAGGAGTTTCTTCTGGGTCACCCAAACAGATGCAGGGGCCCAAGCACTTGGGCCGTCCTCCATTGTCTTCCCAGGCCACAGCAGGGAGCTGAAGAAGAGCAGCCAGGACACAAGCTGGCGCCCACATGGGACACTGGAGCCAAAAAGTAGAGGCCTAGCCCATTACGCCACAGTGCCGGCCCCCAGGTGAGCATCTTGAAAGAGACTGAGAGATGGCCACAAGTTTTAACATCTCTAAGCTTTAATTTTTTTCACTGACATAAGGATGAATGTGAACTAGAATATACTGCCAACATTTGTACATGGACCTATAATGTTCAAGAAAACTCACTTTTACAGAAATAACTTTAAAAGATGCCATTTATACTAAGATTTTTGTGGATCATTCCTATATGATAAATATGAGGATCAAATTTCTTTCTTTAGAGCAAAATAAAAAGTCAAAAAGATTTTTTTTTAAACATGATCTATGAGTCACCACTTAGAAAAGATTCCTATCAGTGATTTTAAAATGGAAGATACAATACAAAGGGAGTTGCATTCAAAATAAAGAGGAAACTGTTTTCAAGCAGGTGAGAAAGTAATTCAGCAGCAGAAGCAATCAGGTTTGGAGGAACCATCCTTTGCTCAATCTGGGCAAAGAATGAGAAAGAAAGAGATAGAAATCATTCAATAAAGGGAAATGGAATCAAAATAGTTGTGGAAGAACACACCCCAGAGTGTGGTTATTCCAGCTTTGTGTTCACCAAACTCACCACCTTTACATCACCAATTTTATTATAGCCATCCTTTAATTACCAGTGATGGGAGCCGTGTTGTAATGCAGGGTTTTTCTGATAAAGTTCTCATGGAAAGGAAATCATGCTTTTCTAAGTTGTCCATATAGGTCCTGGGTTGTTTGGAATAAAAATATTATATAAATTTAAAATACAAATAAATACCATTAGTGATGCTATCTCTAAATGTTGAGATTAGAAACAAACGTAATTCACCGTTGTGTGAGCTAAAATTCCTCTCTAGGAGACACTAATGTGAATTACAAATTATTGTCCTGAGGAATCTCCATACTATTTTCCATAATAGTTGTACCTATATGCATTCCCCCAACAGCATATTAGACATTACTCAGCCATAAGAAAATAATGAAATACTGACATTTGCAGCAAAATAAATGGAACTTCAGGTAATTATACTAAAAGCAATAAATCAGATCTAGAAAGACAAATGCCATGTATTTTCTCTTATTTGTGGAAGCTAATCTATATGGAATATCAAAATTGTGTGGGTGTCGTACTAGTTGGTATGCAGTTGTAAATATTGCATCACTGAATCATATCATATATGTGACAATATACCTTTTTTCCCATGTTATGACTTTTGTCATGAATCCCTGACTTTGTAATATTAGTATCTGTTTTCAAGGAAAAATAGTATATGCGTGTGTGTATATAATGACTACATAGGAAGTGAATGTGACAAAATGTTGAAGTTGTTAAATTTTAAAACTAAAAAAAATTAAAAAGAAAAGGAATATATCAGATGAAAAACAAATGTAATATCATTCCTTTCTCTATTTCCTTCTATGATGTTAGCTTCAATCCCATACCCAAAATTTTCCTGGAAACACACACACACACACACAGATTTTAATTAAATGAAAACCAGTTGTTACTAGGCACAAAGTGGGAAGCTATGGCTGATAAAGATATATTTGATTTTATTTTTCTGGCTCATAGTTGCTCACTAAATCAGTATCTCCTATTTTCATCGCTATTTCCCCATGGCCATCAATTTCTCATTATCCTTCTACAGGACTTCAATAAAACTTAGCAGTAATTTGTCCTTGTGGGCATCATTCCCTCTTTCAAATGTCTAAATTCTCACAAATACAGTGGTGCGCCTTTCCACTAGAACACTTCCAAAGTCTCACCAATGACATCTTGTGCAAGTAGGCCACCACCTTGGACCAGGGTCATCCATGTCCCACCCACCACTAGGATCAGGTTCTCTTTGCCCAACAGAAAGTAAGTCAGTTGGTCCCAAGTCCTCATCTTACTTCCTGTTTTCTTGGACCATTCTCATTCGCATATTACCTTACGTCTTCTGAGAAACACAAGTCTAGACAGAAGTGCAAGAGATTCAGTAGAAAGGAACTGGATAAGGTGCCTTCAGAGTACAGTGCAAGTTTGGCAGCCATGGGAAAAAAATAAAAGGAAGGCGGTTTTGGTAAGGACACACTTCAACTGCAGCATGATTCAAGAAAGCCTGAAAGAATGTCTGGAAACCAAAGTTTTCTACTGGAGGAATCCTGTAAAACTGTTCAAAGGAGCCTGCCTTAACATCCTCACCCATTAGCTGGGAGCAATCCACATGGCATGCCCAGAGCAGTGCATCAAGAAGGACAGCTGAGACCATCATTGTGATGTAGGAAGTAAAAGGTCTGAGTGACATATTTTCACTGCTTTGGCCTGGCTCTTCTCCCATGACCACCAGCACCATCAATGTACTGTAAATTTTTACAAGTAAGCCAAATGAAGAAAACATCAATCCATGAGATAAAATTTTGGAATTACCTGAAAGACCCTTCCTGCAGTCATTTCTACTCATCCCTTTGCCTCAGGGACTTCCATTAACCCAAGGTAAATTCAGACCTTTTTACATATGAATAGTGTTCATGTCATTCTCATATCATAAGGATATTTACCCTTTATGGCCAGTCTCTTAGCAAAGCAAGGAGTAGTAAATGTAGAGGAAGGAGCTTAGAAAAAAGAAATGATTGCAAAACTAGGCTCAGGTTTGTACTTCCTCAAACATACTATCCACACCAGTGACACCTGCGGAGCCCCTCCAGGGTTCAGCAGTGAGTTAACAGTTCAAGTTCCTGGAACTGCACTCATCCTCCGGGACCGGGTCCCTGCCCTTTCAAGGCTTGGGTGTGACTCAGCTTTGAAAAATCCCCAGCTTTAAATGTATGTGATTTCACAGATTTCCTTACTAAAGAATTTTAACTAATTGAAGGAAAAGCTGTAAATATGTCCGACAGAATCATTTAGGAATTAGTTAATTCGGTAGGTTTGGGATTATTGAGATTTATAATTATCATGCTGAGAATCTCCAGAAATCAGCCATAAGTTCTTAGGGAATAATTAGGTCTTAATTAATTTCTTTTTAAATTATATTTACTTATTTATTTGACAGATAGAGAGAAAAGGAGATAGACAGGAAGATATATCTCACCCACTGCCCACAATGGCTAATCCTGGACTGGACCAAAGCCTAAAGCCAGAAATGCAATCTAGGTATTCCATGTAGGTAGCGGGGACTCAACCAGTTGAGCTATCACCTGTTGCTCCCAGGGTGTGCATTAATAGGAAGCTGGAATTAGGACCAGGACCAAATTTCAAACAGGTACTCCATTAGGAGATGTATGCATCCCAACTGGTATTTCAACCACTAGGCCAAATGCATGCCCCATAATTCACTTCTTACTGATATATAATGGATTAGTTTAAATTTCTAGAACCTGACATTACTGAGGTTTGAGAGTTCTACCCATTAAATAACAGAATGCCTTTCCCATTAGGCCTGAATTCAAGATCTTACATTTGTCTTTCTCCCCTTGTTAGCAATATAGACACTAGAAATGAAATCAACTTTTCTAAGTTTTCATTTCCTCATGCATAAAATGGAGATATTGCATCAATTGACTGTTTCACAGGGTTATTTTGAGAATCACATAAGACACTATATATGAAATTCTTAACACAATATCCACCAAAAGCATTCATTAAATAGTTTATCTCTCCTTCTTTTGAAAACTGATTAGTATTTTCCTGAGTAATCTGGCATTTATTGGACAACTATATTGTCTTAGATAGGGTTCTTCAGAATGGAGACTCATAGACAGTGACAAATATGCACAAATATGGGTCAATACCTCCAGATGTGAAATAAGTAAGACTAAGCAGAAAAGGAAGTCAAATGGCAATGCCTTGGCAACAAAGACAAATCCATGAAGGTGGAATTATCTCTCAGACAGAGCTGCATACTGACTGGTCATTGGAAGTGGACTGCCTGCATATAAAAGTATGACCTTACATGAAGTTTCTAAAAAGAGACTTAGCCAAGCACCATAACCAATCACTGTCAGCATCTGAGATAATCCATGCCTCAGTCCTTTAGGAGATATATGAGCAGAACACCACAGCATCCACTATCATTTCCACTTGTACTTCTTCAGTCAATGTTCTTCATATAGTATGTTCTCAAAATGCAGCCTCCAGGAGTTGGGTTGATCTCTTTCTTTGAAGAAATTTATACTATAACCACTACTGATGCGCTGGCTTTCAAATTTCCACTGGCATTCATTATTTCCATACTCTAGCACCCATTCCTCTTATCTTCAGCTAGCACCTCAGACTTGATAGACCCACATAGCCCTCTTTGGCTATGGCTATTACACATGTCCATTTGCTGTCAAGATTGAAAAGAGTACCAAGAGATACACCCAAGTGAGTCTCCTGAGTGCCAATCACCCACTGTGTAACAACAACTCTATCTCCTTTGATGAGGAGACTAGTAACCCCTCTCCTACCTGCTGGCCTCTTGTTAGAAGAATCCTAAAATGATCAGGCAGCAGTTACAGCTGAAGAATCATTGTAGTGCACTCTGAGGGGATTGTTTCCTTTCTAGGAAACAGAATCTTTAAACCAGAGAGCCAAAAGTCACAGGGACAGGAAATAGAAATTACACAAGTGCATTGCTGGGAATGATGATAAGAATGGTCACTCTTACCTCTACCCATTGCTTTCTGGATTCATGTATTTCATCTACTAATGACCATATAATAGTTGATGTCTCCAAGCCATTGGCCAGTCTTTGAAAGACAGTGAGGGGTTGATTTTTGGTCTTGTGGCCAGTAATGGGATAATTGATAAAAAATATTATCTAGAAGAAGGTCAATAAGTGGAAACTGGGGAACTGTAGTCTTCACTCACAGTGTGGCCATAGGTATTAGGAGACACACAGACATCATCTGACCGTGGTATATGACAGCATCCTGGCAGAGCAAGCTGAATGGTGCCATCTCATTATATTCATGTCTGATCTCAGATATATCACTTCCATCTTACGATAGGTTGCTTCCAGGCCCACCCAATCTTGTAATTTGAAGGATCTTACATAATCCAAGATAGAAGGGCAATTCTTTTGACAAAAGACACTATCCCTTGAGCAGACCCTCCATTTCTACCAGGGCCCTGGAGCATTCTGTGGCCTGTTTGGGGAGAGAGTAATTCCCCACTGTGCTTGCTCCAGATGCCTAAGAGACTATGTTGATTTTCCCTGTCAGGCCTGTCATAAAGCCCCCACCTACAACTTTTCATGGCTCTATAAGGTCACATGACTCAACCAGCAGGTCTATCTGCATCATAGCCTGTACCTGCTACAGAACACTTCCCTACTCTCAACCCCCTCAAAGTCACCCAGAAAATGCATGGACTGTTTCCTTCACATTCTCAAGAGTTCTGTCTGATATCATTTTTCCTTCTTAATTATGGGAGTTGAAACAATTTTTTGCCTTCGTTTTGTAAGATATCTCATGGCGTATGTTGGCCACTAGAACCCTCAATAAGATGGCAGAGACATGATGATAAAGCAACTGTTTTACATTCTCTTATTTATTCATTTATTTGAGAGGCAGAGAGACACACAGAGAGAGCCCCCATCTGCTGGTTCACTTCCCAAATGCCTGAAACAGCCAAACCCGGGGCCAGGCTGAAGTCAGAAGCCAGTTTCTCAATTCAAGTCTTCCACACAGTTGGCAAACACCCAGAAATTCAGTTGTCACTTCTGCTTGTGACGGTCTGTATTAGCAGGATGCTGGAAACAGATGTGCAGCCAGGACTCAAACCCAGGCGCTTCAATATGGGATGTAGCCATCTTGAAACAAAATGTCTGCCTCTAGTTTTTTTTTTTTTTATTAGCATGCAATCCTTGTACATTTTCATGATGTACCTTAAAATATTTCAACATGTGTATCCAGTGTAAACTAGAAATGAGGCAATTATAATTTTCATTTCTTTGTGTTTCCTTGTACTTGGAACCCACCAACTCCTCTCTTCCCATTCTAAACTTTATTTTTCACTCTCAAGGCTTCATGGATCTTACCAAAGATTCCAAAGTATTTCCCATTTCATGCTCATCCAGATGCAGTAACACTATTACAGTGGGCCAATATTATCATATTATCATTTCATTATCCATGAAATATCCACAAGGATCAATTTCTATGGGCTAATCTATTGTAGAGAGGAGGAAAATTAGCATAGCCCTGAAGGAACAGTGTATGTGTGTATACTGATTTCCATTCAAAGCAGATTTCCATTCAAACTGGTTTATGATTTCTCTTCTTGATAGAAATGGAAGGATTGCATTTTCCAATGGTTTCATACTATGAGACAATGCTAATTTACTTTTATAAACATGCTGCATCTGGCATAGCTGCAGTAGGCTCCTGTCATCTTGCAGAAACTGTATCATGTTTACAGGGACCAAAATGGTAAATTAAATGGTCATCTAATGCAGATCATCATTATGCCTCATTTACAATGTTGAAGGAAGCACTGATTTTTTTTGCTACTTACCTTATTTATTGTTTTTACCTTAAAATTTCTATCTTTAAGGAATATGTTAATATCTTAGATTCTCAGGGTCACAGAAAATGCAATTCTTATGTTAATGAGATATTAATACAAACAGAACAGAATTCATGTAGTTCATAGATGCAATTCTAAGAATATAAGTATTGAAATCTTTTTTTTTATTTAACATCTTGGCTTGTTAGGTATTTCAGTAGCTTCCTCTGCTACTCTCACCCTACAAGCCATGGAGTTGATGTGAGTTTTCACCAGCTCAAGGTCATACATGTAGCCCAGAGAAATGACCACTAGTGGCTCCTTGTGAGTCATTTATCACATGGCCCCGGCGTGCTGCAACAAGGGTCCAGGATGACACCTTAGATCCCCACATAGCTATATCAACTCAGATTCTTGAAATGTTGAGTAGCTCCTTTTACCCAGTGTTATCCAAGAATATGGTCTCAGACCCATTTGGAAAAGTGGCAGAAGAATGATTTCTGTATATAACTGCTGCATTGTTGCAGGTTCATTCCTCTGGAGAGTTGCCCTTTCACTAGTTTTCCAGCCAGAAACCAAGTCAAGAGATCATGACTCCTTGCTAGAATACCCATCTTCAACTTCCTGATATCCTTGATATCTTTTAATTGTACAGATTGCACAAGATCTTGTTGACTGCTTTTTTATCTTGAATCCAGGAATGCTCTGCTCTTTTAACTATCCACTTAGTTCTTAGTCAGCAGGCCTCCCAGCTGCCACTCCAATCGTGCCACTTGTCATGGTAATTCTACCATCTTTCTTCTTAAAGTTAAGAGCTGCCACCTGGCTTCTATTATTTCAAGACTTTACCATCCCTTTCCCTCTCAAGGAGCCAAATTCTGCAATAGAATCCTTTGTTATGAGCTGTAGTCTTTCCAGATCAGCCACCACTGAATTCCTTGATCAATCTGACAACCCTCTCACTAGTAAATTTCTCATGACTTGGATCAACAAGAGGATCTCCTGGGCTCTTCCATGGAAGATAATTGGCTAGTGGATTGCCCAGTATATTCAGTCTGGCATGCCAAATTCTCTTAAAAACTACAATCTTCCCCAAGCATCTCTGGCATTTTTAGTTAATTTAAAATGCTTAATACCTTCTCTAAGCTTCCAGCATCAAACAAACTAACTGCACATTAACACTGTCTCCTAAGGCCAATACCAGTTAGTTAAATCTCACATCATGAGATTCTTTGGTGCTGGTAAGTTTGCTTTTATCTAATCTTATATGTCAAGTTTTACCATAATACAGCATCTCAGACCCTGTCAGTGCATGTCCCAGCTCATGCAAACATGTGTTAGGTAGGTTGTGCAGCTCCTCAACCACTCTTAGCCAGCCTAGAATATCTGTGACCAAGTTATGCCATGATTTAAATTCAGTTATTAGCCTGGTGTCCAGGATGGGAGGGGATGGTGGGGTCCTAACTGAGATGCATGTACATTTCAAGGAAGAGATCTCCACCCTACCTTCAAGCACCAGGACAATGTTAGCCTTTAACAAGGAGGAATCAGTCATTTCTGTGTTCCCAGAGCGTTAATAGGGATCTGGAAATTTAAGCGTTTCCAATGCATCAACTCAGATATCCTTACCCCAAGTCCAACAAAGTCCCTAATTTTGAAGAACAGATTTGCTGAGGCTGAAATTTCCGTCTCCTCTGGAGCTCTATCACACTTACTGTTAAGCCCTGAGCATGATCTCTAGCTTTTGCTCTCCTGGAATACACTCCTCATAAGCTGCAACACAGGCCTCTAAGAGTCCACACTTACACTTAAATTGATGATCAATCACCCTAACTCACCATTGTAGTTCTTAATAGATTGCCCTCAGAAGTCTCAAAGTCTTTATAATTACTTCCCTCTCAAACTTCCCAGACATCTCAGGTACTACCTCTACCAAGCCTTTTCACTGGTATCTGATTGCAGGCCTCCCCTGGTGAAAGTTTTAATAATCCTGTCACATCATGCAGGAAGCTATTAATGCCCCACCATTCTCCAGTTGGGTCTGCATTGCTATTTCCGACAGCCTAGTTTAGAATCTACCTCTTCATATAGCTCTTGGCATCAACAGTTCAGGAATAGGCTGTGAAATGAATATTTGCTCACAAGAGGCTTAATGGAGATTGCACTTGAAATAACATCAATGAGAGGCAAAGGAAGGAAAACTGGTCAAAGAGAGGAGCTGGTCTGTGATGTAACCACAACAAAGTCCTTGGAAAATCCCATGTTGAGCTCCAACACTATACAGCCCCAACAGAGTTGTCCCATCTTGAGTCACTCAGCTAATAAATTCATATCCTTGTGTCAATCAGTCATTGGCTATGTACTGCTTCCAATAAAAGTCTGGAGCTTGGGAGTGGCCAGTCTTTTGAGCTGGAGACAGTTCTCAGACAGCAAGTCAACTGAGAGCTGCCAGCTATCAACGCTTCTTGCAATCATGAAAATGGGTCCCTCAGTTTTGAAGGAGAATCTAGATGGTGCTTAACACCCAACATAAATATTCCTGCTGTGGGATGTGAAACAGTGGCTCCCCAAATATGTCCACATCCTACTCCCTGTCACCTGTAAATATGTTACTGCACATGGCAAAAGGAAATTTGCAGAAATGACTAAAGTTAAAGACACCGAGATAGGGAGATCATCCTGGGTAATCTGCATGGGCCCAATCGTATCACGTGCATCCTTAATAAATACATTTAGGGCCAAGGGTAGATGTGACTGTGCAAGCACTGTCAGGGAGCTGTGAAGTTGCTATCTTGGATTATGGAGGGAGAGACTACAGGTTGGGGAATATGGACAGCCTCTAGAAGCTGGAAAAAGGCAAGCAAATCAATTCTGCCCTTGAGCTTGAAGAATGAATTATAGCTCTGCCAACTCTTTGGCTTTAGCCCAGTAACACCTGTGTTGGACTTTAATCTATTGAATTTTAAGATAAAAAAGTTGTGTTATTTTGCAATGCTAAATTTGTGGTAATTTACTTCAGTGGTAACAGAAACCCTGCTTTGACAAAGAAAAAAACTGGTTATCAGCTTTTGTATGAACAGATCAAGTGTAGAAAATCTGCTTATCAACAATTGGAAAGTAATATTTACTTTATCTTTAACCCCTGTTATTAAATACCTCTATAATGGCGAATAGCCCTAAGTTGTAAGAGACAATTGGAAACATCGTTATCTTACCCAATCCTCAACAATGCAGGGTTCTTGTGTGGCCCTTCCTTAGGACTGGGTACCATGTTTTCAACTTAAGGAAAGGCCCTGCTGCTTTTGTATATAATGTTAGCCTTTGAAGGCCAGCATATGAATTATTGGGTGGTAATCATTGGAAAACTAAATTTTTTTGATTTATAAGGAAAATTAGAATAGCAGTGATATCAAGATCAAGGATATACGTTCGCTGTTATATTCCTACAACAGAGTTTCTCAACATCAGATTTATTGGTGTTTGGGGCCAGATAATAATTTGTTGTGGGGACTGATAAGTTGTCTTGCAGCATCTCTAGTCTTCACCCACAAGGTACCAGTAGCAACTTCCAAGTGTATCGCCCCCAACCCTGGGTGTAACATCAAAAATGTGAACAGGCATGCCAATGTTCCCTAGGAGACAAATCATCCTCACTTTTGACGACCCCTGTTTGGAAACCATTATCCAACAGAAAGAGAATTGTAGAACATAGAATTGACAGGGGCTTGAGAAATTATTCAGTCCTGCATTCTAACTTTTAAAAAGTAGGAAGTACTTCTCAAACAGGTTATGTGACTTGCCCAACTTCAAGCAGTTTGTGCTATGATCAATGGCTATATAGAAGTCTCTCATCTCTCTGCAACCAACAGGATAGATGGACAGATCATTTGAAAACCAAACATTTATCTAAGACCATTATAGTAATCAGTTTCCAGAGCTCCATTCATGGATGTAGACAATCTAAATAAAGCTGAGAAGGCAGTGTCCTTATCCATCCATGATTTTTAAGGATTTTAAAGTTATTTTGGAACTTTTGTGTACACAATTGATTCTTTTTTTTTTTTTTTGACAGGCAGAGTGGACAGTGAGAGAGAGAGAGAGACAGAGAGAAAGGTCTTCCTTTGCTGTTGGTTCACCCTCCAATGGCCGCCACGGCTGGCGCGCTGCGGCCGGCGCACCACGCTGATCCGAAGGCAGGAGCCAGGTGCTTCTCCTGGTCTCCCATGGGGTGCAGGGCCCAAGCACTTGGGCCATCCTCCGCTGCCCTCCCAGGCCATAGCAGAGAGCTGGCCTGGAAGAGGGGCAACTGGGACAGAATCCGGCGCCCCGACCGGGACTAGAACCTGGTGTGCCGGCGCCGCTAGGTGGAGGATTAGCCTATTGAGCCACGGTGCCAGCCCACAATTGATTCTAATTGAGGTTGCCAGGAAAATATTTTTGCTCATTAGTAGTGATGACATGACAGAGATATATGGAGCAAAATAGGTAACTCCCAAAATGCCAGTCTTCCTCCTTTTCCTTGAGCTGAAATACCTCGTTACTCTGTGCACAAGGGGATAAGGGCCGAAACATCCCCCCTTTCTGGACAAGGAGGTCACTCCTCCAACTTCTCTTGAGATTCTATCATCCAAAAGCCATCAGTTTCCAGGGGCTGCTTTGTTTTGTTAATTTGCAGCTCTATTTTTACTGAACAGAAAAGAAAGATCAATAACAGCCATGGGGATTTCTAGGTTGCTCCAATCTCAATTCTTACTTGTGTTTAAAGGCATAACAATGTCAGTAGAATTAATTAAATTGCTGTCACTAGTACTCTCTCATCTATCACTCACTCACTCAAACACTTCTATGTTAACACACATTGAGATCAGCAGAATTCACATTTACATAAGCACCTACCTACACTTGAAGGGAAATATGCTAATTTTTTTCATTTCTATCTTTCATCTGTGGTTTTGAATCAGTTGAGAGCATATTTAAAGAATTCAAGAATTGCCAGACAAGTAGGCTTTCTCAAAATGCTGAACAATAAGGACTTGAGGAGTCTTCATTAGTCCTCTGAAAACATGAGGCTTTATTCAATGATTAAGCAATAACCTAATCAAAGTTTGATATATAATTCAAGAGGTATAGTCAGTCACATCCTATTCACTTTACTTGGTAGAGCTAATCTAAAACTGAAAAAGGAGTTTAAATCCCTGGTGAGAGGCTGCCTTGCACAGGGGTAAGACAGGATTTCTGTTTGACTCAGTTTCCCCTGCTTAACTGATGTGAAACACTGGGGGAATCAATGCTCTGTTAAGAAAAGACTGGCCACCTTGGAGACACAAGGGATCACAGGTATTAAATGGCTGGCACCCAGTAGTAGGTCTTTAATAATAATGTCCTTTCCCACTCTCCATTTCCAAAATAGACCCATATGTCTTGTCATGAGGTTGTAAAAACTTTTTTTTTAAAATATTTTATTTATTCAAAAAGCAGAGTTAAAGAGAGAGAGGAAGAAAGAGATTTTCCATCCACTGATTCACTACCCAAATGGTCACAACAATAGAGGCTTGGCCAGGCTGCAAACAGGAGCATGGAACTCCATCTGGGTCTCCCACGTGGGTTTCAGGAGCCCCAGTACCTGAATCATCTTCCACTGTCTTCCCAGGCACATTTATTGGGAAGCTGGATCAGAAGTCGAGCAATCTGGACTCAAATGGTACCCTATAAGGGTTGTCAGTGTCACAGGTGGTGGCTTAGCCCACTGTGCCCCAGTGCTAACCCCCGTCAAAACTCCTTTGATTATAGCCCCCTGCCTAAAACCTGGCACCAGTACTTCAGTTGGAAACTACTTCAAATTGTGATGCATTCCAGACTTCATCAGATCCTTGTAGATACCAAGGATACAGGCAAGGGAGCCTAGACGTTCCTTTTCTGCCCTTACTTGCTCTCAGGGAGAGAGCTTTCAGTTCTGTGTCAAGAGCTGTAATATAAGGGCATTCTTGGGAAATGCAATCCAGAGCAACGTTTATTTTAGTACAAAAAAAAAAAAATGAAATCTACCCATATGATAAGTCTTTTAAAGGTTCATGGAAATGAATATAATGAAAAAATTATGCATGCATTTCAAAATTTTATATGCCCTTGTGTACTAAATACATCATCTCAGCTTCTCCCAAACAGTTTGGTCACCAGCCACCTCTTAAGGGCAGAGATTCCCCCCAACTCTCAAAGAGTGGCCCCCAAAGAGTAAGACTTTCTCACTTTTATGTGACCTAATTTCTGCCCTGAAATTAAGAATAGCAGCACAGACTCTGCTTACAAAGAACAAGACTGACCCCCCTACACAAAACTCTTGGCTGTGTCCCATGTCTGTGAGGTTAGAGTGATAACAATATCTGATATATATTAAGTATTGATGCTATGCTTGACATCATAGTAGCTGGAATTTTAACCAGATACAAAATTACAGGAGTTGATTTTTCCTGTAATCAAATGCAGGGTAGCAGATTCCCATAGTGAACAGCTTTACTCTCACTAATCCCAACCAAATGATGTTTTTTCAGGCTACTGTTAACAAAGCACTATATTATGTTATATTTCGAGGCTAGGTTGCTGGCTTTTGTTTTCACCCACATTGTAGGAATGCTTAAATTCTTATCTAGACTTTTCTTACAGGCAGCTAGAACAGAGCAAACCCAGTCAAAGGAGAGTGACTCTCTCCACCTGCAGACCTGCTCAAGGATAGAGCAGCACTGTTGTGCAAGACTAGCTTTGGCCTTTATCAGAGCTATCCCGAAGATGTGCTGCTCCTCCCCCATCATCTGTGAAACCACCCTCCTTCTCTGAAACTTCAATGAAAACCCCTGACGTCTTCACTAAGCCAGATAGTGCTTGAGATTGCCTGTTTGCTGTTGTTCTCATCCATAGATGAAAACATTCTCCTTTACCCTCAAACTTTCTCCTTGTGATTTTGATTCAGTACCAAGGACAGGGACCTAGCTTTCAGTAACAGCATGATGGTAAATGCCATTCAAAGTTGTTGACATTCAATGTTCCCAGTACCCCCATGAGGCAGGTACTATCATTATTTTCTTTTTTAAAAAGAGGAAATTTGGGCCATATTTGCCCAAGGATCACCAAATAATCTCAATTCCTATATTTTTAAAAGACAATTTCAAAAAGTTCATGGAAACAGAATTATGAGTGCAAAATGGAATTATTGGTGCAAAACTAATTTTGAAAACCATAAGTAGTTTTTTTTTAATCTTTTATTTAATGAATATAAATTTCCAAAGTACGACTCATGTGTTACAATGGCTTCCCCCCCATACCGTCCCTCCCACCCACAACCCTCCCCTTTCCCACTCCCTCTCCCCTTCCATTCACATCAAGATTCATTTTCGATTATCTTAATATACAGAAGATCAGCTTAGTATACCTTAAGTAAGTATTTCAACAGTTTGCTCCCACACAGAAACATAAAGTAAAAAATAATAGATGATTTTTTTTAAATGATGATGAAATCAGATCAGACCTATTGTCATGTTTAATCCCAGTGAGAGTCAAGTTGGGAATTGATAATTTCTTTCTTTTTTTTTTTTTTTTTTTTTTTTACAGAAGATCAGTTTAGTGTACATTAAGTAAAGATTTCAGTCGTTTGCACCCCCATAGAAACACAAAGTGAAATATACTGTTTGAGTACTCGTTATAGCATTAAATCTCAATGCACAGCACATTAAGGACAGAGATCCTACATGAGGAGTAAGTGCACAGTGACTCCTGTTGTTGACTTTACCAATTGACACTCCTGTTTATGGCATCAGTAATCTCCCTATGCACCAGTTATGAGTTTCCAAGGCTATGGAAGCCCCTTGAGTTCTCCGACTCTTATCTTGTTTAGACACGGTCATAGTCAAAGTGGAGGTTCTCTCCTCCCTTCAGAGAAAGGCACCTCCCTCTTTGAAGACCTGTTCTTTCCACTGGGATCTCACTCACAGAGATCTTTTTGCCAGAGTGTCTTGGCTTTCCATGCCTGAAATACTCTCATGGGCTTTTCAGCCAGATCCGAGTGCCTTTAGGGCTGATTCTGAGGCCAGAGTGCTATTTAGGACATCCGCCATTCTATGAGTCTGCTGAGTATCTCACTTCCCATGTTGGATCACTCTCCCCTTTATTTATTCTATCGGTTGGTGTTAGCAGATACTAGACTTGTTTATGTGCTCCCTTTGACTCTTAGTCCTTTCATTATGATCAATTGTGAACTGAAATTGATCACTTGCAGTAGTGAGATGGCATTGGCACATGCCACCTTGATGGGATTGAATTGGAATCCCCTGGTATGTTTCCAACTCTACCAATTGGGGCAAGTCAGCCCGAGCATGCCCCAAATTATACATCTCTTCCCTCTCTTATTCCCACTCTTATGTTTAACAGGGATCACATTTCAGTTAATTTTCAACACTTAAGAATAACTGCGTGATAATTACAGAATTAAACCAGTCATATTAAGTAGAACAGACAAAAAAAAACTACTAAGAGGGATAATGTATTAAGTTGTCCATTAGCAGTCAGGGCTATGCTGATCAAGTCACCATTTCTCATAGTGTCCATTTCACTTCAGGAGGTTTCCTTTTTGGTGTTCAGTCAGTTGTCACCGATCAGGGAGAACATATGGTATTTGTCCCTTTGGGACTGGCTTACTTCACTCAGCATGATGTGTTCCAGATTCCTCCATTTTGTTGCAAATGACTGGATTTCGTTGTTTCTTACTGTGGTATAGTACTCTAAAGAATACATATCCCATAATTTCTTTATCCAGTCTACCGTTGATGGGCATTTAGGTTGGTTCCAGGTCTTGGCTATTGTGAATTGTGCTGCAATAAACATTAGGGTGCAGACCGCTTTTTTGTTTATCAATTTAAACTCCTTTGGGTAAATTCCAAGGAGTGGGATGGCTGGGTCGAACGGTAGGGTTATATTCAGGTTTCTGAGGAATCTCCAGACTGATTTCCATAGTGGCTTGACCAGTTTGCATTCCCACCAACAGTGGGTTAGTGTCCCTTTTTCCCCACATCCTCGCCAGCATCTGTTGTTGGTAGATTTCTGTATGTGAGCCATTCTAACCGGGGTGAGGTGAAACCTCATTGTGGTTTTGATTTGCATTTCCCTGATTGCTAGTGACCTTGAACATTTTTTCATGTGCCTGTTGGCCATTTGGATTTCCTCTTTTGAAAAATGTCTATTGAAGTCCTTGGCCCATCTCTTAAGTGGGTTGTTGGTTTTGTTGTTGTGGAGTTTCTTGATCTCTTTGTAGATTCTGGTTATTAACCCTTTATCTGTTGCATAGTTTGCAAATATTTTTTCCCATTCTGTCGGTTGTCTCTTCACTCTCCTGACTGTTTCTTTTGCAGTACAGAAACTTCTCAATTTGATGCAATCCCAATAGTTGATTTTGGCTTTGACTGTCTGTGCCTCCCGGGTCTTTTCCAGAAATTCTTTGCCTGTGCCAATATCTTGAAGGGTTTCTCCAATGTTCTCTAATAACTTAATGGTGTCAGGACGTAGATTTAGGTCTTTAATCCACGTTGAGTGGATTTTTGTGTAAGGTGTAAGGTAGGGGTCTTGCTTCATGCTTCTGCACGTGGAAATCCAGTTTTCCCAGCACCATTTATTGAATAGACTGTCCTTGCTCCAGGAATTAGTTTTAGATCCTTGATCAAATATAAGTTGGCTGTAGATGTTTGGGTTGATTTCTGGTGTTTCAATTCTGTTCCATTGGTCTATCCATCTGTTTCTGTACCAGTACCATGCTGTTTTGATTACAACTGCCCTGTAGTATGTCCTGAAGTCTGGTATTGTGATGCCTCCGGCTTTGTTTTTGTTGTACAAGATTGCTTTAGCTATTCGAGGTCTCTTGTGCCTCCATATGAATTTCAGCATCATTTTTTCTAGATCTGCGAAGAATGTCTTTGGTATCTTGATTGGGATTGCATTGAATCTATAAATTGCTTTTGGGAGAATGGACATTTTGATGATGTTGATTCTTCCAATCCATGAGCATGGAAGATTTTTCCATTTTTTGGTATCCTCTTCTATTTCTTTCTTTAAGGGAAAACCATAAGTAGTTTTTACATATTGTGCATTTCCATGAATTTTTTGAAGACCCTGTGTACTCATGGATTTCAAAGTTTTTGCACCAAAATAAATCTGCTTATTCCATTTTCCATGAATTATTTGAAGCCCCCTACTCAGGAACTATAGTAGGTCTCCAGATCTTCTTTCAACTTGAAGACCAAGGATTAGTGCTGGAAAAATCCTCTCCTCCCACTGTCCTTTTCTGTCTTTTATGGTTGGGCAACTGGGCTTTCATCTCTAGCAAATTGGGGAGAGACCCAAACACTCCCTCAGTGGGAACAAAAGCGCTAAAGGACAAATAATGAAACTGCCTTTCACACGGCAAGCCTCACATTTCACTTTTCTTTCCTCTTTTTCCACGCTTTGCTTCATTTGGGAAGAAAACCTATTTTTAAAAAGCACCAACCCCCCTTTCTGTCAGGGAGCTTGGCAGGATTGATAAATAAGGGGAGTCATCTTAATGGGGGTGCTGTCAGCAAACTCTTTTTCTTTTAAACAAATAAATGTGAGAAATGAGAGCATTCAAGGGGCCCCTGTGTTCTATAAGAGAAAAAACAAAAGATTCATTTCCACAGCAATATGGGGCTGGACTTGGCCCAAATGAACCTCTGTTGTTTTGGGAAATTCCTGTTAATCAGTGTATCAGAGCTAATCTGTTTCCTCTGCCCTTAACGCCCAGGGAATGATTTCAAGGGGCCCCTGTGCTGCCCCTTGCTGCAGTGCCACTCTGGGGCCTCCCTGTCCTCTGTTTTCTGGTGGGCTCCAGGTGTTGTTGTCCACTGGAGCACATGTCTGGTTACCACAGATCTGCTGGGTTTAAATAAGAATCAGACTGCTTCATTCATCTCCATGCAGACAGCGCAATTTGTCAAACTCGAAAATGCCCACTGGTGTACAGGATTTAGGGACAGTGGAGGATGGAGTGAGAAACCAGAGATGGGTGTGTCAGATGAGCCCCTGAAGAAAAGCGGTTTGATCAGTGAACTGCAAGACATGACTGGTGCATTACTCCACCTCAAGCAAAACTGTGCAGTGGCTGCCACATGCTGCATTCTTCCACGGGGAAAAGGCAGGCCCCCAACCCTCATCTAGATAAAAGTAGAAGCCTGAACCTCTCAACTGCAAGGGTGAAGATTTCAACTGGTGACCAAACTGAATGCCCTGTGGTCACGGAATATGACTACAAAAACAGAGTACTGGCTCTGGCCCATGGCTGTGACCTGGGACGACTGAGATCCTAGCTCCATGGGGGTAGCCACCAGGGGCATCAACCTTGCTTCCCTGCTGAACAGTGTTGATCAATTTCCTATACCTGTGACACTCTCACCACTCAGTCACCTGCCTCATATTACTGTGGTTTCTTCCAAGAGAGTTCAAATGCCTTGAACTATGTGCTGCAACTCAGCTTTTAAGGAGATTTCAGGTTGCCTGTGGTCTGTGAGGAAGAATTTAAATGTCCATCACACTTGCTGCTTCTTATTCTGAGCTCATAGCTAAACTCCATTTCTAAGACTTGTTTGTGGTTAGGAGGGGGCTGTGACAAAATTCTAGCCAAGGTATGGGGAGAAATGTTTTGTGCTACTTCTGAGCTGGCTCATAGAAGATCCAATACACGCTTCTTTGTTTCTATCTTGACTTTTCTGCTGCCCTTTTGCAAAAAAAAAAAAAAATCCACAGGAGGACTTCAAGAGCTCAGGGAATACTTGAGCCCATAGAAAGAAGAAAGTGACTGTTGGGAGCAGAGCTTCTCAACTTGCACTTCATCCTAACATAAGCCACACAAATAAACAAAGCATTCTTCACCCACTGAGATTGGGAGTGGCATGTTATAGCACTTAGGTCTCCCTAATAAATACAAACTGGTAGGAGAAATATCCATGTTAACATCACTGAACTGTGGTTAACTTAAGGAGGCCAAACCTTACATCATACTGCTGTTCCCAGTGTTTGGTAGAAAGCATGCCATACAGTTGTTGGGAGAGGGTCAAGGGACATGAAGGAGCAAGTAAACAACTATGAAAATGGTACTATATGTTATTACATGTCACATGCCAAAATTAAATTAGTTCTATACAAGGGGTCAAATGTGCAGTTAAAAAAGACAACAAAGAACAATTATTATGACTGGGAGTATCTGAAAATTTCATGGAGGAAGTTCAAGACATAAGTAGATTTTCCATGATTACATGATTTCTATGATTACATGAGAGGAAGGGGACCTTTGAGGAGGCAGCTCTGTATCTTAAATCTGCCTCCAACTGTGTGGAGTTTCTCAGAATGACAAGTGGTCAGCCTGAGGACCATCTGAAAGTGTCTAACAAAGTAGCATGATCTCTACTAGAGTTTTAGAAAATTGACTTGGCAATAATACAAAAACATGGACTTGAGAATCAAAGATTGGAGTTAGACAGCAGATAAGAGGCTGTTGCAATGGTGTATGGAAAAGGGTCCTCCCACAGACATCTCACACCCAGGGACTTTCAATGTGTTAGTGGTAGGGAAATAAAATTATCAGAGACACACAGGTTAGTCATGGATTTGCACCAGAGTGCTAGGCACATTAAAAATCGCCATGTAAATATAGATAAAACTTATTTGTGACTGCAAAAATGTTTAAATGGGATAATGACTATATAGTAAATGGATCATGGAGGATTTCATGGGTGGCCACTGTACATTGCAGCACCAAAGAGTCTTTGCCTTCACATTTTCAATCATATTATTCTCCTGTGTATCTAGTGGGGAAGTACACCCACTGGGTTTTCTGCTACAACATCAATGAAGCCAAGAATGAGCAAACTACTGGAGGAATTCAGCTTGATTGGGTAACACCACTCTTCAAGACACTCCCTAACTTTAGATCTTCCAAGACCTTCCTGTTACCTGAAGCAATACTTCTCAGATGGTGACTCTTGGAGCTCCTGCATCCAAATCACCTGAAACATATTTAAAAGATGTATCCTGGAAGTGGGCATTGTGGGTCAGTGCACGAAGCCACTGCTTGGAATGGCCACATCCCATTATCAGAGTGCCATGGATAAAGTCCCACCTCTGCGTTGCATCCAGGTTCCTGCTAATGCACACAGTGGGAGGCATAAGATGTCTCAAGTCCTAGGGTTTCTGGCACCCATGTGGGAAATGCAAATGGAGTTTTATGCTCCTGATTTTGGCCCGGCCCAGCCTCAGCTGTTGTGGGCATTCAGAGAGTGAACCAGTAGATGGAGGATATCTCTATCTTGCAATTATAAATAAATAAATAAATAATTTTAACATGATGTGTTCTCACTGAAGTCTCACTCTTGACCCACTGAGTTGGCATTTCAGAAAGTAAAACTTAGGAATTTGCATTTTAAACAAATTCACGCCCCTTATTATCCTTAAACACAATAAGTTTTAGAATTACTAACCTAAAAAATAAATACATGCTTCTCAGCAGGGTGCTTATCAACTCCTTTGAAAACTTTCCCAACCATCTTTCATTTCTCATCCTTTTGCCCATTGACCCTGTGTTCCAGCAAACAGAATAAGTAGCCATTTATGAACACACTAGACTTACCCAACCTCAAGACCCAATGTATATTGTTTCCTTTATCTAGACAGCTCCCTCTCCAATCATTTCAAAGGTTCCATTCATCTCAATAAATAACACTATTATTAATCTACAAAAGCATTTTAAAATGACCTAGCCATCACATTCCTGGGAATTTATCCAAAGGAAATGAAATCAGCATGTGAAAGAGTTATCTGTACCCCCATGTTCATTTCAGCTCCTTTTACAATAGCTAAGACATGGAATCAATCCAGATGTTCATCAACTGGATGAAGAAATTAAGGTATATATACACTATTAATTAAGCATAATACTATTAATTAAGTATAATTATTAAGTATAATAATTAAGTATATAATATATTAAGTAAGTATAAGTATTTTAAGTATAATTAAGGTATAATACACTATTAATGCACTAATTAAGACTGGATAAAGAAATTAAGGTATATATACACAATGAAATACTAAACAGTGGTAAAAAAATGAAATCCTGTCATTTACAAGAAAACAGATACAATTGGAAACCATTATAATTAGTGAATTAAACCAGTCACAAGATGACACATACCATATAGTGCCTCTGATCTGTGGTAACTAATAGAGTACTTAAAATGTAATCTATAGGAGCAAAACTGACACTTTAAGATGTGATGATTTTGAAAAGCCCTTGCCTTGACTGTTGGGGAACAGTGTTTTCCTTGTTTATTTGTTTGCTTTTGTTTACTTCTTTTTTTATTCATAGTAATCAGTAAATGCTCTACTTGGTGGAAGGTTAATTTTATGAATATAAAAATTGACTGAAAATTAATCTCTGTAAAATAAGAATCAGAAAGGAAGAGGGAGGAGGAAGAAAGGTGGGGTTGTAGGTGAAGGTGAAGGAGGAGGGGAAGAAGCGTCAAGTTCCCAAATTTGCATATATTAAATGCATGGAGTTGTATTTATTAAACAAAATGGATATAAATAAATAAATACATGGAAAAAATCAGTACCTGAGGTTGTAACTGGATCTATTCTGTGAGCTTGTGGTGAAGCCTCAGTAACTCTGTCTTGGGAGTATAAAAAGAGCTTTTGATTGATTCAAGCTTAGGTTTCCAATAAATAATCAGATCAAATGTGTAACAGCACTATGAACTCTGAAAATGACCGTTCACAGGTACAGCAAAATTAGTTCAATGGCATATAATGGGCTCTCATGTAATGTTTGAATAAATGATGAGATCAGGAAAATTATCTTGATCCTCCATTTCATTTTGGCTAATTCAAATTGTTTTTATGCCCGTTCAAATTATGGCCACTTCTGTTAAATGTCCAAGCTGTTTAAATGTTTTGAACACTAAACAATGGGTTGATTGAATAAATTTTTAACTCTTCAACTGGGTGGTTTTTCTGCATAAAGCCTTGGCCTAATATAGAATCCAAGACCAGAATTCTGTCCTTTGTGGGGCAGCCAATGCAGGTGCAGAGCCGATCTTACAGACAATTCCAAATAGGCCTCGATTATTTATAGAGGTGGAACCTGGCCCATCACGCCCATAACCCCAGCAAGCAGGTGAGACTGTACAGAAACCCACCGTATGCACTGTCTCCATGGTCAGGGCACAGCATTTACCCAGCCAAATGTGAAGAGGCCAAGAGTCAAGGAATTCTGTCCTTTCTCTGAAGATGCTAACTTGGGGCAAATTATCTGTAGCACACAGGATCCTGCTGGCATCACAATATTTTAGACATAACTGTGAAACACAAAAGTATGCCTGCCACACTTGTTTTTTTAATCCAGCCTCTGGACACGGCTTTCCTAAGACAACCAAATGCCCACTGGATTCTGCTTTCACAGAACACTAATATCAAAACTGCTTCTGACTACCAACCATTAGTGAAGCACCTATTTTGTCAGTCATATATATCCTATGAGGCAACATGATCATGACATTTGTGATTGCGAAGACTTCCCTCTCCGTGTGCATTGCTCTCTTCCTCTGGCACAGAGATCGTTCTCCTTTCATCCCAACTCAAATGCCACCTTCGCATTGGCCCTTCCCAACCACACCTTCAATCTATCTCACCACCCTGTTTATTTCCTAGCCCTCCACCATTGTCCAACTCTTTATCTGTGTCCCCTCTTTCAGCACATGGTAAACTCCTTGAGAAGGACTCTATCTGTGTTATTTACTTCTCTGTTCACAGCTGCTAATACAAATGCCGGTCACACAGAATGCACTTAATAAGTATTTGCTGAGTGAATGGAGGATCAGCAGAACCATCTCAAGAAAATTTTTCTATTTTTTGAAGAATGGCTCCCTGCTACTGATTAAACTGGACTCATCGTGAAGGGATCCAATAGGACTGTAGAGCTGGATGAAGCAACTACTTTGGCTTGCATGCATATCACATGAATGGAAATAGATGCAAGAGAGTAATGAAAAAATATCCTTTCTTTAAGTTCCCAGTGCTCTATTAACATTTACTATTACTCAAGACTGATAATGCAAAGTAAAATATTAATGCACCCACTTAACACTAATGTCCATAATGATAATGAATGCCTTTGTAGACAATTTAGTGCCTGGAGAAAGGAACATTATAAACCTAATTTCTTAGTTTTTGTTTTATGATTATTGGTGGTGGTTGGTATTAAATTGTAGTTATTCAGCTTTAAGACAACTAGGAAAAGCACCAGCCCTCAACAAGAGTTGTCTTAAGGGTAATTGTATGCTGAAATCACATGATGAAAAATCCACTAAATTTGACAAACCTACTTCTCCCGCCTCTCCCCATGCACACATACACAGTTCAGGATACACACAACTAATCATATTAAGGAAATATAAAACCATGCCTAATAATAACAAATCCCAGGGCTATTGTCTTCTGCGTGACTAGAAATCACCATGCGGAGAAGGGAATAAACAGCCACACTTCACAAAAAGATGAAGCACCTAGCTAAAGCGAACAGATCAGGAAATTGGTTAGAAAGGGGGAAGGGCAGGAAACAGTGGCAAACCTTACTCCAGGGGAGGAAAGATGAGCCCTTGAAGGGATGACAATCAGAAGAGAAAGTGCACAGTGCTTCTCCAGGCCAGTCCCCGCAGAGCCCATTCTTGAAATTGCTCAACACTCCAAGGTCAGCAGGGTCTTTGGTATTGGCTTGGCCTGGAGCTGGGTCGGAGTGGTGTGGTCTGCCCGTCAGCAGCAGCAGAATCACCAGGGAAACTGTTGATCTGCAGTCTCTCTGGGCCATGCTATGGCTCAGTAGGCTGAGCCTCTGCCTGCAGTGCTGGCATCTCATGACTGCCAGTTCATGTCCTGGCTGCTCCTCTTTCACTTCAGCTCTCTGCTAATTGCCTGGAGAAGCAGTGGAAAATAGCCCACATGCTCAAGTCCCTGGGCATCTACACCCACATGTGAGACCCGGAAGAAGCTCCTGGCTCCTGGCTTCAGAACGGCCCAGCTCTGGCTGTTGTGGCCATTTAGGGAGTGAACCAGCAGATGGAAGACCTTTCTCTCTATCTTCCCACTCTCTGTCTTTAATTCTGCCTCTCAAATAAATAAATATTTTTTTAAGAAATATAGTCTCTCAGTCTCTACCTAGACCTACAGTGTGAGAAATGCTGATCAACAATCTGTTTCAACAAACCCCCCAATTCCTTCTATGCACACTCAGATAGGAAAGCACTGTTCTGAGCAAGCGCACGGTGGGGCAGGTGGCCTACTTCCATTCTCTCAACATCTCAGCAGCCTTTTTTTTTTTTTAGATTTATCTCTTTATTTGACAGGTAGCATTACAGACAGTGAGAGGGAGAGACAGAAAGGTCTTCCATCTGCTGGTTCACTCCTCAACTGGCCATAATAGCTGGCACTGAGCAGATCAAAAGTCAAGAGCCAGGAGCTTCTTCCAGGTCTCCCACGTGGGTGCAGGGGCCCAAGCACTCTATCCATCTTCTACTGCTTTCCCAGGCCATAACAGAGAGCTGGATTGAAAGAGGAGCAGCCAGAACTTGAACCAGCACCCATATGGGATGTCGGCACCATGGGCAGAGGACTACTGTGCCACAGCTCTGGCCCCTCAGCTAATCTTTTGACAGACTTAATTCTATGCTTACATAATTCATATGAAGTCCTAACCCCCACTTCCTCGCAATGTGACTCTTCTTAAAGAAAGGGATTTAAAAGAGATAATGAAGTTAAAATGAGCTGTTAGCATGGGCCCTAATGCAACATGATTGGTGTCCTCACAAGAGAACAGAACACTAGAGAGACACCTTGGTGTGTGTGCACAGAGAAAAGGCCATGTGAGGACACAATGAGAAAGACAGACATCTGCAAATCAAAGAGGGGCCTACAGAGAAATCAACCCTGCCGACACCTTGATCTCAGACTTCCACCCTCCAGAACTGTGAGAAAATAACTTCCACATTTAGGTCACTCATGCGAAGGTGTTTTATTATGGCAGCCCTAGCAAACCAACACAGGCTGCTCTTCCTCACACATCAGACTGACTGATCAAACTGATACAGCTCTCTCCAAGCCAGCAGAAATCTCAGGATACGCTCCTCTATGGTTTTCTGAGGTTTTCAATCACTAAGCTTCATACATTGTGTGACAGAATCATCAATTCAGGTCTCTCTTGCCTACAAGCTACAAGACTCTCTTATCCATCTTATTTTGGAGGAAGGGAGGGAGGGAAGGAGGGAGGGAGGGAGAGAGAGAGAGAGAGACAGATTCCACCTGCTGTTTCACTCCCTAAATGCCTGCACCAGTCAGGGCTGGGCCAGAACTCCAGCCAAGTCTCTCTTGTGGATGGCAAGAACCCAACCAGCTAAACTATCACCTGCTGTCTCCCAGGTATGTATTAACAAGAAGGTTGATGGGAAAAAAAGCTAGGCCATGAACCCAAGCACTCTGAAATGGGATGGAGGTATCCCAAGCGGCATCTTAATCACTGTGCCAAATGCTTACCCTAGTGTTATGTAGCTATTATTCTCTAATGTGTAGAGCATGCCTACATCACAGTAACCACTCAACTTAGATCACGAAGAATAATCATGGCTTGGAGAATTACTAAGTAAGCCTACATAATCTACCCATGGATACTAATTTGTACAGTAGGGTAACTATAAGGGTAAAATTTATAAGGCTGAAAAGTACCTTTGAGATTAAGGGGTCTATACAATCTTTGCCTTGCTTGAACAGGTTAAAAAGACTGGAAGGAAATTTAACTGCCTGTTAAATCTGTTTGTCACTCACTATTATAGTCGTGTGACCTTAAACATGATTCTGAAACATTTTCGGGCCCATTTTTCTCTGAGGTAAAATGGGGATTAAATAGCACCTACCTCCAGGTGAATAGAAGGATTAAGCCAGATGATTTTTGTCAGTGATTTTAGTGCTGACCCCTAAACATATTGACATTGAGTATTGATTATTAATGAAGATTTTCATTTTAGAAGAAAATAATTCATCTAAAATCCAAGTTATCTTACATTATTTCTTCTCTAAATAGCTATGAGCTCCGTATTGTCATAAATGCATTCTTTTTCCACCCTCACATTTCCGTCATGCTCCTCTCAACTTGTCCACCTCTGTGCTCCCCATTCCCTTTCTTTCTTTACATGTCATTTGAACTGATATATTTGAGGCTACTTCAAAAATTTGGAGGGAAATATAATTAAAAGATAAGGTTAGAGATGGGCATTTGACATAGTGGCTAAAATATCCACATCTCACATCAGCGTACCTGGATTTGATTGCCATATCTGGCTCCTGACTCCAGCTACCCACTAATGCAGACCTTGAGGGGAATCAGTGATGGTTCAAATTATTGGGCTCCTTACACCTAAGTGGGAGAGCTGGATTGAGTTCTCAGGGCCTTTGGGAGCTGAATTAGCAGACTGAGGTGCTCTCTCTCTCTCTCTCTCTCAAATAAATAAATAATTTTAAGACACAATTTTACTTTGATGGAAAAATTTTGACATTCATGTATGATGTTTTCATAATATGCACTTCCCATATAATTTTTGAAAATCCCCTTGTATATTGGTCCTCAGTTTCCCAACTTTTGTCCTTTTTATCTATGTAAGAAAAATAACTTACTATCAATTCACCATTAAGTGAAAGAAATACTTTAATTTAATTTAAAGCAGCATAGATAATCTCATGATTCAGCTCTCCAAGATGATTCAGTTTTCATTACTTGTAAGGATGGAGAAGCAGACAGCCAATAGAAATAAATGACATACTAGAAAAAATATGAAGCTAAGACTTAGAGCTCATATGTATACAACTAATCAGTTATACAACTAACTGATTCTGTAACTAGACAATTCATGTTATCTCTTTGGGTCTCAGTTTTCTTTTTTTTTTTAATTTATTTGACAGGTAGAGTTATAGACAGTGAGAGAGAGAGACAGAGATAAAGGTTTTCCTTCCGTTGGTTCACTCCCTAAATGGCCTCCATGGCCGGTGCTGCACCGATCTGATAGTAGGAGCCAGATGCTTCCCTCTAGTCTCCCATGAGGGTGCAGGGCCCAAGCACTTGGGCCATCCTTCGCTGCCTTCCCAGGCCACAGCAGAGAGCTGGACTGGAAGAAGAGCAACCAGGACAGAACCCGGCATCCATATGGGATGCCGGTGCTGCACGTGGAGGATTAACCAAGTGAGCAACGGCGCCAGCCCCCTAGGTCTCAGTTTTCTTACCTGTAAATAACATAGTGGATTTGTGTGTGTGTGTGTGTGTGTGTGAAAAGGCACATTTGAAAACATTTTCCTAATATGTTGTAATTACATTAAGATCCTGATGAGCTAATGAGTAGAGGAAAAGATGAGATTAGGAGTAACAGGTGCTTATATGGTTCCTGATAACCGGTCCAGATAAGGAGTGGGTGTTGGAATAAGTCAGGAAGAGACATCTGTCTCAGGAACGATTTTGATTCTCTGCTCTATTCTAATCTACAGCTACTGCTTGTCTATTCAGATTCAAATCACAGATTTAAGAAATACCTTCCAAACAGGTCACTGCAATCCAGGATTCCAGAAGAAGGAATCTGGAAAGGATTTTTACTATGTTCAGGATCTCAATTTCATCTCTACTACCAGATGCCCTTATTTAAAGTATGTCAGTGCAATCACCAACTTCACATTTTTACGTTTCTGTAATCATAGGTCCTACACATGATGATTACCATCTTTGTACTTTTCTCTAGTTAGTGAAATTAACATTCACTCATGAACTGTTAATGCTAAATTGCTAATAACCTCCCTAGGGTTTATTTGCATGATGATGCCTTCAATGATTTCATCATAGCTTAGTGCATTAAAATATCACAATTTATACTCTTAAGCATAATAATTTCCCTAAGGCTTGATAAAAAAGCTATATTTTAAAATAATCCAGTAAAATCTTGGATAAGCATTAATCATGTGGCTGGTCCTAAAGAAACTGCACTCTTGCTCTCTCTCTCTCTCTCTGAATTAGCATCACCAGGAGAAACAAGCATCTCAAAATTTTGTAGCAAAATTAAATGCCTGGAGTCTTAGATAGAAAAATGTTAATTACAAAAATTGTTTTGAAAGAATTTGTGTATGTTAATTACCATCAGCGAGGGCCATAAAGCATGAAATTTCACACTTTGTCAGACTATTTGCAGGTGGAGAGCACCATGGAATCTATTGTTTATTCCTTTAGAAAAGTAAGAACACAATTTGTAATGAATCAATTGAAATAATTTCCCCCCACAGTATTATAGACTGTAAAGAACTAAGATACGCTGAAGGAGCTAGCAGTGAACAAAAATCGAATTATAGCTCATGAACAGGAAAGATAGGGATGTTTACTTGCCTATAGTTTCAAAAGCACAACTTTCTGTATTTGAAATTGCTATTAGACCAAACTTCTAACTACACATTCGACATTAGAAGAAAACTTTTTAAAAAATCCAGCATAAACAATGCCAAAATAATTCACATAAAGCTAAAATTCCAAGACAAAATTCTGTCTGTTCTGTTTTTAGTTGAGTAAGAAATGTGTCTATGTGTCTCTCCTTTTATGGAAATAGTATAGTATAAGAATGCAACATAATATTCATTCACCCATTCATCCACTCATTCATTCAATACATGTTAATTTAGTACCTGTTCTGTGTCAGAGGCTTAGTGTCAGGAATTCAATAGTGGTCATAGAAGAGTAGATCATGCCCTTAGGGTGCTTAAAATATAACATACAAGGGCTGGTGCTCTGACATAGTGGGTAAAGCAGCTGCCCGAGATGCCAGCATCCTATGTGGGCACCTATTCATGTCCCAGCTGCTCCATCTACTATCCAGCTCCCTGCTAAAATGGCCTGGGAAAAGAAGTGGAACATGGCCCAAATTTTTGGACCCCTGCCACCCATGCGGGAGACCCATATGAAGCTCCTAGCTCCTGGCTTCAGCCTGGCTCAGTCTTGCCTGTTGCAGCCATTTGGGGAGTGAACCAACGTCTGGAAGATCTCTCTTTCTTTTTGTGTCTCCCTCTCCTTAAATAACTCTGATTTTCAATTCAGCAAATAAATATTTAAATATATGTAAATAAGTATATATTTAAATATTTTAAATAAATATATATAATAGTTAAATGATTGCCCACTACTACACCTGTGGAGAAGGAGGTGCTGATTGTACTCTGAAAGATAACACTGATTAATGTGGCCTAATTAGAACTATAGGGAGGCCGGCACTGTGGCTCACTAGGCTAATCCTCCGCCTTACGGCGCCGGCGCGCCGGGTTCTAGCCCCAGTCGGGGCACCGGATTCTGTCCCAGTTGCCCCTCTTCCAGGCCAGCTCTCTGCTGTGGCCCGGGAAGGCAGTGGAGGATGGCCCAAGTGCTTGGGCCCTGCACCCCATGGGAGACCAGGAGAAGCACCTGGCTCCTGCCTTCGGATCAGTGCTGTGCGCCGGCCGCAGCGCGCCTGCCGCGGCGGCCATTGGAGGGTGAACCAATGGCAAAGGAAGACCTTTCTCTCTGTATCTCTCTCTCACTATCCACTCTGCCTGTCAAAAAAAAAGAAAAGAAAAGAAAAAAAAAAGAACTATAGGGAAAGCGATCTTCAGGAAGTTGTAATCTGATGGGAAAATAGCTTTCACCTTGATGAAAAGGGGAAGAGAGAGTATATGTCCTAAACAGCACTCTGGCCTCAGAATCAGCCCTTAAGGCATTCGGATCTGGATGAAGAGCCCATGAGAGTATTTTAGGCATGGAAAGCCAAGACACTCCAGCAAAAAAAAAAAAAAAAAAAAAAAAAAAAAAAAAAAAAGGACCTAAATGAAAGGTCTCTGTAAGTCTGCAAGTGAGATCCCAGTGGAAAGAACGGGCCATCAAAGAAGGAGGTACCTTTGTCTGAAGGGAGGAGAGAACTTCCACTTTGACTATGACCTTGTCTAAATAATATCGAAGGTAGCAAACTCAAAAGGCTTCCATAGCCTTGGCAACTCATGACAAGAGCCTAGGGAGATTACTGACGCCATAAACAAGAGAGTCAAATTGTTAAGTCAACAACAGGAGTCACTGTGTACTTACTCCTCATGTAGGATCTCTGTCCTTAATGTGTAGTTCAATGTGAATTAATGCTATAACTAGTACTGAAACAGTATTTTACACCTTATGTTCTGTGTGGGTGCAAACTGATGAAATCTTTACTTAATATATACTAAATCGATCTTCTGTATATAAAGAATTGAAAATGAATCTTGATGTGAATGGAACGGGAGAGGGAGTAGTAGATGGGAGGGTTGCGGGTGGGAGGGAAGTTATGGGCGGGAAAAGCCATTGTAATCTACAAACTGTACTTTGGAAATTTATATTTACTAAATAAAAGTTAAAAAAAAAAAACTTGTCTCAAGTTCTTGGGCAGAATGTCATTCATATTCTTGAGAAGCATGAGTATCCTAGAAAGAACCAACTTCTAGGAATGAGCTGCGATGAGGGATGCTGCTTTAGGAGCCCAGAGTAGCAATATCAGGGTGCAGTTAGAATCTTTAGCAGCTTGACTGAAAACAAGAGGATGAGCAAGGAGGGTCCTACTGTGGGGATGGACTCGCAGGGCACCTGAAGCAGGACAGGTCCAGTTCCCTCTGGAGGGGGAAGAGATAAACAATGTGTGGTGAGCAAGACCACCATGAGAATTCCAAAAAGTGAGTCAACCAAACAAGTATGGCTGTCAGGCCCTACAACAACTCCTGCATTCCCAAAGGAAGCTCTAATTGTCCAGAAACAGCTTGCTATGCTCCAAACGATGGAGTCATCCCAAATTCATGTCAAAATTTACTGCCCAATGTGATGGCATTTACCCACAATGTGAGGGCGAGCCTTTGGCTGGTGTCAGGTCATGAGACAGGGCCTTCATAAATAGGATCAGTGCCCTTACAAAATAGGCTTCAGCTGCCCTTCAGCCATGTGAGGGTGAAAAAAATGCTTTCTATGAACAGAAAACAAGTACCAGTCAGCATCAAGTCTTCCAGCACCCTGAACCTTGAACTCCCCATCTTCCAGAACCATGAGAAATACATTTCTATGGTTTATAAGCCTCACGGCTTATGGTATTACATTATAGCAAGCCAAACAGACTATCATAGCTAAACCAACAATTCCTATAGGTAGGTGACTGCTCAGCCTCCTCTGCCTGTGACAGTCTCAGTTTACAATTGATGCCCCAGAAAAAGTCATTAAGGTTGCTCCTTTCCACTTAACAAAGTATCTCAGTTTGAGGGAACCAAACTTGCACCTGCTGCAGCTGCAGGCTCTTCAAGAAGAGTGGACAATCATGACCAAATTCAAAGACAGCCAAGACATTTTGAGGGGCAGGTGTTGTGTGCCACAAGTTTGGCTGCTACTTGAGACACCTACATCCCGTATCACAGTGCCAAGTCAAGTCCCAGCTACTCCCCTTCATATCCAGGTTTCTGTTAATGCACATAAGAATCAGGGCATGATGGTCAAGTGCTTTAGTTCCTGCCATCCACATGGGACACTTGGATGGCGCTTCTGGCTCCTGGCTTCTGACTGACCAAGCCCCACTTATTCTGGCCATTTGGAGAGTGAACCAACAGATAAAAGATTCTCTCTCTCTCTCTCTCTCTCTCTCTCTCTCTCTCTCTCTCTCTCTCTCCCCCTTTCAAATAAATAAATAAGTGTTTTTAAGGGTACATTTGGGGCACATATAAAGAAGAGTATTAAGAGTTAAGCCAATTGTTAACCCAGAACAACATAGCCTCATGTGCCAACAGGAATCTAAAAAGTGAACAGATCACTGTGAAGCCTTCAAATGGGAGAGTCTTCGTCAGGAACCATGCCTCAGAGACAGCTGTTTGGCACAGCAGTTAAGAGGCCGATTAGGACACCTGCATCCCACATCAGTGCAGCTGGGTTTAATTTCCAGCCATCATCTGACTCCAACTTCCTGTTAATGTGTAAGGGAAGAATCAGTGATGGTTCAAATAATTGAGTCCCTGTCCTTATGTGGAAGATGCAGATCAAATTCCTGGCCTATCAGGACATCTGCATCCCACATCAGTATTTCTGGGTTTCATTCTCAGCTCTGTCTTCTGACTCTAGCTTCCTGCTAATGAAGATCCTGGGAGGCATCAGTGATGGTTCAAGTGATTGGATCCTTGTCACTTACGTGGGAGATATGGATCAAGTTCCTGGCTCCACACTTCAGTCTGGCCCAGTCTCACCTATTTGAGGCATTTGGAAATGGGAGTGTGAGCTCTCTCTCTCTCTCTCTCTCTCTCTCTCTAATAAATCAATACTTTAGAAAGAAAAAAAGGAATCATGACTGGTTTTGGAAAAATTCTTCATGCATTTTGAGAGTACAGGGTCTTGTGTTATATCCTTGCAGTCATCATTAATTACTCCTGAAGAAACATAGAAGACCCAAGTGCTGACACATGGACTACTAAGATCATCCTGATAGAAAGTTCTCCTAAGGAAGCTGAGTACAGAGGTGTGAGAGTCATCTGGAAGGCAGTTTGAGTCTTGGGTTGGGTTGGGTGGGATGCATCTCTTCCATAAGCTGCATTAATTCCTTCCCAAAATATCTGCTTTCTGTTAGAGTGTCACAGCCTTCAGACAGTTCACTGAGTCTGTCCCTTGGCCTGGTCTAATATTCTGCACTTGTTATTAAACTAACTTTGATACTGTCTCTTATGTCCAGGTTGCCCAAACTCACACAATCATCACCACCACTGTGACATTTCCTTGGAATAATTGTCATCATTATGTTATGTCAAATAATTCAGCTCCTGCAGTTGTAAGAAAAGACATTTACTGGTTTAAAATGTGAACTGTATTACTCAATCTCCCAAGGCAAGGTAGCAAGCCTACAAGAATACATAGGGGCCAGCACTGTGGCATAGTGAGTAAAGCTGTTGCCTGTAGTGTCGGTATCCTGTATGGGTTCCAGTTTGAGTTCCTGCTGCTCCACTTCTGATCCAGCTCTCTGCTATGGCCTAGGAAAGCAGTAGAGGATGGCCCAAGCCCTTGGGCCCCTGCATCATGTGGGAGACGCTGAAGAACATCCTGACTCCTGGCACTGGATTGACTTAGCTCTGACCATTATGGCCATTTGGAGAGTGAACCAGCAAACCAGCAAATAGAAGATTCTCTCTTTCTCTCTCTCTCTCTCTCTCTCCGCTCTCGCTCTCGCTCTCGCTCTCTCTCTCTCTCTTTCTATGCCTCTACCTCTCTGTAACTCTGCCTTTCAAATAAATAAATCTTTAAAAAAAACCAAAAACACATTAAATCCATACTTATTAAAATTTTACACCACAGCAGGGGCCATAGGCACAGTCCTCCAGAAAGAAAGTCCAAAACAAGAAGTATAGAAACTATATCAATCCAATATCAATTTGAATCATAATCTGTTACATGAAAAAACAGGGTACTGTAATACAGATTTCATAATCGTGACTTAGGTGACCCAGTAAGTTCAACAGTTCACAAGTAAATTTCATGTTCTTTCTTCTGTTTTAATTTTTCACTAATAAAGGCTAACATATATTCATGACAATACTGACTCACCACTGAATTTTCAATATGTAAATACATGCACAAAATGTGATTAAAATAATAACATATTTAGAAAACAGTAAGAAAAAGAAACATCAGAACACCAGCATATGAGCACATACTTTTCCCTCCAAAGTGTATTTGTTCTAAAAATGTTGTCATTGCTTAAAACCTTTTTGAAATTTTGCTTTAGAGCAGCAGACCCTTTCTTTCAAACTCCCTCAGTGGTTGACAACTTGATACAGTGGTGATTGTCTTTTGGAAGAAATCAGAGGGTATGATGATGAATTCCTTTGTTCTAAGGTAAATAAGCCCAATCCTTGTGCAGCTACAGGGGCAGGCATTTGGCTTATCAGTTAAGATGCCAGTTAGAATGCCCATGGCCCATATTGGAGTGAATGGGTTTGATTTCCAGCACTGGTTCCTGATTCCAACTTCCTGATAGTGCAGACCATGGGAGGGAGTGGTGATGGCAACACACACTGATGAACTGGGCTGACTCCTTGTCTGCCATCTCTGGCATCAGACAAGATCTGGACATTGTGGGAATGGCAGTAGTGACCCAGCAGATGGAAGCCTTCTCTCTCCCTCTTTCTTTAAAAAAAAAAAAAGGTGCAACTTTTATATATAGATAGAAAAGAAAGAACTTTTATAGTCCATGAAATAATGATAAGTAATAGGGAGAAAACTGATGTATTAATGAGTTGAGAAAGATTAAACATGGAAATCTTCTGAAGAGGAAATAAGCCACAATGGGCTTTCCTGGAAGCTACCTTTTAAAAACTGCAGAACATTGAGTCCTCCCTAGCAGAAAACAAAAACCTCTCATTTTTGCATGCTTAGTGCCAATAACCAACTTCTGAAGGACAAGAATATTGGCAACTGTTTCCATTATCTTTCAAATACGTGAAAGTAATGCATCTAGCATTTCACATATTATTGTCCCATGATGTCATCTGCTATTTCCATTGTCCTTTTCATGAACTCAAATTCTAAACTTTATTTTTTAATTCAGAAATTGACATAATTTAAAATGCAAAAAGTGCAAGGAATAATAAACAGCCATCAGTGGACATACCACTCAGGTACAATGAATGTTACCATCTAGCCATTTATAAATATGAAGAATACCATCTTTTATTTAACCAAATATATTCAATAACCTAACATACAACCAGGAAACAATATTTTCCCAGAATACAGGCAACTGTTTTTACTGAATTATCTTAAGAATAAAAAAATCACATACAAATACCCTTTATAGTGTACCTGCCAGGTTTCTCAATCCTTAATACTTTAAATTATCTTTAATTTTTCAACTTTAATTTTAACAGATTCAATATGATTTATAGATACAAATCTAAGAACATAATGATATTCCACCCTCCCTCCACCGTTCTTTTTTCTACCTTTCTTCCTGCCTTTTTTCTTTTTCATTTTTGAGATAACATATTTTAAAGTTGCATTACCATACAAAGGCTTAATACTTCACCAAATAAGAAGTTTGACAAGTAAAAAGCAAAAAGACCCTAGTGTAGTGGGAATAAAGACAATGGCTATAAACAATAATTGAATGTATAAATGACTATTTCACACTTTTTGTCAAAAAATCATTCATAATTTCTTTCAATGAAGTAGAATCAATGACAATGTAACATCTAAATAGTTCCTGTGTGGTTATAAGATAATAAATAAGTTCATTTAAACTTTAAGCCATTTCCTCTCAACAGTATATGCAAAGGAATAATTTCATGCATATTTCAATGCAAATCATCTTACATTACATGTTTTCATACTCTATTAGTTATCACAGATCAGGGAGAACATATGGTATTTGTCTTTTTGGGACTGGCTTATTTCACTAAGCATAATGGTTTCTAGTTGCATTCACTTTGTTGTGCAAGACAGGATTTCATTCATTTTATGACTAACATTCCATAGTGTGTATATACCACATTTTCTTTATCTAGTCATCAGTTGATGGGCATCTGGGTTGATTCCATATCTTAGCTATTGTGAACTGAGCAACAATAAACATGGGGGTACAGATAAATCTTTCATATGCTGATTTCATTTCCCTTAGGTAAATTCCCAGGAGTTTTTCCTGGGTCATATGATTTATCTATTTTCATCTTTCTGAGGTATCTCCAAATTGTCTTCCACAATGGCTGTATTAATTTTCAATCCCAACAGTGGATTAGGGAAACTTTTTCCCTACATAGTCACCAGCATTCATTGTTTTTGGATTTCTGTCTGAGAGCCTTTCTAATTATGATGAGGTGAAACCTCACTGTGGTTTTGATTTGCATTTCCTTGATGGCTAGTGATCCTAAGCATTTTTTTCACATGTCTGCTGACCATTTGAATTTTATCTTTTATAAAATGCCTGTTTAAGTCCATTGCCTACTTCTTAACTGGATGGTTTGGGTTTGTTGTTGTTGTTGAGTTTCTTGAGCTCTTTATACATTCTGGATATTAATCCTTTAACAGTTTCATAGTTTGCAAATATTTTCTCCCATTCTGTCAGTTGCCTCTTCACTTTGCTGTTTCCTTTGCAGTGCAGAAGCTTCTTAGCTTGATGCAATCACATTTGTCTATTTTTGCTTTTATTGTCTGTATTTCTGAGGTCTTTTCCAAGAAGTATTTGCTGATACAAAAGTCTCACAGAGTTTCCCCAATGTTCTCCTCTATTAAGAAGGAAGGGGAGGATCACCTCTGTTGATACAGTCACAGCCTCACCTCCTCTCTTCCAAAGTGATCAATGCCTAGTGCCTGGAGTTAGCCCACAATGGGTATAACCCTCATCCATGCTGATGCACTAACCACACAAATGATCTGTGTAGTCCTTAGTGTGAGCACAGAACCCTCCACAATGACCCACCCCAGGCAGCCAGGGAGCCCTGGGCCTCTGACACCAGACACAGGGATTGCCCAGAGACCCAGGTATACCCCACACCCTATTGTGCAGTCACAGGATTCCCACAGTCACAACGTTCTAAGCTCCTATAGCCCAAGGGTGCAGAAGATCCCCTCTCCACCATAGGAGCCTGCTGCATCTACAGAGAGAACAGAGTGGTTTCCAGAATCAGCTGCCTTTGGGTGCTCTGCCTTGGCAGTTTGAGCCTCAGAGCCTGTGATAGGTTGAAAGGATGGGGACATTTCACAATACTAAGTGAGTGCCCAGCCCTTTGTCAGCCCTCCCAACCAAAATCAAAGTCAGTGGGAAATGCAGATTTTTCCCTCTGATTAAATCCCCTGGGCATGCACAAGATCTGCCACAGCATCTACTTGCGTCAAGAGGGCACCTTCTCGCCACCGGTTGCCAAACGCCCTTGTGGAGGAATGGGGAGAAAGAAATGTGCTTTTCTTTTGCTGGATTAGTGGGTACCCTGTCCCCCAGCTAAGGCTCTCGGCAGGACTCAAATACAGTGCAGTCCTGCGAGGGTCTCCCTCAAGCAATATCACCAGCATCATAGGCTGTTGCAGCCTGCCCTTACCTCGCTCTCAGAACCTGGCGTCCCCGCCAGCCAAGGGCTGCAGGAGTCACGTGTGGTGTCCCTGCTGCCTGGTGTGCGTCCACACTGCTCCATGGCACCCTCTTCTTTCTGTAGAATTTCCACTGCAAACTTCTCTCCAGCCTCCCCCAGGAATACACTTCTTCCACTTTTCTTCTGTCTCCCCCTGGTCAGCATCAGCATGTCTTTTCCCTATTCAGCCACCCTGCTCTCCTGTTTAGCCACATTTTTAGAACTCACAAAATTTACACTTGATATTCACCAATGTTGTTATACGCAAAACAATGAAGTGATATCAAATGTGTACTTAGGAATTGATGTCTTTTGCCTATGTGGTACTTCTATATCTTCCCTCTTTCTTTTTTATTCCTATTTGTATATTCTCTTGATTCTTCAAATTGTACTCTTAAAACTTTGCTTTTACTTTTTGTCTCTGCCTGGCTCTTGGAAAGACTTTTGTAATTTGGTGTTAATGGCATACGTTGGACTGTAATCTCCATTTCACTTATTTGGAGTACATTTTCCTCCCAAATTTCCCTTCCTTTCCATTTGGCCCAAGTTGCAAATAATAATAATTTCCTCTAAATTCTCACCTTGTCAGCTCTTTATACATTCCATATTGCTCCCAGATAAGTCTACCAACCAGACTCCTTCGTATAAAAACAACAAAAACTCTCTCATTTTAACAGAAAGTCAAGCCATTACTCTATGTTATTTTGCTGAATTTTAGGTACTATGTTTATGGTGTTCAAATGCTCAATGCTTCCTGGCATCAAAGAACATTGCTTTATTGTGACATTTTCAAATGAAAACTACATGACAGTAACAGTTTCTAAAGAACTCTCACTTACCTTGGCAACATTTACGAGTGGTGGGGGAAAAACACATAAAACCACCGCTTGGAGCAAAATGCTACAATGATTATTTAGCAAACAAGCTCACATATTAGAACGGTAGAGAGAAAGATTGCTTCCACCAACTAAATTACACTTTACACATAGGCGCTGCTGAATGGCTTTCTACAGAGGTTACATTTAAATTATAGCTCTTGCTAAGCAAACATCTCAGTTTGCGTGTGAATTTGAATTATGCATCTAACAGGCAGTGTGTTTATGGAAAAAAGTCAAGTCGGTAGATTGCGAAATTGCTACAACATTTGTAAGGGACAAAAATAACTGTGGTGTTGGACAATGAAGAAGCTTTGAGAAGAGGTCCCACTTGCTCTCCAGTAAGAAAATGATTTGGCAATTCTGAACCACAGTGCATGATCAATCCTCTGGCTTCATTCAGAGACATCCAAAAAAATTGCTTCAGTCCTTTCTCTGTAAAATATAATTAGATGCCAATGCTTGGAGATTCTGAATCTGAAACATGCACATTGTGTGACTTCCCATTTTATTGTCGTCCCTTGTAATAAGGCGCATCTATGCAAGCTGTCCTAATTCAGGTGAAATATGCCATTAGGCAGTGGGAACAGGCCTATTGGGTGAAAGGTTAATATGCTGGGGAAAAATATCCACAAAAAGGACCTTCAATCTTTTCAGAACATGCTTGGCTCACAAGCAAAGTCTGGAGAACAACTGAGTGTACCCCAGCAGAATGTGTCCTATCTGTAGCCCTCTGAGTATGTCCTTCACAAAGGTAAGAGTGGGGTCAAAATGGTTTCCACATTCCCACATAACTCTAACATTGCCTGATTCAATTGCTGGCACGTTATGCAATTTTTCTATAGCCCTTGGGAATTCTTAAGATTTACTTACAACTGCTCTGCATGTGGGAAATACAACTTGGGTTTCTGCTGCCATCAGCACAAGTCTATCATGGGAGATTGGGGTGGCAGCAAAGTCTCAATTTTCTTACCAAAAAACAAACATCCCTATGGTCTCTAAGCCTCCCTTGGCAAGGACGAGAAAGAAGAAAATGATGAGTGAAATACCATACAAGCCAACAGAGAGCCTAGAGGAAACTCATTGGGAAAAAACAAACTCCAGGACTTCTGCCATTTGATGGTATAGAAAATTCATAGGTGCATCCAACCCTCCTTGTACCTTTTTGAGTGTAGGGCTTTGAGTTTGCAAAGTGGTTTGCATGATCCCAGTTATATAATATTTTTCAAATGGTAAAATTATGGAGATGGAAAATGAGAGATTTCCAAGGGTTTGTAAGGATATGGCAAAGGAGAGGGAAAAAAGGTATCTATGGCACTGAAAGTGCCCTGTGGTGATGGAACTGATCTGTATCTTGAGTATGGCGATCACCACTGAATCAGCATGTGCAGCGAAATGGCATAGATTTGCTCCTGAGCCGAATTGTGTTCCCCAAAGAGATATGTGACCTTATAAGTAAACAGGATTGTTAGAGATGTATACCCTTTTTTCCCAGGAAAGGAGGACCCCCCCCCACCTTCCATATGTATTATAAATTAGCAATGCTGCCAAGGAAGCTGGATGCCAAGCTGCTCATCGAGGTGCAGCCTTGAGTCCCACCTGGCCAATTTCCTTTTGCGGTGAAAGCAAGGGAAGAGTTGACTGCCATGAGCACAAGCCATGTGAAGATTCCTTCGAAAACCACAGGCAGATTAAGACAGAAAGCTGTACGGGAAGGAGAGATGTGAATCGAAGCATCCAGAGTTTATTTACCACCAAACCCCAGAGCATTAGCAGTGCTCACACAAGCTATCACTTCTTAATTGCATTCAAAAGTGTCAGAAATTGGGAGCTATTTGTCAGCCTTATTACCTGTGCTAGGCAGCTATTGTGCAAGTCTCTCCGGATGCCTGGGCACTTTATATGAATGTGAAAGACACAGAAAACATCAGCTGCTGGACTGTAATTCCGGAGATAAATGACTCTCGGGATGAAAATTCTCCCCATTTCTAGTTTGGGCTTAACAAGAAAATGTGGAGAAGTGTACCAAATTATGTTTAGATTCATATGTAGATCAGAAATAACAGGATGGAAGATGACAGTGATTCTGGTTATGTTGAATTAACATAGATCTTTTTATTCCCAAGAAGGGTTGGGGATTTGGAAAGCCCAGCGTAGGTGCTTTGGGAGCAGTGGATCAGGAAGACGGAAATTGCAACACATGTCTCCTGAAGCAGATAAGGAACAACTGGATTACAAACCCTCACCAAGCAAAGCAGGAGAAAATCTTTCCCAGGCCCTGGCTTTCTGTAGCCATCATTAGATCCCTCTCTTTAAAGGGGTTTTGTTGGCTGACAATTCAGTCCTGCCGGTCAGCTCTCTACTGCAGGCAGAGCAGACAAGCTGTCCAAATGAAGTCTGCAAATGCCGAGAGAATGGAGGAAATTCAGAGCAGATTCTTGTGGACACCTGTTTTCTCCCTGTGAGGAAGCCCCTTACTTTCCTGTAATTGTATCTGATGAGAGAAAATACAGAAGTAGATGGAGCAACAACCGATAGGAATCTTTGCTTACAGCCTTATTGTTTATTGACTTGTAGGCTTCTCTCCTGAGATAAATATAATTATGGAACAATTATCCTATGTTCCTCAAGGGAAGTAAAAGGAATCCAGGAATATGTTATATCCTGCTGTTTAAGTTTACAAAGATTGTGCAAATTCAGATTGTCTTAGCTGTGACATTAAGAAAGCAGGCAGACAATTATATGCATTTCCTTGAGAATTCAATTGTCATTTTGTCTTAACCAGCAGTATTTCTCAAAACTTAGTGGGTAAGGGAATATGCTGGAACTCCTGTTAAAAGGCTGATCCTGATTCAGAAGGTATGGAGTTGGCTATGAATGTCTGAATTTCTAGTAAAACCCTAGATGCCCCCAATTCTTTTCTGCACCAACATTGTAGCACAAGGGATCTGGAATACAATTCAAGACACAGTTACTGTTACCTGAGGGCTGTGTGCAGAGTATTTTCTTTCTCAGACACTTCCTTCAGTTTTCCTAATTTTATTATGAATGTGGAACATACACAAAAGTTGGAAGAATATTGTAATGAATCTGCAAACCCACCAACTGGAGGCAATATCTGTTAAGGTTTTATTCCCTTGTCCCCCACCCCCCATGCCTTCTCTCTCTTTATTTCCCCTATGCATCTCTCTCTCTCTCTCTCTCTCTCTCTCTCTCTCTCTCTTCCCTTCTTCTTCCATTTTTAATTTTTTTTTCTTATTTATTTGAGAGGCAGAGTTACAGACATAAAGAGGAAGAGACAGAGAGAGAGATCTTGCATCCACTGGTTTGCTCCCCAAATGGCTGCAATGGCTAGAGTTAGGCTAATCGGAAGCCAGGAACTTCTTCCATGTTTCCCATGCAGTACAGGGTCCAAGCACTTGGGCCATCCTCAGGCCACCAGCAGGGAGCTGGATCGGAAGAGGAGCAGCCAAGACACAAATCAATGCCCATAGGGGATGCCTGCGCCACAGATTGAGGCTTAGCCTACTATGCCACAGTGCCAACCCCTTCTTTACCATTTTATACCCTTATCTATTCTTCTCTCTCGTCTATCATCCATCTCTCCATCTTTCTATCTGCATTAATCAACATACATATCTAATCTTTGTCTCTCCCAATCTCTCCATCTATCTACCTATCTTTCCATCTTTCTCTCTTTCACCTTTTCTCCAACCATACGAAGTTTCAGACATGATACTTCACCCATAAACACTTCATCAAATAAATCAAATAAATCTTTTTTTAAAAATTCACGAAAGCTAACATAAGAGCACTGTCCAAAGAAAGGAGAGGAAGAGAGATGAATAAGAATAAAAGTAGACATTAATGAAATAAAATAACAAAATAAAACCAGTTAAAATGATCTGTGGAGAATAAGACTGCTCCTTGAAAAGATCAATAACAGAGATAATCCCATGGAGAATATGATCAAGAAAATAATAAAGATGATCAATAATATGCTGGAATTATGTATGAAATATGCCATAAATCATAACCTGACTCACAGAAACACAATTCAGACTTTCTGGCCATACAGACTATGCCACCATGGATAAAAAAAAAGGAGGGGGTAGATATTTTTCTGAAGTCAATCATTATAACTTTAGCATTATTGCTTGATATCTATTTTTAACTGATGCCAAAACACTTTGTATGTTATTATATGCACATCATTCTTTATGGCTTGGTGTTTGAGCCAGACTTTTATGCCACATGGTAACCAAAGAGAATTCAAGTGCCAGCGCAGCCCCCAGACACTTAGTTACTCAAAGAGAATGAGAGGAAGAAGTCTGGGGACTTATGTGGGAGTTCTAGTAGTCCTTGTTACTGCACTTCCTTTTCCTTGTTTACAATGCAAAGAAACTAGAATCATAACTGTTTTACCTCTGCCCATTAAAATATGCTATTAAAAATCATCTTAATAAATAGATATTAATATCTAGCAATGACCGTTCTGACCTCCTGTCTAACAGGCCCCATTTATGTCTTGTTTGATGAAAGTTCTCCGCATCTGCAAAGCAAAAGGGCAAACTGATTTATGAACAAGACTTATTGTCACAGCGGCAGATTTGTATAATGAGAAATATATTAAATCTAATGAAGGGAGAGCGTGCTTACCAAGGCAGTAAGTCTGTGTTGTGATTAAGTGATTCAATATCCCTCAATGGATTAATTTAGACAATGCATCGGGTTATGTAGCCACTGCCAGGCCTCTTTGCTCTCATGACAAATGCTAAGCAATGCTGTCTATTTGTGCATATGTATTGGGTTTTTAAGGTGTGATGATAAAGTAAGGTGTCACCCTTAGACCTCTACATTAACAAGATGAATCCCAAAGATGCCTGTGTCCTACTGGTAGAGACCGGGAAGATCTATCAGCAATGTCATCTTTTAATACCTGCTTACAGTGGAGCATTTACCATAAAATAGACACACACTTTTACCTTCCAACCAAGACCAGCTCAGTGTGTCTGACTACTACTAAATGCAAACCACTTTAATTTCCTCTCTGGCCCTCAGCAGGGCCAAAAGCAGACACAGAACAATCAATCACGGGCTCTGGGTTTTTGAGTAGGGGAATGCTAGCTATTGTTTAATTGTCTATATTTTCAAACCCCATACAATAAGCAATGTCACTTACAGGATTTGAAAGTGACAGCAGACTTGTCCAGGCCCAGCAGTCACCTTTCTCTGGCTTGGAACAAGTTCAGTTTCCAGTTGTTCCTGCCATTGTGACAGCATAAAGCAAAGCCCTGAGACCCCCTGTTACCGACAGCACAGAGTGTCCTGAAGTCTGCATTTAAAATAGCAAGATTTCAACACCAGCCTGCTCAATACACATCGTATGGAGGGAAATGGGCTGCCCTGTAGTCCCTCCATGTCGCATGGAAAAAGGTTCAGCCTTCTAAGAGTAGGCAGGCAATAGATTGAAAAATTCTAACTTTTTACCCCCCAACCCTTTATTTTCCTCTATAAGATTCAATGAAGAGAAAAGAATATTGGGAACAGTAGCACGAGAATGAGCAAACTACAAGAAAACAGCTACTTACCTGAAGTCCAGCGAGTGTATAGGCAGGAGAAACAGAAATCCCAATGTCATGGGCGTCCATTCTGATAACTCAAGGACAGAGAAAACCCAACTGCAGGATGTCCAGTGACTGGAGGAAAGAAAGGAGATGTAACTTGTCCATAAGGCAAGTAGTTAAAAAGACGGTCTCTCTCTCACACACACATACACACACACAAAGGAGGCTTCTGCTTCCATGTTGGCTTCCCCTACATTCTTTGAGTCGTCAGGTCCCTAATGAACATCTGACCTGAGTGGGGTGGGGCAGACCACAGTTAGATCTAGGCACAATCACACTGAAACCCAGGACCTCTGTGTGTGCAATCCTGATCCTATCCTCAAGTCCTTAAAGACTTTATTACTCCTAATAATTTCATCATTTCTGAAGTGGTTATGCTAATGTAATAATACAAACATTTGAAAACTTTTTTTTATTTATTAGTGATTTCCACCCTGAACTGTAAGGAGGGTGGCTCCCCATCCCTTTTTAATGAGATACATGGTGGGGGAGAATATGCAAATGAGGAAATAGAAGCAGGAAAGAAGATCAATTGCTCTGCATAGTTGAGAGGCCTTGGGGAAGAGCCTGGAAGGCACACAGGGAAAACAGCAGTGGCCAAGTGGGGAGTGTGGCATGGGGGAGAGAGGAGGTTCCAGGAGGAGGCATCTGAGGTCTAGGCTATGCTGCCAGTGCCATCACACAGGGCATGGATAAAGACTTCAGAGACAGGAAGCCCAGTAGAATAACTCTCAGCTATTCTGCGATCCCCTCTGGCAACATTCTTCTTGGTGCCAGACTGCTCACTTAGAAAGGCTACTGCTCCTGAGCTGAAAGGACTTGATAGGAATAGGAATAATTTGATTTTTTTTCCCTAAGTCAAATTCACTTCTATGCACCCCAAGAGCAAATTCACTTCCAAATGTTTCTGAAAGCAGGACAGAGCACTAAAGATGAATGAAGGGAAGGAAGGAAGGGAGAGCAAGAGCAAGAGTGAAAGAAGAGAAGAGAAGAGAAGAGAAGAGAAGAGAAGAGAAGAGAAGAGAAGAGAAGAGAAGAGAAGAGAAGAGAAGAAGAGAAAAAGAAAAAAATGTGAGTAGCTTATTTCCAGGGACTCAGTAAGATATTTCTCTGCAGAGATAACCAATAAGGCTGTAGAGTTGGGGCCAGCACTGTGGCATAGTGGGTAAAGCCACCGCCTGCAGTGCCAGCATCCCATATGGGCGCCAGTTCGAGACCTATTTGCTCCACTTCTGATCCAGCTCTCTGCTATGGCCTGGGAAAGCAATAGAAGATGGCCCAAGCCCTTGGGCCCCTGCACCCACGTGGGAGACCTGGAAGAAGCTCCTGGCTCCTGGCTTCAGATGGGCAAAGCTCTGGCCATTGTGGCCAACTGGGAAGTGAACCAGTAGATGGAAGACCTCTCTCTCTCTCTCTCTCTCTCTCTCTCTATATATATATATATATATATATATATATATAGAAAGGAATAATATTTAGAAACAAATACAGATGTGGATGTTGATACAGAAATAGACATAAATCTTAAAGAGGCATGAGAGAAGGAAATATCTACAGGTCAACCAAAAAGAACAGGGACAAAATATGCTGAATATTGCCCAAAGCTACCTTTTGTTTCTTTATTCAAATGGATTCATATTGGGGAATTTCTGCTTGTGCTTGCTGTCTTTTCTATACAAATGAACAAAAAACAGAGTTTTGAAGGATATGAGTTCTAATAATACATGATTACTCCTGGAAGGGGTGGAATTTGGAGATTTTTAAATGGGCCAGGAAAGTTTGTCCAATTTTCCAGTTTCTGATAAAAGAGGAGTCTGGTAAAAGACACAAGTTTCATATATTTCATATATACAGATTTAGAAACACAGTGACATTCCCCCCACCACCCTCCCACCCACCATCCTCCAATCCTTCCTCCTCCTCCCTCTCATATTCTCACTCTTAATTTTTATAAAGATCTATTTTGGTTTATTTAATGATCATACAGTTAACACTACACTAAGCAAAAGAAATTGTAACTCAAGTTTTTTTTTTAAAGGTCCTGAAAGAGCTGTAAGCCCTTCCCCTATTTTTCAGTGGGAAAAGACTAAGACCAGAGATTCAATGGCTTAACCAATGTGGTATCACCCTTCCAACACCGTTGAGAAGGATGTTTTCAGTCTTAATATAGAAAGTGCTTTTTACAACTAGGCATTGAAGAACAGAAAATGTATATAATGAGCCAATGAAACCCTCAAAAGAACAAACTGATTCACATGAAGAAACAAATATGTTGAAAAAGTCTCAGGTCCTATTTGTGAGATGGCAAAAAAGACCCTTTTCTGGCGTTGTTCTAATTTGATACAAATTACCATCAGCAATTAGTTCCCTGTGCTGCCTATTCCTCCCTGAATCCCAAAAGGACACCATGTAAAGTGTTTCCCTTTTTTGGGGAGGGTCCTTACACTTCATGTTTAGAATTATTTATGATGAAATCCATGCCGGAACAAGCCTTCCCATGGGATGACATGTTATGAGTACAGTATAAAGATGACTGAAACTTAAGAAACATTGTGCATATACTTACACAAATGCCTGTGTATGTGCATATGTCAGATTGAGGAGGAGGAAAAGATGACAAAACAGGAACAATCCATGTATTTGAAGATAAACAATGAAATAAAATACTGGCAGTGGCTGGGGTCAGGATGTAAGAGAGGAACCGGCAGGGGAGACCTAAGTTCTATGCAGGAGAAAATGGGTGGGGAGGGAAAAGGATAAGATGATGGAGGGGAAGGAGAGGGGCGGCAGAGACGCAGGGACACAAGACCAAAGGCACTCTCTGCTGAACTGGGAAGTCCCTTTAGGACAAGCATTCGCACTGTGTATCCTATAAACAGTGGCCCAGACACCACGTGATTCGGTGAAATCATCTGTTTTGCTGGACAAGACTCACCCGCCAGAGCCTAGATTGCCAAGTCCCGGAGGGCCATCACCATGCTCTTCTGCAGGTGTCTCCAGGAATGCCTGGGCAGCACTTTGCCCCACAAACTGGGGAAACAGTTCCCTGACTTGTTTCCTGGTGAAGAAGTATCGGCAAGTAGTTGTGCAAGACAACCCTTCTGCCAGCCCTGTGGTGTCCATCAGTCCATCTGCAAGTCACAGCAACAAAGCTCTCTGAGCAAGACCCGAGGCCCCTCCAACTCCTTCTTCCCCTCTCCAGAGCTCAGCCCAGCACCCTCCCTGAGAAAGGAAATAAAACAAAAGAAAACTCCCCTTAAACAATAGGGCTGTCCAGAGAGAGTCTGGAAGGGAAGGCTGGAGAAGCCAAACATTGATAAACTTAATTAAATTTCTAATGAAAACAGAGGCAGCCTGCAGTGATTACTCTCTGTAACTGAGACTAATATTCCAATTAGGCTAATTCATCCCCTGATGCTCTGAACACACTTATAGGCTTAATCCATATTTCTTCCCTCTTGTCAACAATAGATTTCCATCATTTTGGAAGCTCTGCTTTCAGCACTAAAAGCAGTGGTTCTTGGTCTCATCTGGGCCATCTGTGCACAGCTGAGGTCTGCCTGGTTCCTATACTAACAACAGGACTGTTTTTCTCTCCCCTCCTTGCTCTCAGACTCCAGGAATTTTGTGCACCTTTCAAAAGCGCCATTTCAGAGACCCTTGATTTGTTTTCCTCTCGCTGCTGAGTAAGTCCTCCCAGAAGATTTAAAAATTCAAACAGGAGTATGTATTTTGGTGCAATGGTTAAATTGCCACATGGGATGACCACATCCTACATCGGAGTGCCTGGTTGGAGTCCTGGCTCCATTGCTTCTGACCCAGCTTTCTGCTGATGAGCCCTCTGGGAGGCAGCAGATGATGGCTTAAGTACTTGGGTCCTTGCCACACACATGGGAGACCCAGAATGAATTCTTGGGTCTTGGCTTCAACCTGGGCCAGCCATAGCTGTTATAGGCATTTGGAGACTGAACCAATAGCCAGAAGATATCTATGTGTGTGTGTATGTGTATGTGTGTGTGTGTGCGCGCGCATGCGCACCTTTCAAATAAAATGAAAATAATTTTTTTCAATAAACACAAAAGAGAAAAGACTCTATTCATTTTATTTCCAGTTGCAAATCCTGGCTGACTCTTAACACAACAGAGCCAGTATACCCAGCAAGAAGCACCAGCATCCCCATCGGGAGCATGAGGCATGGGTAACTCCACTGGCGGCCACCAAACAGGATGAGCTGAAAAGGGAGGGGTAGACACACGGCATCGGGCCAGCCTCGTGTGCACCCCAGCTCTTCACTTACTGCCTGAAGAAGGTCCTGCTACGACTTAGCCCCTGTTTCTCCATATGTAAGATGAGAATAATGACAACTTTCTCAGGCTCTGCTGCATGAGTTAAACTGAGCAAATGGCTGCTTTTCTACTGCTTTTTAATATACATCCAGGAGAGTGGAAGCCGCCTCACATACGTCATTTCACGGAATCCTCTCAAAGCCCCTTCACGAAGAGGAAATTGCAGGCCATGGAAAAAGCAGTGTCTTGCTCAAGTTCATTGACAGAGCGAAGCGGAGAACTCGAGGCTCACTCCCAGGTCCGCTCTTCCTTTATCCGATGCCTAACTGATCTGTTCAATTACAGGAAAGGCTGAAACTGCAGACCATCCTTTAAGGCAGCTCCATTATCTTCAATTACACACATTTACCTGACGCGATCATTCCAAAAAGGTTGCCCAACAAGGAGTTTTCCTGAATATGCTTTAATGAACACATAAAAGTCATTTGTAACAAGCACAATGTTTATATGTCAACGGCATTACAAAGTGCTTGAAAATACTTTGTTTTCTTAATTAGATTAAACAGGCTTCCTGCAATCTTCCTTAGTTTATTGATTTACTTAATGAACCTTTGTTTCATAGATAGCTGAAATGTAAATTTCAGTGGGCCTGTGAACAAATTACCTTAAATTCTGAATCAGTAGGGACTAAATTAATGATACTAGCCTCACTCTATCACTAGTGAGGCACAAAGATTTATGACGTTAAAATAGTCGTAAAGAGAACAACTCCCCACATGTGGCTAAGGAACACGGCCTTGCTCCAGTCACTGTAAGAGGCATTGCCTTCCTCACCTCCACATTCACCAGTTGAGGTGGAAGCAGTATTGTCACTCAAGGGCTTACCCAGAGGCAAAACAGAGGAGGCTGGAACTGAGAGACAGAAGCAACAAGAAAGGCCTCGCAGGAAGACAGGGTTCAAGCAGGGTTTGGGTCAGGAGCGCCTACCTGGAAGGACTTTCTTGAGGTCAGAAGTCTTCAGTGGTTCTAGCCACAGGGCTAAGCCCTACAAGTAAAGCAAAGGTGTGACGAGATGGAGAGACAGGTGGGTCAGCAGGCGAGCAGCAAGGCAGAACAGTAACGTCAGTGCAATTTCACCTGGAGGTTTCTGCGATGCCTTGAATGTGGCTTGTCCACTGCTACATTCATGCTGAAATGTGATTGCCTTTATGCAGTGTCAGGAGTTGGGGCCTCTGAGGAAAGCTTAGGGTATTAAGGGGGAACCAGTGCCTTTCTCACCAGAGTCTGCGGCTGGAAAGCCAGTCCCATCCCTCTTACTTGGCCTTTCACTTTTCTGCCATGTTATGAGGCAGCACAAAGCCCAATCTTGGACTTGCATCCTCTGGAACTGTGAGCCCAAATACGGTTCTTTCCTTTATAAATTACCCAGTCTCAGGTATTCTGTTATAGCAACAGAAAACAGACTACAGCAATGGCTGAGGTGGCCTCACAAAATAGGGGTGCAAGTATGAAGGGAGCCAAGTCTTCTGAGCTCGCTAGGGTGCCCCACCTGCAGCAGACCCCAAGGACTCCTGGTCTGGGGCTTCTGCACTTGCAAACGCTCAGCTCCACTCTGGCGGGACCACCATCTGAGGAGCCATAGAGGCACTTGGAGCAGATACAAATAATCCAGAAATCCAAGCCCTCGGCCACACACTTCCCACCTTTGGGACATCATCCAAGACCACTGCAATAGGACACTAGTAGAAAAAGTGTCAAGCCCAAATTCTTCAGGGACAAAGTGATTAAATTTTTACCACCATTATTTAACGCTGACAACTATGCAAATGTATATGCAGCACCAAATCACTTTAGATTTGAGGAAGCTAAACCTTTGAAATTTCAAATAACTTCCCAAGGCTGTGCAGCTAGTGAGTAGAACACTCAGATCAGGGTTGGTGTGGAAGCTGATGCCAGAGGCCACACAGTGGGCTATGACACACACAAGGACAGGCTGCAGAAGAGACCCTCCACCACAACCAAATAAATAGGAACAGGTACAGCCAGCTTTTAGCAATCCAGAGCATCAAGGAAGGCTTGTGTGATCCACAGACAGCTGGAGTCTGGGAACCATAAATGACTAGTCACTGGTACAGCCCAAAGTCAAAGGTTCAACCAATCTGACAAAGAGTTTCCTCAAGGAAGGGCCCTGTGACAAAGTGGAGACTAAACTGAGTGCCATGGCAGAAGCAGAGAAGTGATTCCCCTTGTTGCAGGCTGATTTTAACTAGAGCAAAATGGGATTGGAGGAAACCCTAGCAGGTGGCACCAGAGAGCCTCCGTCTACAAGTAGAAAATGAGCTGCCATCACCATTTCCTCACCACCAGCATCTGCATAAACATCACCATCCCTTAGGGTAATAAAATGCTTAATAAGAAGCAGCATGGAGCAGCAGCAGTAGAGAACTTGAGCTTTGCCATCATTCAGATTTAGGCTCAAACCCTATTCCGCCAATAGTCATTAAGCAGATGACATTGGCCCAGTAACTTAACCTCTTAAGGCTCTGCTTTGGTATTGGAAAAACAGTGATGTTAAATATAGTAGCTGACTTATCAGAGCTGTAATAAGGATGAACAAAAGTTGTGCAAAATGCCTAGCCAAGTGCCTGCTAGTCCATAAATGGTGGTCATTGCTATTAAAAACTAGTCCATAAATGGTGGCCATTGCTTTTAAAAACTCTTTCACATCTAGTTTCACCTCAGTTGGGAAAACCTGGTACCAGGCTCAGCATACAAAACCAAGCACATGTGAAAGAGCATATAAAAATTCTCTTGGTGCTGTCTCTCCCTGTTTGATTCCTCCAATAAGTAGTCTTTCCAAACAGAACTGGCAGGCCAGGAAATAGCATGCCGTGGACCATTTAATACTTCCTCTGCTCAGGTGGAAAAGGACAACAGTGAGGACCTCATTCATTGAACTTGAAAATTTTTCAGCAACTAAGCACGATAGCCTTATGTTCTGAGTTGTCTCTTGGCACAGATACTGAGTAAACACAAGGGAGCAAACCCAGGTGAGCCTACAGGAATTCACGACCTTCCCTCTCAGACTTTACAGCTTGGCAGAATTTAGAGCAAGTCTCTTGAGCGTGTCCATTGACAATGACAAATAACTGACACTGTAGCTATTTTTAAGGTACGTGTGCACTATCTCCCTGCCATACTGTAAACTCCTTGAGGACTAAAACTGACTTAGACTCTCTTCCCTTTTCTCCAAGCACCTAGAATGGTGTGATGTGCATAAATTCATTACTAGAGCGAATCTATATTCCAAAAACAAATGCCAGTTCAGCAAGGCTGGAGGGATCTGTGAGCCCCCTGGTTATCTGTCCCTAATAGCTCGAGATAATTTGCATGTATAATTAAGAATTTTATGTGAAAAGGAATATTCAGGATGATTTCCAAGGCCTCACCCATTTGGAGTAGATAGCAACGCCCTGCCAATGAGTGCCGAGCCAGCAGGGTATCGAAGTCCTCTGGGTCCAGAGAACTCAGTTGCAGGCTCTAGGGCAGAGTTGTTCTTGCAACCCAGAGCAACCAGAAGAGAGATGATGGCACCGTGAAGCATTCCCTAAGAATCCAGCTCCAGGAATGTCCGAGTAGGGAGTGTGAGTGTCACCATCAGTACCTCAAATGGCAACAGAATCTCTTTGCTTTTATCTGAGTTTGGAACTCTTGATTGCAGAGATGATGAATACGTGAGCACTGGGGCAGCCTACCATTCCAACACAGCGCTGTGATTGTTTTTCTCACTTACTGCAGACTACAGAAGAGGGTCTGGCAGCAAAAGGAAAGAATCAAATAAAATTAAGCACCCGAGAGTTGAAAATTTTAAAAGAGCCATTTGGCAACTTCTATTACTTGCTTGTTGACAGTGTAAACTTTGCTTGGCAAGTTGAAAAGCTACACCAAACAAATTCTATCTCTGGCAATTAGAAGCACTTAAATAAGCTAATATAATCAATTATGTCTTTTAATTTGCCAGACAGCATTTACAGGGTTTAATTTTCTGCTGCTACACCTCCCAAATTATCTTCAGGTGGCATTTGGAATCTAATAGGAAAATATATCTCAGTTGCATTGATATTATCTATGCTAAATTCCCCATATAGACTTCTCTCCAGATCAGCACTCTCTGTATTCCATTCCAAGAAATGAAATGATTATGTAATGAAGAAGAAAAATCATAAGATATTTGCTTAATTTTCCTATTTCTCAATATTCATATCATCCTCCTGCCAGCTTGCCCACAAAATTATATAAAAGTCAGTGGCAGCAATGAAAGATTCCAAATACACAAAAATACTATATCACGAAAATCATAATGATGCAAAAATAACTACTTTTGGAGAAATAAATTAAGGAACTGAATCTCATATGGGCTGAGAGCATTTGGAAAGAAATGTCCCTAGTAGAAAGAAGTGGGATGTAGGAATTCAGTCAGTATAAAATGCATGCACTGTCCCATGTTTTGTCCTTGACTGAGCTTGTCTTATATTCCTGCAGCAGTTAGATTACGGTACTTAAGATTACTCTTTTTTACTCTTAAAAGTAGTTTATTGATTGTATATATTTAAGGTGTCCAATATGATGGTTTAATACACACATATACAGAGTGAAGTGATGCATGTTAATGTATCTATCATCTTACTGAGTCTGTTTTTTTTGTGTGATGAGGTACTTAAAATTCCTTAATACTTTGAGGAAATAACATAAGATATGGATAAAGGATAGCTTTTTCACATAAAAGAGGAACTACTCCACAACTGAGGGACAAGGTTCAGAAGTTCTGTCCCTGTAACAGGAAAATGCTAGAATCCACATGCAACAAACAGTGGAGCCTTCGCCAGGTGTCATCAGGAGGAAACTACCATATAAATACGTAGGCAGCAAGGGGAGCCACAGAGCTCACAATTAGGACACCAGTTATGATGCCCATGTCCCATAGTGGAGTACCTGGATTCCAGGCTCAACTCTAGCTCCTGAACCTAGCTTCCGGCTAACGCACACCCCAGGAGGCAGCAGTGATGGCTCACCCAAGTGGGAGGCCTGAAGTAAATTCTAGGCCCCTCGCATCAGCCCTCCAGCTGCTGTGGGCATCTGGGGAGTGAACCCTAGGATGGTTCACTCTCTCTCCTTTCTCCCATCAGAAAACTGCAACTTGACTGTGTTAGAATAACAGAACTCTCTGTTGACATTTTAAAATTTAAATAGAAGAAGAGAAATTATCAGTGGACCTGTATATCTGGCATATGCAAGTATTTAAGCCCACCCAACAGCTGTGTTATTGAGTGAAAAGGGCAGCTTTTAGGAGCTCATAACCCATCAGCCCACATCATCTCCATATTTCTCAGCTGTCTTGGCTCAGTCTGAATTAGTTTTCCTGGGGTAGCCTCTTAAGTTTCCCAGCATCTCACTACCACAAAGAAGTTGTTCTAAAGAAGAAATTTCGAAGCTCACTTAGAAGCTGCTTAGAAGACAAGGACGAATGAAAGTCCAAACCCCGAGTTCTGGTGACATTTTCCCACTATTAGCCTTGTGCCCTTGGAAAGCGACTAACTACTCTGATGCTTGTCATCACTGGGGTCCTTCCAGCTTATATTTTCATTAAGTCAGTGGGATGCAAATCACAGGAAAACTATAATCCATGTCCTAAATTACTTACCATTTTTATGTTCTTTGAAATCAATCTTTTTTTGAGCTTGGTTAATGAGTGCTCATGGCCCTTTCCCTCTGGAATCAAGTGATCTTCTAAATCCATTGATGAAATCAAATTTATAAACCCCACAGCAGAGCACTGGACAAGCTTCAGGAACACCCCTTGAATTGGGGACATTTAAGAGGTGATTATGGGGCCAGCACTGTGGTACAGTAGCTTAACCCTCCACCTGCATCACCAGCATCCCATATGGGCACCAATTCAAGTCCCAGCTCCTCCTCTGCCATGGCCTGGGAAAGCAGTAGAGGATGGCTCAAGCAGTTGGGCTCCTGCACCTGCATGGGTGACCCATAAGAAGCACCTGGCTCCTGGCTTCAGATTGGCACAACTCCAGCAGTTGCGGTCATCTGGGGAGTGAAACAATGGATAGAAGATCTTTCTATCTCTCCCTCTCACTATCTGACCTCTATCACTCAAATAAGTAAATAAAATCTTTAAAAAAAAAAAAAAAGAGGTGGGGCCGGCGCTGTGGTGTAGTGTGGTGTAGTGAGTGGGTAAAGACACCGCCTGCAGTGTTGGCATCCCATATGGGTGCCGGTTCAAGACCTGGCTGTTCCACTTCCAATCCAGCTCTCTGCTATGGCCTGGGAAAGTAGTGGAAGATGGCCTAAGTCCTTGGGCCCCTGCACCCATGTAGGAGACCCAGAAGAAGCTCCTGGCTCCTGGCTCCTGGCTCCTGGCTTTGGATCGGCACAGCTCCGGCCATTGCAACCAACTGGGAAATGAACCAGCGGATGGAAGTCTTCTCTCTCTCTGCCTCTCCTTCTCTGTGTAACTCTGACTTTCAAGTAAATAAATAAATCTTTTAAAAAATTAATTAAGAGATTTATAATTAGTTACATTTTTTAAAAAGGTGATTAATTGCATGGCATATAGAGAAAGAATTACTTTTGAAGATACTACTGACATATATGAAATCAAAACATAGAGAAAAAGTATAAAGAAAAAATTAAAAAGCCATTAGTCCTACTACCCTGAGATCAGCAGTTAACATTTTAGCAGTCTCTCTTGCTGTGTATAGATATATGCTCTAAAAAAACAAACAAACAAGCAAACAAAAAAAAACAAATTGGGATCAGTTCTCTTGACTCTTTTTCACTTAATAAATTATTCTAAGCATTTTCCCATTGCCTTAGGAAAATTCTTTGAGATCATTATTTTTAATGCCCACACTGTGTTCTGGATAGAGATGTACAATAATTTATTTAACCAACTCCCTACTATTTGACATTTAGATTGTTTCCACTGTTTGCTATTACAAGAAAATGCTATGATAAATACCACCACACATAAATCTTTGGAAAGGCTCTGATTATTGCTTTAAATAAATTCCTAGGCTTGGAATTACTGGGTCAGAAGGTATGAATATGTTGAAGACCTTTGTAATATTTACCAAATCACTCTCCAAGAGGCTTGGCCCAGTTTACAGGCCCACCAGCCATGTACAAAAATAACCAAGAATTTATATATGATATAGCTAAGGAATAACCAGACACTTATTAGAGAAAAAAATACATTTTTTTATGTTAACACACAATAACTACACATATTTATGGGGTACTATGTGATAATTCTACACATTTATACAATGTATTATAACCAAATTAGTATGAAATGTTTTATTTTAAATGACTTATCTTATGCTTATATGGGATTAATTACCCAAAGAACTTTGTTTCAGATAAAACCTTTTATTACAAGGCTTTATTTCTTTAAGATTTATTTATTTATTTGAGAGGAAGAGTTACAGTCAGAGAAAGGGAGAGACAGAGAGGTCTTCTATCTGCTGGTTCACTCCCCAAATGGCCACAACAACCAGAGATGCACCGATCCGAAGCCAGGAGCCAGGAACTTCTTCCATGTCTCCCATGTGGGTGCAGGGGCCCAAGCACTTGGGCCATCTTCCACTGCTTTCCCAGGCCATTAGCAGCAAGCTGATTTGGAAGAGGAGCAGCAGCTGGGACTCAAACCGGCACCCACACAGGATACCTGCGCCACAAGCAGAGGCTTAATCTACTGTGCCACAGCCCCAGCCCTTGGGTTATTTTAAACTTATTTTAAATTTAGCCAGTAGTAAGTTCTCAAAAAAATAAAAAGATGATCTGAAACACAAGATTCTGAGAGTTCAGTAGCTATTCTTCACAATTCTGTGTCCTGAATTTTTCCCTCCATGGATATATCTTGCTTTTACCAGGGAAAATTATAGAAAAATACATATAATTTAATGGGCTGAAAATAATCCACATCTAAATTTATAAAACCATATCTTGTCCAAAAAGAGGTACATCTGCTTTCACGTAAGAAGCCAAATTCAAAGCACGCTTTGCAGCTCAGCTCCTCTCTCAACTGCTAGAGATGGCACAAATTCAATGTTAATAGTCCCATTTTCTAAGTGAAGAAACTGAAAATTTGGGATGTAAATCAACTTTGCCAAAATCAGCAAATAGTAAAAGCACCACAAAACTCCAATTTTTTCTTTTCTTTTTTTTTCATGTTTTGGTGTCTGTGTTCACACATCCTACTCTACTCTTTCAGAAAAGAAAAAAAAAAAAAAGAAGAAGAAAAGCAATACTTGTGTTGCATACATCTCTACCCAGGAAAATCTGTTCCAAGGTGATGGACAGCTGGCAGGAGCAGATGGCCAGGAGGAGAATGTTCAAGCCAGGGGTGTTGAAGACAGACGGATCCTAGGCTGTGAATCGCTCTACCACACACTCAGGGGCACACTGGCCTTAGGAGCCTTGAAGACGATGCTGTTATTATCTAATCCAGAGTCTGGAACTGTAGAGCCACACAGACCCTAAACACAGAGGTCAGAGTTCTTATTAACCAGAAATGTGATATCATCTAATTGAAAATGGGCCTGGCTCCCAAGCAAGATCCTTGGGAAAACAAATTGATTGGAAGCTGATAGAAATTTGATCACAATGCTCTCCTTGCTTCAGTGTGTTGCAGCCTGTTTCTGCTTATTAAAATCCCAGCTATTTCTTCAATTGCAGCTCAGATATTGTCTCTTCCTTGACTCTTTAGTCAGACCTAAGCCTTGCTACACGAATTCTCAAAATCCTTCACCTCTCTCGTTATCCTAAACATTTCCTCTCTAGTGCTACTTATGTACAAGTCATAATCTGGCCTCAGAGAACTACCCCTGTGCCTGATGAAGTCACTGTCTCTCTCCTCCCACTTCCCTCTGGAATCCTTTGCGCAGTACACTGTAGAAGACTCTATTCACTGAATGTTCATACAATAACTGAAGATGGAAAAAAGCTTCAGACAGACATTCCTGCCATTTCTATTAAATAACTCAGATACTAATCAACAATCTCCACGAGCTTTTAAAAACTTCCTCAAGGGACCAACGGGTGAATTATTGTCTCAACATAGATTTCCCCTAAAGCACAAAGCTTAATGAACCCAGCTTTAGACATTTTGTTTTTCTAGATTTATAAAGGAACACAAAAGGGGGAAGTTGAGAAATGATTGATAGCATGTTGCACTAACAAATTCACCATCCTAGGATGCATTCTCCTCAGGTTGTAAAATAGCCAGATTTCCAGCATCATAAATATTAAGTTTCCTATCATCATACAGGAGGACCCAAGTGAGTTAGCTCAATTTAGAAACAGTCTTAGCGGTCAAAAATGAAGGCAGTGCCCTTGCCAACAATGTATGTTTGGCCGGCATGTGACATAGCAGGTAAAGTCACTGCCTGTGTTGCTGGTATCCCATAGGGATGACAGTTCCTGCCCCGGCTGCTCCACTTCCAATCCAGCTCCTTGTTAATGGCCTGGGAAAATCAGTGGGAGATGGCCCACGTGCTTGGGCCCCTGCACCTAAGTGGGAGAACCGAAAGAAGCTCCTGGCTCCTGGCTTTGGCCATCACCATTGAGGCCATCTAGAGAATGAATCAGTAGGAGGAAGATCTCTCTCTATCTCTCCCTCTCTCTCTCTCTGAAACTCTGACTTTCAAATAACTCTTTTTTAAACATTGTATGTTTCTTTTGGAAGCAGCTTCCACCCACCTTCCTCCCATTCCAGCAACTAACTGCCTTCCCAGCAATTTAGGGCAAGTCTGTTCCTTCAGCAGGAACAAAAACCCTCAGAGTATCTAGAAAGTATCTAAGAAAAATGTAGATATCTAGAAAGACAGTAAAAGCCATATTTCAATGTTTAAACTCAGGACTTTTTAAAATATTCTTTAAATAAGAAACTTTTAGATCCTTATTACAGAGGAAATGTGTTTGTATAGGAAGATACTCAGAGTCTGTTGAACACCAGGTCACAGGAACAAGAGATCTGAGCATGAAGAGAACTGGAAAAGAAACATTGCCACCAATGCACACAACTCCATTCCCGTGAGTTAAAAGAAACCTGTATGTACAGATGTGAGTGCGGGAGCAGCTCTACTAGGTAGGTTAGCACCCATGGGAGTCAGCACAGAGCCTGAATCTGTGTGTTTACTACAGCCAAAAGGCAAAGGTTCCTATCAGAAAAGCTGCCAATGCAGCCCTACTTTTGTACCAGTTATCTAGCATGAGCGAAACAGTCATGTAAAACAAAACAGGCCAGTCAGGCACTTTGAGCACTCCTGAAGTTGAGCACGAAGACTTTGGGAAATTGCTAGAGCAGCAGAAATGGTGGTTAGGAAATCAGTTTAGTATGAGCACTGTGCCTCTTGCAACGCTCAGTCAATGGGAAAGCTGCCCTGTATCCATCTTTGTAGTGTGAGGAGAAGCAATATAGCCTAAAGGCACAAAGGCCTAAGATTCAGGAATTTGGGTTACTAAACAACAGGAATACACCCTCATCTATTAGAGTGAATCTTTGGCTCATGAGTATGTCACAGGGGAGCGATGGAGCCTTGCGTGCCCATATTGACTCAAGGGTTTCACAATTTCAAATATTATTTCTAAAGCCATCTCTGGGAAATGATTTATGATTCCAGGTTTTCCTTGTTTCCTTTGCTAGAAAATGATAGAATTGACTATAACAAGTGCCCAGATACCTGTAATCAGAACAATGTTTTCTCTGAAAAAACAATGGGAAAAGTAGTTTGATATTGAAAGCAAACCTTTTCACGCTGTCTCTCTAATGATATAGCTTTCATTTCTTAATTCAGAGGTTTACAAACTCTAGTTCGTGAAACTGTATGGCTTCAGAGTAAGTTGTCAAAATTATGGGGTAGAAGCTTTTATAAATTACTGACATTTTTAATAAAAAAGTGAAGATGCATATGCAATTTTTCAAAATATACCCTGGACATGAATAGATGCATAATTGTGAAAGTGAGTATGTGACATGTTTATTATTTATATTGTAAAAACTCAATGCAATTTTGGTTATTTTTACTTATGTCATCTGTCATAGGCTAAACACAGTACATTACAGATTATTGCTATTAGAATATTTGTCAATTTCTTGTTATATACTGTGATTTTAGCCTTAAATATTTTGATGCAATATTGGTACAAAAATATTGAGATTTTATTTCAATGTAGCATACATGGTTTACCAACACAAAAAGTACTTCCAAGAACTCATGAAAAAAGGGAATTAAAAGCTTATTTTGCTGCAAAAAATTTTTTGAACTCCAGGCATATTTTCGCATATTTTCCAAGAATTTTTGAGGACTCCTTGTATAAATGTTTACTTGTGTTTCATGCAATGTGTTTTGTTTTAAAGTCATTACTTTGTAATACTTATAACCTCATGTTTCTGCCGTTTTTTATTTTTCTTATGTCCATTTTTTACATTAATATATCCATTTACTTGATATGTCCATGTCTATGGATTTATACTTAATCTTTAGTAGTTATTCTGCTTTAAACTTGTCCCTTTTATATAACTCAAGACCTTTTATCAGGTGAATTTATTACGTTAGTATTCATTTTTGTAGGAAAAAATCAAATTCTATTATTTCATCTTACATATTGTTTCTATTTTAATACTTTTATTATTTTCTATCTTTTTCTTGTGATCTGTATTTTCTTAGCATTAATTTTTGTTCCATTCTGATCATTTAGAATTTATTGTGTCTCCAAGTTGTCTATTCCCTTAAATTATATGATTTAACTTCTATTAGTTTTACTTTAGACAAGGTGTTTTTTACTTCCAGCTGTAAAATCTAAGGGAACTAGTTCTCTCTCTTACCCTTCTAATGCCACTCTCCTTGTCTCCTTGCAGAATTTTTAGTCATGTTATTATCATTTCATGTTTTCAAAGTTAAATCCTCTTTGGTAACCAAAACCTGCAAAAGTATTACTCACTTAAATGATCATTGCTTACCTACAGATCCTTTATACAACAGCTTCCTCACCTCTGAATCCTTTAGTATTTATTTAGTATAAGTATAACTTATTTCCTTGCTGAATTTCATCATGAAGTAGTATATGTTTCCAAAGAGTTTTTGGGACTCGTGTTATTGCACAGCAGGGTAAGCCTCTATGTGCAACACTGGCATCCTTTATGGTCCCTGGTTTAAGACCCAGCTGTTCCACTTCCGATCCTGAGAAAGCAGCAGAAGATGGCCCAAGTGCTTGGGCCCCTTCACCTGTGTAGAAGATCTGGAAGAAGCTCCTGGTTCTTGACTTTGGATCAACTCAGCTACAGCCATTGTGGCCATTTGGGGAGTGAACCAAGAGAAAGACAACCTCTTTGTCTCTCCGTCTCCCTGTAACTCTGCCTTTCAAATAAATAAAAAATAATTTTTTAAAAGAGTTTGTAATAATTGCATTCCTCAGTTATTTGTATGGTTAAGAATGCATTTCTTTTCACATGAGAGATGAGTTGGTGTGGAATACAATACATTTGTTTACTTTTTATTCCTACAGAAATATATAGGCACTCATCCCCTCCATTTTAAAATTAAAAGACAGAGTGAAGTAAGTTGTATTCAGCTCTATGTCTCCTTCCTGAATTTTTTCCTATCTGGATTTCTATGAGATTTCTTTCCCTTGACATTCATTAAATTAATTAGACAATACTTCAATATCTGCTATTACATAATATTTTTCTTTTCTTGAAATAATTTTTTAAGAAAATAGAAAATTTCATCAACTTTGAGTAGTATTCCTTCAGCAGAAATTTAAGTAACATATTCAGTTATACTTATTTTCCATAACATTTTCCTTTTGAAATCATTTTTTCTTTCCCTTGTCCCTGGTCATTTTAGCAACATTTGTCTTATTACTGTTTCTGACATGGCTCTCCATTTGTAAAATTTTATTATTATCTTTACTTTTTGAGTACTCTGCCAAACTGTTTTTGCATTTTATTTTAATTTTGTCATTGAATTATTGTATCTTTGCTTTAATTCAGAGCACTATTTTTATTCTGCTCCTCAAGAATAAAACATACCAGTGCTATAATATCAGTCAAGCCATTTACCTAGAACTCAACTGTCTCATTTCAAATTTTTTCGAGATGCTAGAATAGGGAGGGAGCTTACTGCACTAGTCTAGGGGAGGAGAGTTTAAAAAAAAGTGAGGCTGAAGCCATGGCTCAATAGGCTAATCCTCCACCTTGCGGCGCCGGCACACCGGGTTCTAGTCCCGGTCGGGGCACCGGATTCTGTCCTCTTCAATCCAGCTCTCTGCTGTGGCCCGGGAGTGCAGTGGAGGATGGCCCAGGTCCTTGGGCCCTGCACCCGCATGGGAGACCAGGATAAGCACCTGGCTCCTGGCTTCGGATCAGCGCAGTGCGCCGGCCGCAGCAGCCATTGGGGGTGAACCAACGGAAAAGGAAGACCTTTCTCTCTGTCTCTCTCTCTCACTGTCCACTCTGCATGTCAAAAAAAAAAAAAGTGAATAGAGTGTAATCTCAGGGGAGGATTAGAGAAAAAATGACAGAGGAAACTCCACACAAATTGGGAGGACACTGTGGACCTACGTGAAGGGTATGTTTCTCTCTCCCTGAACACCTGGCATTTGCATCCTGTAATTAGCTGAGAGAGGACAGGTGTCATTTCAGAGATATGTAATAGCTGCACCAGCTCATATCCACATATCCAGCAACCAGCCGACATAAGAACCAGCCAATATAAGGTGTCTGAGTCTAGCTGGAAGAATTGATGGGGGGCTGGGTGCTTATGACCATGGAAGCCTTGGGTGCCAGGACTATAAAAACCCTGTGCCTGAATGGGAGGGCGCAGGGTATGGCTTGAGCTTTGGGCAATCACTGTGGGTGGTTCTACAGCTCAGGGCTCCCTGATTCCCTGCTGAGGGTCATTGATGCGGGACCTGTGTTCACAGTGAGGACTGCATGGATCCTTTGTGTGGTTCTTGGGCAGCATGGATGAAAATATTTTCAACATGTGCTAGCACCCAGGCATCAGTCTCCGTTGAGGAGAGGTGGAGGTAAGTGTGAGAATATGCCAACAGAGCAAAACAAACCTCCACTCTGGTTAAAACAAAAAGAAAAGATTTATTGTGCCCAACTTGGGTGTAACCTTGGACACTCCCCTCACCCTGGAGCACTGAACAGAGCTACTTGACCACAAAAGCACATGCCTCTGGCAACTGGGTATTCACTAAAAGAGCAGACACTTGACTAAGTCACAGAGGCATAGTCCAAAGATAAAAGCCATCAGAGGGGGAAAAAATCCAGCAAATATCAACAGAAATGCCTATTAATCAAAGAAGCAATTCAAGAACAAGAATAAGGAAGACAACATTATGCCCCTAAAAGAACACAATACATAAACACTACAATGTGAAGATGAAGAGATTGGTGAAATGCCAGAAATGGAATTCAAAAAATTGATCATAAGATTACTTAGAAGTAATCAGAAGCAAATACTTGAGCTAAAGAAATCCATACATGACATTAATGAAAATTTTTCCCATAAAATTGAGATTTTGAAGAGAAATCAAAACAAAATACTAGAAATGAAAAATCCAATAGAACAAATAAAGAATAGAGTGGAAAGCCTGAAGAACAGACTCTATGAGGCAGAAGAAAGAATATCTGAGTTGGAAGACAAATCTCCAGAAATTTTACAATCAGACCAAAAAAAAAAAAAAAGAGGAGAAATTAGAAAATTAAAAAACAGTGTCAGAGATTTATGGCATACTATCAAATAACCAACATATAGGTCTTAGGAGTTTCTGAAAGCATGGAAAGAGGGAATGGATTAGAAGGACTTTTTAGTGAAACAATTACAAAAAACATCCCTAATTTGGAGAAAGAAATGAATGTCCAAGTACAAGATGCACAAAGAACTCCTAATAGATATGACCAGAAAAGATCTTCACCACAACACACTGCAGTTAAACCCTTCACAGTAAAACATAAAGAAAGATTTAAAATGTGCATGAGAGAAATGCCAAGTTACTTTCAGAGGATCTGCAATTAGACTCACAGCTGACTTCTCATCAGAAACCCTACAGGCTAGGAGAAAATGGAAAGATACAGCCCAACTCTCAAGAGAAAAAACTGTTATCCCCAGAATACTGTACCATACTGCAGTCTCATTTATGAATGAAGGTGAAATAAAGACCTTCATTAGCAAAGAGAAAATGAAAGAATTTTTTTTTTTTGACAGGCAGAGTGGACAGTGAGAGAGAGAGACAGAGAGAAAGGTCTTCCTTTTGCCGTTGGTTCACCCTCCAGTGGCCGCCGCAGCTGGCGCGCTGTGGCCGGCGCACTGTGCTCATCCGAAGGCAGGAGCCAGGTACTTATCCTGGTCTCCCATGGGGTGCAGGGCCCAAGCACTTGGGCCATCCTCCACTGCACTCCCGGGCCACAGCAGAGAGCTGGCCTGGAAGAGGGGCAACCGGGACAGAATCCGGTGCCCCAACCGGGACTAGAACCCAGTGTGCCGGCTCCGCCAGGCGGAGGATTAGCCTAGTGAGCCGTGGCACCGGCAAAATGAAAGAATTTATCACTACCTATCACCACTTATCCAAGCTAACAAAAGATGCTTAGGGATGTGTTACAAATAGAAACAGAAATGTGGTCAGCGCTATGAAAGAAGGTGAAGGCAGAAAATCTCCCAGTAAAAGTACAAATGAAATCCAAAGTAAAAAAGAAGAATATTTATGAGAAAATGGCAGGGCAAAGCCCTTATTTATCAGTAGTCACTTTGAATGTAAATGGCCTCAGCTCTCCAGTTAAAAGATAGACTGACCGGCCAGCACTGTGGCTCAATAGGCTAATCCTCTGCCTGCAGCACCAGCACACCAGTCTAGTCCTGATCAGGGTGCTGGATTCTGTCCTGGTTGCTCCTCTTCAATCCAGCTCTCTGCTGTGGCCCGGGAGTACAGTGGAGGATGGCCCAAGTCCTTGGGCCTGTACCCACATGGGAGACCAGAAGAGGCACCTGGCTGCTGGCTTCGGATCAGTGCAGCACACCAGCCCTGGCCATTGTGGGGTGACTGAATGGAAAAAGGAAGACCTTTCTCTCTGTTTCTCTCTCTCTCTCACTGTCCACTCTGCCTATCAAAAAAAAAATAGACTGACTGAATGGATTAAAAACAAAGCACATATATTTGATGCCATATATTTGCTGATGAGAAATACATCTCACCAACAAAGATTAATGCAGACTGAAAGTAAAAGGATAGAAAAGGGCATTCCATGATAACAGAAACCAAAAAAGAGCTGGTGTAGCCATCCTAATGTCAGACAAAATAAATTTCAATACAAAAATTGTTAAAAGAGACAAAGAAGGGCATTAGGTAATAATTGAGATGAATTCAACAGGAATATGTGAGTATTGTAAATGTATATGCACCTAATTACAGGTCATCTGGTGATTTAAAAAAATATTAATGTAACTAAAGGGAGACAGACTCAATAGAAATGGGGTATTTGAATATTAAAATTTCAGCAACGAACAGATCACCAAGACAGAAAATCAGCAAGGAAACGACAGAGTTAATCAACATTATAGACCAAATAGATCTAATGGATATCTACAGAAGCTTTCATCCTTCAGATACAGAATACACATTCCTCTCACCAGTACATGGAACTTTCTCTAGAATAGACTACATGCTAGGACATAAAGCAAGTCTCAGCAAATTCAAAAAAATTAAAATCATACTATGTATCTTTTTTAACTGCAATGGAATGAAGCCAGAAAGCAACAACTCAAGAATATCTAGAACATATGTAAACACTTGGAAACTGAACAAAATACCCTTCAATGAACAGTGCATCATTTAAGAAATCAAAAGAGAAGTTTAAAAATTTTGGAAATGAATAAAGATGACAACACAACTTATCAAAACTTATATGATAAGCAAAACTAGTGTTAAGAGGAAAGTTTAGGACAACTGGTGCCTACATAAATAATTGGAAAGGCACCAAATAAATGAGCTACCAATGTATCTCAAGGACCTAGAAAGACAACAGCAAAACAAACCCAAAACTAATAAGAGAAAATAAATATTTAAAATTATAAATGAAATAAACTAAATTGAAATAAAAAATACAAAAGATCAGCAAAACAAAAAGCTGCTTTTCTGAGAAAATAAACAAAATTGACACACCGTTGACCCAACTAACCAAAAAAAATGGGAAAAGACCCAAATGAATAAAATTAGAAATGAAAAAGGAAATGTAACAACAGACACTGAACCAACGGCAAAGGAAGACCTTTCTCTCTGTCTCTCTCTCTCACTGTCCACTCTGCCTGTCAAAAAAAAAAAAAAAAAAAGGAATCATCAGAAATTACTACAAAGAGCTGTATGCAAACAAATCTGAAAACCCAGAAGAAATTGATAGATTCTTGGACACATATAGCCTACTTAAATTGAGCCATGAAGAATAGAAAACCTAAGCAGACCTAAAACCAAGATGGAAATTGAATCAGTAATAAATTCCCTCCCAGCAAAAAGCCCAGGACCGGATGGTTTCACTGTTGAATTCTACCAAAAAGAAAAAGAAAAACTGACTCCAAATCTTCTCAAGGTATTCAAAACAATTGAAAGAGAGGGAATCCTCCCAATCTCCCTTTATAAATCCAGCATCACCTTAATTCCCAAACCTGAAAAAGATACAACAGAGAAAAACGACTACAGAACAATTTTCCTGATGAACAGAGATGCAAAAATCCGCAACAAAATAGTAGCCAAACAAATCCAGCAACACATCAGAGAGATCATTCACCTGGACCAAGCAGGATTTATCCCTGTTATACAGGGATGTTTCAACATTTGCAAATAAATCAATGTAATACATCACATTAACAAACTGAAGAACAAAAACCATATGGTTATCTCAATAGATGCAGAGAAAGCATTTGATAAAATATAATACCCTTTCATGATGAAAACTTTAAGCAAATTGGTTATAGAAGGAACATTCTTTAACACAATCAATACAATTTATTTCAATCTCACTGCCAGCATCCTGTTGAATGGGGAAAATTTGAAAGCACTACTACTGAGATCTGGAACCAGACAAGGATGCCCAATCTAATGGCTGTTATTCAATATAGTCCTGGAAGTTTTAGCCAAAGCTATTAGGCATGAAAATGAAATCAAAGGGATACAAATTAGGAGGAGGAAATCAAACTATTCCTATTTGCAGATGACATGATTCTATATATAGGGGATCCAAAGACTTCAATAGGAGACTATTGGGACTCATAGAAGAGTTTGGTAAAGTAGCAAAATATAAAATCAACACACAAAAATCAATAGCCTTTCTATACACAGACAATGCTATAGCTGAGAAAGAATTCCAAAGATCAATCTCATTCACAATAGCCTCAAAAAAATCAAATACCTTGGAATAAATTTAACCAAGGATGTCAAAAGATATCTACAATGAGAATTACAAAACCTTAAAGAAATAGAAGACACACAAAAATGGAAAAATCTCCCTTGTTCACGAATTAGAAGAATCAGTATCATCAAAATGTCCATACTATCAATAGCAATTTATATATTCAATGTGATACCAATCAAAATACCAAGGATATTCTTCTCATATAGAAAAAATAATGCTGAAATTCATATGGAAACATGAGAGACTCAGAATAGATAAAGCAATATTATACAACAAAAACAAAGCCAAGGGCATCACAATACCAGATTTCAAGACATACTATAGAGCAGTTATAATTAAAACAGCCTGATATTGGTACAAAAACAGATGGACAAACTAATGGAACAGAATAGAAATGCCAGAAATTAACCCATGAATCTATAACCAATTTATCTTTGACAAAGGAGCTAAACTCAATCCTTGGAGCAAGGACAGACTCTTCAACAAATGATGCTGGGAAAATTGGATCTCCACATTCAGAAGTATGAAGCATGACCCCTACCTTACACCTTACACAAAAATCCACTCAAAGTGGATTAAAGACCTAAATCCATGACCTCATGCCATCAAATTATTAGAGAAAATTGAAGAAACTGCAAGACACTGGAATATTCAAAGAGTTCTTTGAAAAGACTCCAGAGGTACAGGCAATCAAAACCAAAATTGACAAATAAGATTACATCAAATTGAGAAGCTTCTGTACTGCAAAACAAACACTTAGCAAAGTGAAGAGGCAAAAAACAGAATAGGAGAAATTATTTTCAAACTATACAACTTATAAATGATTAATATCCAGAATATATAAAGAGAGCAAGAAACTCAACAACAAAAACAAATAACCCCATGAAGAAATGGGAAAAGGACATAAACAGGCATTTCTCGAAAGAGGAAATCCAAATGGCCACCAGAAACATAAAAAAATACTCAGAATCACTAGCCAAAAAGGAAATGCAAATCAAAACCAGAATTAGATTTCACTTCACTCCTCTTAAAATTGCTTTCATACAGTAATCAACAAATGGTAAATGCTGGTGAGGATATGCACAAAAATGTACCTTAATCCATTGTTGGTGGGAACGTAAACTGATACAACCACTGTGGAAGACAGCATGGAGGTACTTCAGAAATCTGATTCTAGACCTACCATATGACCCAGCCATACCGCTCCTGGGAATTTACCCAATGGAAATGAAATCAGCATATGAAACAGTTATATGGGCCAGCACCGTGGCTCAATAGGCTAATCCTCCGCCTGCAGCGACAGCACCCCGGGTTCTAGTCCCAGTCGGGGCGCCGGATTCTGTCCCGGTTGCTCCTCTTCCAGTCCAGCTCTCTGCTGTGGCCCGGGAGTGCAGTGGAGGATGGCCCAAGTGCTTGGGCCCTGCATCCGCATGGGAGACCAGGGGAAGTACCTGGCTCCTGGCGGTGCACCGGCTGCAGCAGCCATTGGGGGGTGAATCAACAGAAAAGGAAGACCTTTCTCTCTGTCTCTTCCTCATTGTCCACTCTGCCTGTCAAAAAAATAAATAAATAAAAAGAAGAAACAGTTATAGGTACCCCATGTTTATTGAAGCTCAATTCATAATAGCTAAGATATGGAATCAACCCAAATGCCCGTCAACTGAAGACTGGATAAAAAAATGATGGGAATACTACATAGCAGTCAAAAAAATGAAATCCTATCATTTACAACAAAATGAATGAACCTCGACAATATCATATTTAGTGATATAGGCCAGTCCCCAAAGGATTAAGCCATATGTTTTCCCTGATCTGTGATAATTAATAGAGCACCTAAAATTTCAATACAGATGTGAAATTACACTTTGAGCTGTAATGACTTTGAACAGCCAGCTTTTCTTGACTATTGAAGAACAGTTCATTTTCATACAATTTTTAAATTCTTTACTTAGCATAGAGTTAATTTTATGTGTACAAAGTTATTTGAAAATAGATTTTAGTAAAAAATAAGAGGAATAGGAGAGGGAGGAAGAAGAGGAATGGGAGTGAGGATGAGAGGGCAGGTACAGTGGGAAGAATCACTATATTCCTAAAGTTGTATTTATGAGAAGCATTAAGTTTATAAAACTTTTCTCATCTCTGTAACACATCTCAGACCACTAAGATACACTTCACAGCCATTATCAATCTACAGGCAACACTGTGAATAGACCTGACAGAATGGATTAGCAGTAGTCAAAAGCTGTTTATTTGCAAAGGCAGATCGAAGAAAAAAATAGAAATGATGGGACAGAATGGGGGGGGAAAGGCTATTGCATAAGAGTATACAACAAACAACTTAATGCCAATTGGACTAATTTGGATATATTCCTAGAAAAATACAACTCATCAAAATTGACAACAAATATTTACAATGATTAGTCCTGGATCAGATAAATAACTTCATAACTTTAAACATGCCTATCTTCCTACTTTCCACCCAAAAAATACTCATCCTCAGATGACTTCTAATCATTTATGGAAAAAGTACTACTACTTTTGCATAAATTTATCCAGTAAATTTTTTCATTTTTTATTTTAATTTTAATTGTTTTAATGGATTCAATATGATTTATAGATACAAGTCTAAACATAATTATATTTTTTCCTTCACTCCCTCCTACCCTCCTTCCTCCTACCTTTCTTTCTGTCTTTTTTTTTAGTTTTTGAGATAACATATTTTAAATTTACATTACAGTAAGTGTTACTTATACTTCATTGAATAAGAAGTTTAACAAGTAAAAAGCAAAGAGACTCTAGTTTAGTTGGAATATGCACAACAGCTATAAATTTTTGAAGGAAAGTTTCCAGCCAATTAGACATGACAAGCATGACATCAATACCAAAACTTGAAAAACAAAATTGAAAGTCCAGTATAACAAAGTATTAGCAAATTGAATATATATATATATACACACATACATATACATATACACACACATATATACATATATATATATGTGAATACATAAGTACCAAGTGAGCTTGATTCTAAAAAAGTTATATTGTCTAAAATACTAGCAAATCAATTCATAGACTTGAACACATTAACATAATAAGGGAAAAATTCCTGTTATCATCTCAATGGACACAGGAAGTCCATTTTACAAAATTCAATATCCACTTATAAATTTTTTAAAAATTCTCAGTAAACTAAAAATGGAAGATAACTTCCTCACTACCAAAAAAACCCTATAGCAAGCATAAAGTTAAAAATAAATAATAAAGGCTTCCACTTTTAGATTTTGAATAAGTCAAGTATATCTGCTAACAGTACTTCGATTCCATAGTGCACTGAATATCTTTGTCAGTTCAATAAGGCAAAGAAAAGAAATTCATGGTAAAAGAATTTGAAAGGATGAAATAAATAGCATGATTCATAAGCCATATGATTGTACCAGTGATTACTATTTATACATATTCTTAAATAACCAATAATGACATGGTAAGACAGTGGCATCCAACATCAGAGTATCTAGATTTGATATTCAGCTCTGGCTCTTGATTACAGATCCTTGCTAACGCAGACCCCAGAAGGATGCAATGATGGCTCAAGTAGCTTCGTTCCTCCCACATGACATGGGAAACCTATATTGACCCTGCCTCTCCTTGCTCTGGCCCCAGCCTAGCCCTAGCTGTTGCTAGCATTGGGGAATCAATCAGCAGATAGGATTGATCTCTCTCTCTCTCTCTCTCTCTCTCTCTGTCTCTCTCTATTTCTCTTATTCCTCCTATTCTCTTCTTAAATTCAAATAAAAACAAAATCATATGCTGAGATTGCTAGGATCTATTATTCAAACAAATCTTCTATTCATGAAATTGTGAAGCAAGAAAAAGAAATTCACATTAATTTTGTTGTTGCACCTCAACTACAAAATCTTCAGTCACAGTACCTGATAACACATTTGAATAAAATGAAAAGATATTATATTTGTGTGTATGCATAGTAAAAATAAAATGTAAATATCAGTATAGGGTTTAGTGCTACTGGAGTTTCACAGTAGACCTTGGAACATATCCTCCACAGACCAGCAAAGACCACTGTGCATGAAAATGTGCTTAACCTCATTACTCACCAGGTAAATCTGAATTAAAACCACAATGAGATAACACTAGACTTTCATCCAAGTGGCAATAATAATAATAATAATAATAATAATAATGTGTTTAGCAAGGATGTGGACCAACTGGAACTCTCAAACAGTGCTTGCAGGAATGTAATCTAGCACAACCTCTTTGAAAAACTGTTTCAAAGGGCATATTAACACTGAACATATACACATTCTATGATTAAGCAGAAGATGGAATTAAATATGAATTTATTTTGGTGCCAAAAAATTTTGAAATTCAAACATAAGTGCATTTCCATTAATATTTAAAACCCACTCATATTCATGGATTTCAAAATATTTTGTACCAAAATAAATTTATCTTTCAATTCCATTTCCACAATATCTTTTTAAGATTTTATTTATTTATTTGAGAGGTAGAGTTACAGACAGTGAGAGGGAGAGACAGAGAGAAAGGTCTTCCTTCCATTGGTTCACTCCCCAAATGGCCACAACAGCCAGAGCTATGCTGTTCCGAAGCCAGGAGCCAGGAGCTTCCTCCAGGTCTCCCATGCAGGTGCAGGGGCCCAAGGACTTGAGCCATCTTCTACTGCTTTCCCAGGCCACAGCAGAGAGCTGGATTGGAAGAAGAGCAGCCAGGACTAGAACCAGTGCCCATATGGGATGCCGGCACCACAGGTGGAGGATTAACATACTGCGCCATGGCGCCGGCCCCTCCATAATCTTTTTTGAAGTATCCTAATATCTATAAATCACACCAAAAGACATACATAAGACTTTTCACAGCAACATTATTTTTGATGACTAAAAGATGAAAACAAGGGTCAGGCATTGTGACATAATAGTTTCAGTCACCACTTGGGTTGCTTGCATCCCATATTGAGGTTATGGTTTTAATCCCATATTGGAGATATGGTTCAACTCCCAACTGCTCTGCTTCTGATCCAGCTTCCTGCTAGTGCACATGGGTGGCAGTGTGATGATTCAAGTACTTGAGTCCTTGCAACCCAAACAGGATACTCAGATGGAGTTCCTGGCTCTTGGTTTTTGGCCTGGCTTAGCCCTCACTGTTGCAGCCACTTGTGGAGTGAACCAGCAGGTGGAAGATCTCTCTCTCTCTCTCTCTCTCTCTTTCTCTGTCATTCTACCTTTCAAATAAATAAAGTTTTTAGAAAACTGAAAATAGCATAAATATTCATTAAGAGAAGATATAATGTTTATTCAGTGCAGTATTCTATAGTGATTGAAATGTACAAACTATTATAAGACATAAAATGGAGGAATCTCACCAATTATGTTGAATGAAAATCAGACAAAGGAGCCGGCGCCGTGGCTCAATAGGCTAATCCTCCACCTTGCGGCGCCGGCACACCGGGTTCTAGTCCCGGTTGGGGCACCGGATTCTGTCCCGGTTGCCCCTCTTCCAGGCCAGCTCTCTGCTATGGCCAGGGAGTGCAGTGGAGGATGGCCCAGGTGCTTGGGCCCTGCACCCCATGGGAGACCAGGAAAAGCACCTGGATCCTGGCTCCTGCCATCGGATCAGCGCGGTGCGCCGGCTGCAGCGGCGGCCATTGGAGGGTGAACCAACGGCAAAGGAAGACCTTTCTCTCTGTCTCTCTCTCTCACTGTCCACTCTGCCTGTCAAAAAAAAAAAAAAAAAAAAAAAAAAAGAAAATCAGACAAAGATCATTCTCTCTATGATTCATTTATAAGAAGTTCAGAGAGAAAATTAATCTTCTAAGATATTAGGAGTAAAGACAGTAGTTATTTTAGGTCAGAAGAAAGAGGTACTTTGGGGCCAGCACACAGAAAATATTTAGGAATCCCAACAAGGTTCCATATTTGATTTGGTCAATTGGGTTTCCCCAATATATTCATTTTCTAACATTTAACTGAACCATGCCCTAAGGCTGGTGAACCACTCTATAGTTATGCTACATTGAAATTTTTTTAAAGTTTACTACCATGTGGATTCTCCTTTCTTTGCTGGATTTGCAAAGCTGTCAGGGATTCCCTCAGTACCATGATGCTGTACTTTCCTTTTCTCCTATTTTTGTTACTTTGAGCATTCTGCTCTTGATCTACACACTTGTCAGGTATAGTACAAATCTCAAGATTTTCTTTTATTATCTTCTTTTAAGAAAAATGACAACCTCTAGTCTTATCAAATGATGCATAACATCAATTCAACCCATGATTAGTAATCATCCACCAAATGCTAGAATTACTTTTCTGAACACAATGATAACACAAAACTTACATTTTAATCGAGACAGGCAATAAACAAGTATTCAATAAATAAAAAGTCCCCTCTTGTCTACCAATAGAATAGCAATGAACAGAGAACTGTGAAAACAGAATAATAAAGAGAAGGGAGTTGGATAGGATGGTCAGAGGAGCCAGAGAGGGCTTTTCTATTGAGGTATGAATAATCGGAAGGCACTCTCCACGCCAGCATCCAGAGAAAATGATTCAAGCTGAGCAAATGCAGAATCTTGGACTGATTTTTAGTCTAAGAAAGCATTATCTGATCTTCATCTTTAATAGAGGCTCCTGATGGCTGGAAAGAGAATGAATTGTAAAGGGATAAAAGTGGAAGTGGGAGTACAGTATGGGACAAGTGCATCTATGCAGAAGAGAGACGATGGTTTGCCTATCATGGTGGTCTTAGAAATGAAAGCAATCAATTTAAAATGGGTTTCAGGACTGGCACTGTGACATAGTAGGCTAAGCCTCTGCCTGAAGCACCAGCACCCTACATGGGTGCTGGTTCATGTCCCAGCTGCCCCTCTTCCAGTCCAGCTTTCTGCTAATGGCCGGGAAAATAAGTAGAAGATGGCCTAAGTGCTTCTATCCCTGCACCCATGTGGGAGACCCAGAAGAAGCTCCCGGCTCCTGGCTTCAGATCAGCCCAGCTCCAGCTGTTGCAGCCTTTTGGGGAATAAACCAGTGGATGTAAGACCTTCCTGTCTCTCCCTTCCTCTGTCTGTGACTATACCTCTCAAATTTTTAAAAGGTTTCAGAGGCAAACTCAACAAGATTTAGTTACACAGTTCTGTTTCTGTACAGGAGTAGGGAACATAATAAAGTAAATACAAAATTCAAGGATGACTCCCAGATTTCTAATTTAGGAACTAAGAGGATGATGGTGCCATATGTTAATAATCAGAAACTGGGGGAAGAGAAGCGTTGAGTAGAAAATTTTAAAAGTCTCTTTTGGGTTTGTGACATTTAGATTATCTATGAGCTCTATCTAAGGGGATGTCAACTTTCTTTAGAGTTTTTACCTATTTATTTTCAATTTTACTTGAAAGGCAGAGAGAAGACAGACAGACAGATAGAAGTCAGACAAAGATCTTCCATTTGATAGTTCACTTTCCAATCACCAGGAACAGTCAGAACCTAGCCAGGCTGAAACCAGGAGTCTGGAATTAGGAATGAACTCAGGAGTCTGTAACTTAAAGGTCTGATATAGAGAGCTCTTAGAATTATTTGAATAAATCTTAGATTCTGGGGTTTATTTTACACACAGCGAGAGAGAAAGAGACAGAAAAGCTGGGATCTGAGAAGTTCCAATACTCTGTGCAGAGAACATGGTCACCTGCTCAGAATGCTACTGGGATAAAGCAAGATGAGACTGGAAGGGCATCCATGGGATTTAGCAACACAGGGATCCCCAGTGATTACTAGAGTAACAACCTGAATGTCTAAAACTGAAACATTCTATATGGACACTTTAAACATGACTTTAAATGGGGAGAAATGTAATGCATTACAATTCAATTGAAATTCTAAAAACATTTCAAGAATCTACTATAGGGGCAAGCCCTATGGCACAGAAAGGGTTAAGCCACCACCTGCGATGCTAGCATCCCATCTGGGAACTGGTTCCAGTCCTGGCTGCTCCCACATCCAATCCAGCTCCCTACTGTGGGGAGCAACTCGGACTAGACTAAGTTACTGGAATTAAGACTTATTCTATGCATCTGCTCTCCCACAATATGGCGCTGAGAAGGGAGTAACAGCTTCTACACAGCTGCCTCCAGTTCAACCAATAAACAGCAGGAGCTGCTCCTGATTGGAGGAGAGCAGCGTACTCGGTGTGTGGGTAGCAGAGTTGGGATTGGCGGAAGAGGACTATAAAGGAGGAGAGAGACAACATGCACCAGGAACATCTAGGGGAACATCTATCTGAAGGAACACCTGTGCAGCCCCCGAGAGAGCCGGCCGGCGGTGTGCCGCTCCCCCGCGGAAGTGGGGAAAGTGGCTAGGGGGAACCGCCCTTCCACGGAGGTGGAAGGGATGGTAGCCCACCCGGGAAGAACCAGCAGCAAACCCGGGGAGGGCCGAGCAGACAAAAGAACAGCGCAGGGTCCTGTGTCGTTCCTCCACGAAGACGGGGAGCGACATAATGGTGCCGTGACTCGGATATGAAGCCTAGGCAGGGTTTAGTGTCGTTCCTCCATGAAGAGGGGGAGCGACATAATGGTGCCGTGACTCGGATAGGAAACCTAGGAGGGAAGAAGCGGGAAGAAGTGGAAAAATACCAGAGAGAGAGACTAGCAAAGAGCCTAGGGAAAAGCCGGACGGAAAAGGTGCCGGAAGAAACTATTGAAAGCCTAGGCATAGACTCGGATACAGACTGTGGGAAAGAAGTTAGGATTTAAAGTGAAAGCAAGAAGAAACTTAGACTCAGATACGGACTGCAGGTTGAAAGCGAAAGTGAAACCTAGAAGGAACACCACAGACTGTGGGGAGAGGCCAGGAGAAATGAGAGGGGAATATTGTTGGAAGAAAAGTTAGGAAACATACCGGGTAGAGAAAAATATGTTAGGGAGGATGAAGCCGCGGGGGCAGGCCGAGGCGGAGACGTAAGCTAGCTTGGAATTCTTCAAGTCAGCCCGGGGAGCAAAAGGCGAAAATCTGGAACCAGAGGCAGAGACGTGGGCCGCCAGGTTGGAATCCGTCAGATTAGCCCGGGGAGCAAAAGACGGGAAGCCAAACCGAAAGGCGCAGACGTAAGCTATAGGTTGCATTTCACCAGGTTAGCCCAGGGAACTTAGACTGAATACCGGTGGCGGAAACGTGAGCTAGACTGTGTGACTCGCGGAAGCCGCCGCGTGCAGAGAGAGCACGGGGCGTGAATAGATAGGGAACGCGGGGCTAGCATGAAGGCCGTGGTGCGGGCGCGAAGGGCGTGGAGACCGCAGAGAGCGCGCGAAGCCGGGGAAGCCGTGCAGATGAGAGGCGCGGGCTGAAGCCTCACAGAGCCGGGAAGCCACTGCGGGGGAGGCGCCGAGAAGCAGCCTCGGGGCGGGTGCTGGGAAGCCGCAGGGAAAAGAAACAGAAGTTTAGAAGTAAAATGAGAGAAATAGGAATGCTGGTAGATAGAAGTAAAATAGGAGAAATAGGAATGCCCGGAGGTAGAGAAATAGAGAAAAACAAGGCCTCCCCACACCATGGCAATGAGAGAGCTTGGATTCGGTCTGCCTGATTAGTAAGACGATAAGCACCTGTGGGCAGCTGCAGGTCACCGAAGACAGGCACGTTATCAACACCAATAAGTCTCCCCACAAGACGGCAATGAGAGGGCTTGGATTCGGTTTGCCTGATTGCTAGGGCTTGTAAGCACCTGCAGGCAGTTCTAGCAGAGCAGAGCATGCGCTGCAGGGCACCGAACTCAGGCACGCATCAGCGCCTAAAAACCTCCTCACAACATGGCGAAGAGAGGACCCGGATTCGGTTTGCCTGATTGGTAGGGCTTGTAAGCACCTGTGGCAACTCTAGCAAGCAGAGCAGAGTGTGTGCTGCGGGGCACCGAAGACAGGCACGTATCAACGCCAAAAATAAAAAGAAAGGGGGATCTGTGGGGAGCAACTCGGACTAGACTAAGTTACTGGAATTAAGACTTATTCTATGCATCTGCGCTGGGAGAGGAGAAAACAGCTTCTACACAGCTGCCTCCAGTTCAACCAATAAACAGCAGGAGCTGCTCCTGATTGGAGGAGAGCAGCATACTCGGTGTGTGGGTAGCAGAGTTGGGATTGGCGGAAGAGGACTATAAAGGAGGAGAGAGACAACATGCACCAGGAACATCTAGGGGAACATCTATCTGAAGGAACACCTGTGCAGCCCCCGAGAGAGCCGGCCGGCGGTGTGCCGCTCCCCTGCGGAAGTGGGGAAAGTGGCTAGGGGGAACCGCCCTTCCACGGAGGTGGAAGGGATGGTAGCCAACCCGGGAAGAACCAGCAGCAAACCCAGGGAGGGCCGAGCAGACAAAAGAACAGCGCAGGGTCCTGTGTCGTTCCTCCACGAAGACGGGGAGCGACACCTACTAATATGCCTGGGAAAGCAGTGCAAGATAGACCAAGTGCTTGAGCCCCTGAATCAGTATAGGAGACCCAGAAGAAGCTCTTGGCTCCTGGCCATTGCAGCCATTTGGGGAGTGAAGCAGCAGATGAAAGATTCTCCCTCTCCCTCTCCCTCTCTCTCTATCCCTCTCGCTCTCCCTTCTCTCTCTGTAACTCTGCCTTTCAAATAAATCATCTTTATTTTTAAAAAGTTAACTACAGAACAATAAAATCAATTCAAAATCCCCCCAAAATATCCTAAAAGTTTAAGACAGGATGATAAATTGCCTATGTGTGCAGAGTGTATGTGTTTGTATAAATACATAGGTATGTGGATACATATAGTCTCATTTATACTTTACATTCATTATATATGAATATGTGTATTTACATATGTGTTTATATATAATGATTTATCATGTCAAGATGTGCAATGCTTAAACCATCCTTCCTTATCTATACAATTATTAGAATTGTTCACAGTTGCTTTGTATGCAGTAACATGAATTCTCTCAGAAAACCAGATGTACATCTCTTTGTTGATACTTGGCATGCTTTCCAAAACACCTACAGATGTTATTTAGTCTACTGGTTGTATTAGAAATTCAACTAGACTCTTTTCTCACACATCTTTTATTATAATTATAGTTATTATTGTTATTATTATTTGAAAGACAGAATTCCAGAAGGAGAAGGAAAGTAAGGAGGCAGAGAGAGAGATTTTTTTAACTTTTATTTAGTAAATATAATTTTCCAAAGTACAGTTTATGGATTACAATGGCTATTCCCTCATAATAGCCCCACATAATTTCCCTCCCCCCCCATACCCCTCCCATCTCCTACTCCCTCTTCCATTCCATTCACATCAAGATTCATTTCAATTGTCTTTATATACAGAAGATCGATTTAGTATATATTAAGTAAAGATTTCATCAGTTTGCACCCACACAGAAAATAAGGTGTAAAATACTGTTTCAGTACTAGTTATAGCATTAATTCACATTGGACAACACATTAAGGACAGAGATCCCACATGAGGAGTAAGTACACAGTGACTCCTGTTGTTGACTTAACAATTTGACACTCTTGTTTATGGTGTCAGAAATCTCCCTAGGCTCTAGTCATGAGTTTCCAAGGCTATGGAAGCCTCTTGAGTTCGGCAACTTTGATCTTATTTAGGCAAGGTCATAGTCAAAGTGGAAGGTCTCTCCTCCCTTCAGAGAAAGGTACCTCCTCCTTTGATGGCCCATTCTTTCTATTGGGATCTCACTTGCAGAGATCTTTCATTTAGGTTTTTTGTTTGTTTGTTTATTTGTTTTGCTGGAGTGTCTTGGCTTTCCATGCCTAAAATACTCTCATGGGCTCTTCAGCCAGATCCGAATGCCTTAAGGGCTGATTCTGAGGCCAGAGTGCTGTTTAGGACATCTGCCATTCTACAAGCCTGTTGTGTATCCCACTTCCCATGTTGGATCATTCTCTCCCTTTTTTATTCTATCAGTTAGTATTCGCAGACACTAGTCTTGTTTGTGTGATCCCTTTGACTCTTATACCTATCAGTGTGATCAATTGTGAACTGAAATTGATCACTTGGACTAGTGAGATGGCATTGATACATGCCACCTTGATGGGATTGTATTGGAATCCCCTGGCACATTCCTAACTTCTCCATTTGGGGCAAGTCTGATTGAGCATGTCCCAAATTGTACATCTCCTCCCTCTCTTATTCCCACTCTTATATTTAACAGGGATCACTTTTCAGTTAAATTTCAACACCTAAGAATAAATGTGTGTTAATTACAGAGTTCAACCAATAGTATTAACTAGAACAAAAAAATACTAAAATGGATAAAGTATTAAATTGTACATCAACAGTCAGGACAAGGGCTGATCAAGTCACTGCTTCTCATAGTGTCCCTTTCACTTCAACAGGTTTCCTTTTTTGTGGTTGGTTAGTTGTCACCGATCAGGGGGAACATAGAGAGATCTTACACCTGCTAGTTCACTCCCCACTTGGCCACAACAGCCCTGTCTGGCCCAGGCAGAAACCTGGACCTGGAACTCCATGTGGGTCTCCCATATGGGTGGCAGGGGTGCAAGCACATGGGCCATCTTATGGTGCTTTCCCAGGTTCATTTGCAAGGAGCTGAATCAGAAATGGAGCAGCCAGAACTCAAACTGATGCTCATAGGGATGCCAGTATCACAGGCAGTGATTTAACCTGCTGTGCCACAAAACTGGCCCCATCTTATACATCTTTTTATTTCAAGAACTGTATTGAGTTTGGGGCACCTACATCCCCTATATAAATATCCATTTCAAAAAAATGTCCTTTGAGAAATATTTATGCTCTATGAAGCTGGAATATTAAAAACCAGGTGGCATGAACTAGAAGTGGATTCAAGAGAGATATGCCTGTCATCACTTTATGGAATGGGATGACAATGTCATCTGTTAACTTGAAGTTTGGCAATCATTAATTTAAAGCAAAGTCAATGTTATGTCATATGGATTTCATCCAAAACCATTAAACAGCTCTGCAGTAGACAAACAGTATGCTAGTGGCTGGGTTCAAGCAGAGTCTAGGAAGAAATAGACAAGTTGTGGGCATTTACAATGCTCTGATGATAGTGATGGGCCACATACCCCAAACTGGAGGGTCAACTGTAGGACAGACCAAGTGAGAATATGCCCCAGTACTTTTCTTTGGTGTATTTTTTTAAATATTCACATAACTTTTATTGCAGTATATTGCTACACTTGTTCTCTTTCTTTATTGTCAGTTTTGATCTCTGTGCTTAATTTGTAAACTTTACCATAGATACATATGCCTGTATGCATATATAAGAAAAAACAGGGTATATGAAAGTACTTCAAAGTCTTATGGAAAACAGAATGAAACTATATCTATGCTTATTTCTAGTATTAAACAATCAGTAGGAGCTGGAATGCTCAGAGTAGACTGTGAAATTTCTGGAAGAAGAGAACTCAAATGCCCTACCCACTGTGTGGCCATGTAGAGCCTGAGAAGGTTTTACGTAGGTTTCCAGCATTTCCAAGACTGAAGGTGAAGTCCAAGGCTTTGCGGCTCAGAACACAGTGAAAGTGGACAAAGCTGAAGAGAAGTGAAGACGATCCCTGCTGTCTTTTTCCTCTCGTCTCTATTTTTCAGATTCTTCCTTTCCTCTCTTCCTTTCCCTCTCTTTTTCCTATTCTCTCGATTTCCTCCTTCTACAACCAAGTTTACCCTTTCTTATCTAAAGCTCCTCCCTGGTGCTCTCCCATTTCCTGGTCAACTGACTGTATGTGGAACGCCAGGAATGGAGGGAGAGGGATGATGACAGGGACAACTAAGGAAAGCTTCTCTCCCTGTCCTCCTCATCGTTCTGAAACTTACACATGTTGTACTGCACTGTTATCGTTTTAGTTTGCTCTTTCATTCTGAATAGCCTCTTGCCTAAATTAAGTACTTCAAAAAATTCGTGAAAATAGAATTAAAAACAACTTTATTTTGGTGCTAAAAAAAATTTTTTTTTGACAGGCAGAGTGGACAGTGAGAGAGAGAGACAGAGAGAAAGGTCTTCCTTTGCCGTTGGTTCACCCTCCAATGGCCGCCGCGGCCGGCGCACCACGCTGATCCGATGGCAGGAGCCAGGGGCTTCTCCTGGTCTCCCATGGGGTGCAGGGCCCAAGCACTTGGGCCATCCTCCACTGCACTCCCTGGCCACAGCAGAGGGCTGGCCTGGAAGAGGGGCAACCAGGACAGAATCCGGCGCCCCGACCGGGACTAGAACCCGGTGTGCCGGTGCCGCAGGCGGAGGATTAGCCTAGTGAGCCGCGGCGCTGGCCGGTGCTAAAAATTTTTTAAATCTATGCATAGTTTGCTTTAAGATTTTTTTATTTGAAAGGCAGAGTTACAGAGAGAGAGAGAGAGAGAGAGAGAGAGAGAGAATCTTTCATCTCCTGGTTCACTCTGCGGAGCCAGGAATTTCTCCTGTGTCTCCAAAGCACTTGGGCCATCTTCAGCTGCTTTTCCTAAGCCATTAGAAGGGAACTGGATCGGGGTACAAACCGTCACTCTTATGAGATGCCAGCACCACAGGCGGTGGTTTCACCCAGTACACCACAAGGCCAGCCCCTCATGTGTAGCTTTTTCATACTATGCATTTTCTATGATGTATTTGAAGACCCTTTGTACATTACATTACCATGTTTGAAAGCCCTCATACCCTTACACTGCACTGGCATAGGGGATCAGTTTAAGACTCTATATTCTGGTACACCAGCAATTCTTGTTCTTCCAGAGAGCTAACAATTCACCTTCTGCCCCAGTCTAAACATTTCTAATGCATTCACAGTATGACTGTCAAAATGAGGTCTGGGACAAGATGCAAAGTAAGCAAAACTTTGATTCTATGCTGGGCAAAGCTGATTCCAGAGTAATTCAAACTGAGACATCAGAATAACACTGGGACTCCAGACTTTTTTTCTTAAGAATTATTCTACTTATTAGAAAAACAGAGAGAGAGAGTGAGAGAGAGAGAGAGAGCATGCTCACATCACTGCTTCACTTCCTAAATGACAGCAATGGCTAGGGCTGGGCCAGGCCAAAGCCGGAGCCTGGGACTCCATCCACGTCTCCCACATGAGCGGCATGGGCCCAAGTAATCGGGCCATCTTCTGCTGTTTTCCCAGCACATTAGTAAGGAGCTGGATCAGAAGTGAAGCAGCAGGACTTGAACCAGCGCTCTAATGTGGGGTGCCGGTTTCTGAGGCAACAGCCTATGCACAGCACCACACACCGGCCCCCAGCATTTCAGTCTTGGGAAGCACTCCACAGTTTACAAAACAGGTCCACACAAGCTGCTCCCCTTCAACCAGGAACAACTCTGCAGAGGGTGTGGGCCTGCCTTTTATTAATGAGAACCGTCAAGGGCTGTGCTCCCATCTCACCTTGGAGGGGGCAGCATTTGTCTAACCCAGACTGGGGCCTCTGGCCACAGACTGCACATTATGCAGCACTAATGACGCAATTAATCCCCTACATTAGCTGACACATCATTCCTTAAAGTAAAAATTTCCAAGCTGAAACCCTGAAAAAAACAACATGAAAAGGCAAAGCTGCGGGCCAGCTCAACAAGACTGGTACAAGGAGTCTTAATTCATTCCTTGCTTCTGCCTATTATGTTGACAAATACACTGCTTTAATCTCTGCTCAGCAGCCCTCGCACACAGTGGTCAAGAGGCCACTTTATTAGAGCTGCTTTTCCTCCATCCATTGGTTGTGAGAAAGGTTATGGGTACAAATACCTTACCACCAGTATTAAAAGGACATACTGGCAGGAAAAAAAATTATATAGTCAGTCTTGCTAAATTAGTTTACCTAAAATTGTATGTGTGAGTGATTTTAATCAAAATCTAATTTCCCCTCTTTTTAGAGTAACTGAAATGAGATTTTTCTAATTTACTTTTTGCGGTTCAAGTTTCTCATAATTCTTCTATGGTCGTGACAGCACCGTGAACGCGTCGGCTGCTACAAAGCATTAAAAAAAAATTAGATTTTCAAATTGATGTGCTAAATTAAAAATGTTTAATGTTTCTCATCAAAAGGCACAGGAGTATGCAAGGAGCCGCCAGTACAGTTAAAGGCGCAATATTTTTTTCATCTGTTTCTTTAATTCACAACCCAGGGCAACTATACTGTGAAAATTAACAAGCTCTCAGTAAAGGAATCCTTGTAAGCAGTGTCCTCCGAGAAGTTCCTTTTAATTTCCTTCTATCCCTTGACACGGTGACCTCAAGGATGTCACAATAAAAATGGATGTTGGTGCCTTGGGTTTGTTTCTAGTTTATTTGCTTGTTGTTGCGTATGGTGTGCTAGCAGTTGTTTTATTTTTCCTTTCTGCCTCAGTTGGAGTTTGCCAGATGTTATTAGGGCTTGTGAGCCTCTGAGTAATTGTAAGTCTCAGGCTTGACTAGCTAATTCCAATGATTTAGAAAATCATATTACTTCTGTAAATTGGCTCCAGTTGTTACATTAAAATCCCAGCTTCTGCCCTTGCTAGATGCCTGCTGCCTAGCTTGGAGCAAGGCTGGGCATATCCCAGGAGCCACACATCCAGACGCAGGAAGAAGACTCAGCAGGTGACGAAGACTAGGAAGGGCTTTAGGTCTGCAGCCTTGAACTCCAATTTTACATACATGAGATTTATTTCTCCAAGTAGATGTGAGAGTCAGGACCATGGCTTGCTACAAAATCGCACTTTCTTTCTTTTTAATTTTAAATTCTTCTACTTTACTACTCATTTGAGGAGAAGAGAGAGAATATAGAAGGAGATAGGGACAGAGAGACAAAGAGCTCCCATCTACTTCTTCACTCCCCAAATTCCTGGCAAGGCGTAAGCCAAACCAACACCAAGAGCCAGGAACTTAATGCAGGCCTCCCAGGTGGGTGCTCCCAGGGGAGTGGCAGGGATTCAATTTCTTGAGCCACCACGATTGCCTCCTGGGTTGTGCCTTAGCAGGAAGCTAGAATCAAGAGTAAAACCAGTCCTCAAACCTAGACACTCTGATATGGGGTGCGGGCATCCCAGCCAAACATGCCACTAGACAAAATACCTGGCCCCATATTTTATTTTTGAGATGATGATAGATGTAATATCCATTTCCCAGATTTTGTATCCTTCTCTGCTTTTATAAAATTTGAGCGCATGAGGCAGGTTTTGGACCTAGTTGTTGGGATGCCTGTGTCTCATATTGGACCACCTGGGTTCAATTCCCATCCCCAGCTCCTGACTCCAGCTTCCTACTAATGCAGACCCTGAGAAGCAGCTGCGATGATTCAAGTAATTGGAGTCCTACCATTTATGCAGGAGTCCTGTCAATGGACTGTGTTCACAACTCCTGGATTCAGCCCACTCCTGACCAACCATCGTAGGTATTTAGGGAGTGAATCAGCTAATGGGAGCTTCCTCTCTCTCTGTCTCTGTCTCTCTGTGTGTGTGTGTATGTGTGTGTGTGTGTGTGTGTGTGTGTCTATCTTTTTGTCTCTCAAATTAGGGACAAGGCAGCATCTTATTCCTGTACAGCCCCTCTCTCCACCACTCCTGTGTTGTACCATTCTGGATCTCCAGAAAGAGAACAATCTAGGAAACCTGGCACCTAGTCCAATGCTGTATTTAACGCACGGAGATACATCCCTGTCCCAGTGATGAATCTCCTGATGCCTGGATCAGCACCATCAGTGCCCACCCCACAACTAAGCATGCATCCACAGTACCATCTGATGCTGAGGAACCCCCACCATACTTCTTGGCCAGGAAAGAACAATGAAGAGAGAAGGCAGAAGCTTGGCTCTTCCAGCCCCTACATGACCAAAGCCTTGAACACATATTTCTAAAGTCACTGAAACTTTAGATCGGCCCTGGTTGAGTTTATTCTCTTTTCTGTCCAACCCACACATCATTCATTAAACTTTATAAACTTCCTATTCTTTCCCCCAGCTCAGTTCTCTCCCTTAGATAAGCAAAACTCAATGGTTTCTAGGGAAACAAAGTCCTTCTAAATACAAGTTTACCCAAGCCTTTAACCATCTAGGCAATTGGATTTTTATCTAACCACAGAGCAAATGTCTCCAGAAAGCACTGACCTAGGACCTCCAATAGTGGGAATGTTGGCTGCTTCAGGCCAGGGGAAGAACTCTAAGGAGTCATCTTTGCCTTGAGCTATCCTGGGTAACACCACACAGACAGCAGGTCTGACTTTGCTTTTCCATACAAGAAGCTTTTTTGTGCTCTTTTTAACATTATTGGAAGCATAGAAGGTTTGTGGTGAGCTCTGCACAGATTTTGTCTTGATGGAAGGTAGTGGGGACAATCTAACTCATCAAATTTCTTCTCTCACTTGGTCAGTTAATGATGGTCTAAGTCAAGATCTTCTCCCACCCAGTCCACTCCCAACAACTCAGTTTAATTTTTGTTTTGAAATAAATTCCTCAATCTCCCAACTCATTTTTTCTGAGGTTTTCAATATATCATTAGGCTATTTTATGGTTTCAGATAAGTTTATAAATTATTTGTTTTGTAGAAGCTGCAATTAAAGCCAAGTAATATTGTACTGCTGTCTTCTCTCTTGAGAGAGTTCCAACCTAATGAAAAATGTGCCATTTGGAATGGGCATTGGGTGTTGTTGTTGAAGTCACTTCCTTGGATGCCCACATCCTTATGGGAGTGCCTGGTACAAGTTCCAGCTACTCTGCTTCTAGTCCAGCTTCCCACTATTGCACATCCTAGGAAGCAGCAGATATTGGCTCAGGTACTTGAGTTTTTGCCACACACATCAAAAAACTAGATGGACCATTCCTGGCTTCAGCCTGGCCCAGCCCTGGTTGTTATAGTCATTTGGAGAGTGAAGCAGCAGATGTCCATCTCTCTTTCAAATAAAATCAAAATAAATAAGCAATTTTTTGTAAAAGATGTGCCATTTGTTGTCAGCGATGATGAAAAGATGGGAGATTATGCATGGTGCTATGGATATTGAAGATGAAGGACAAAACAAACATCAGTTCCCCTAGAAAATAGAAATGTAATTATAAGAAATTCATCTCCTTTACTAGGTTGCAAGTAAGCTCACCAAGAGGAGGGTTATTTTTTTTAAGATTTTTTATTTATTTATTTGACAGGTAGAGTTAGAGAGAAAGGTTGAAGCCAGGAGCCAGGTGCTTCCTCCTGGTCTCCCACGTGGGTGCAGGGGCCCTAGCACTTGGGTCATCCTCCACTGCCTTCCCAGGCCACAGCAGAGAGCTGGACTGGAAGAGGAGCAACTGGGACTAGAACCCAGTGCCCATACGGGATGCCAGCGCTGCAGGCGGAGGATTAACCAAGTGAGCCACAGCGCTGGGCCTGAAGAGGGTTATATTTTATTTTATTTATCTTTGTTCAACATTTTACAGTTTATTCATAGTACATATTCAATAGTTACTGATTTAATGAATAATTCAAAGACTTTGATGGGAACTCTGGCTGTCACTGAGTATCAGGTGCCATTTCCTGAGCTATAAAACTTTATACTATAGGGATTGGCATTTCTTGAATTGTACAGAGCAGCTTTGAAGTTGGGAAGTCCTGTAGACAACAAGAGTCAGAAGATGGAGCTAAGAATTGAACCCAGGTAGTCCAATGTGGAACACAGACATCTTAGCCACTAGGCCAAATGCCTACCCCATATACTCATATTTTACAAAATAGCCTCATATAGTCATACTAGGCTAAAGGAACAGGAGGAGGGATGGCCAATGATTCACAAAGTAAAACAATTCAACACCAAATAATCTTATTTTTCAACAAAAGCTTACACCTCAAGCTGGGATCAGATTAAGAAGTAAAACTTGGAATCAATGGGATAAATATGAAGATGAGCTTGCAGGGAAGTCAGGGCTTAGTAATGAAGACTCACACAGAAGAAAGAATCCTCCAGGGAAATCTTGTAATTCCAACTCATCATCATTCAAAGCATCCTATGTATCACTTATCTGGAAATTTTGATGATAAGAAAATACGGGTTAAGCTGTACCTTGCACCAACAAATTTTCCATAAGGCATCTTCATCAGAGTAATAAATAACAGGATAGAGATAACAGGAAATTTGTCATGTGAGTGGCTCACATAGTTACGGAAGCCACTAATCCCCACAATCTGCCATCTGGTGGTGTGACTCAGTCCAAGTCTGGAAGCCTGAAACCCAGGAATGCTGGTGACTGAGGGCACAAGGAGGCAGATGTTTTAGCCCACACAGAGAGGGCAATTCTGCTTTTCCTTTGCACTTTTGTCCTATTTGGGTCCTTGACTGATTGGATAATGCCAACCACCTTGGTTAGAGAAGATTTTCATTACTCACTACTAATTCAAAAACACATCTTGGGGCCAGCATTGTGGCACAGCAGGTTGGTCGCCAAATGCAAATCCAGCATCCCAACTTTGACTACCAGGTTGAGTCCTGCATACACTGCTTCTGATCCAGCTTCCTTCTCAGCACTTGAGAAGGAAGGCAGCAGGTGTTAGTCTAAGTACTTGGACCCCTGCCACCCACATGGGAGATGCAGATGGAGTTTCTGGGTTCTGGCTTCAGCCTGGCCCAGCCCCAGCTATTGCAGCCATTTGGATAGTAACCCGGGGATTGGAAGATCTCTCTCTCTCTCTCTTTCTCCCCAACCCCACCCTCCCTCCCTCCCTCTGTGTGTGTGTATGGTTGTGTGTATTGTGTATCAATCTGCCTTTCAAACAAATTAAATAAAATCTAAAACACATACACACAAGGCTAACATTGTTGTGCAGAAAGTTAAACTGCTATTGGCAATGCTGGCATCCCATATGGGCCCCAGTTCAAGCCCTAGCTGCTCTGTTTCTAATCCCATTCCATACTAATGTGCCTGGAAAAGGAGAAAATGGTCCTGCCTCTCATGTGGGAGACCAGGATGGAGCTCCAGGCTCCTGGCTTCAGCTTGGCCAGACCCAATGGTTATAGCCATTTGTGAAGTGAACCAGTGATGGAAGACCTCTATCTCTTTCTCTCTCTCTCTCTCTCTCTCTCTCTCTCTTTCTCTCTCCCAACTCTGTCTTTCAAATAAATAAAACATAAAAATAATCTTTTTAAAATAATAAGTTAAAATAAATTTTGAAATTACACATCTTTTCCAGAAAAACCCTCACAGACCCATCACAAAATCATGCCCCGTCTATAGGGAATCCTCCAACCCTGTGAAGTTGACAGTTAAAATTAATCATCACATAGGGTATCAATTAAACAAGAATCTGGCAACAAAGGTACTCATGAAAACACTTAAGAGAACATACTGTTGAAGCACTTTAGAAGCCCAAAGTGATGTATAAACAATAAAAGTTAATTACATATCATTCTGATACATTCACACAAAGATCTATATTTGGCAAAAACATCCTGGCAACATTTTGTTAGCCTAGAATATTTACTGCGCCCATTTGAAAGTAATAAAAATGGCATTTCTGAAAAAGTATCCCATAATTCAAACTACTCACTACCCCTTCTGTGAGCAAAAAACCTGGGAAATATCACTGAAAATCTTGAGAAAATTCTCTGCCTTGGAAAGTACTACTCCCTAGTGTTTCTGATTGTGTAACTACAGGAGTTAGGAAGGGTTAACTAGTCAGCGTTTTAGACAATTATGGCAACATAGGCAAATTCTGAGGTCACTTGATAGCTCACTGTTGAAGAAGCGATCTCAGAGAAGTTACATATGTTTGTCCAAAGTCAACCAGCAATAAGGAGTAGAGTTGACTCCTGTGACTCCTCCCCTCAACACTGTGTGACTTGACATCTCAGCTCCAGCACTTGATGCTCCAGTTTTTCGATCTGTAACAAGTAATTTGAGGATAACAGGAAAGGCTGCTGTGGCACAGAGACTCCCACTTACTGTAGGATTCTGCCTGCATACGTTATTGTCTGCCCCTGTTCTATTCCTCCAGATCACAGCCAAACAGAGTGTATTTCTGCTTTTCTAAAGTGTAGCCTGTGTGTCTCTACTCTCCATGGGCCTGTTTTGTGGATGGGCCTAATCATACAGAGAAAACTTCCTCCCTTACTAGGTAGTTACATGGAGAGAGAATGTGCTTTTTTTTTTTCCAACTTAGCCCCAAAGCAATCAGTTGACAAGTCCAGAGTAAAGCCCTGTGGTAAAGTGAAATATAAAGACTCTCTGGGTAGCAGGTGTTTCCCTTTTAATGACAGCTTAACTGGAGCAGTATTGAGCAGAACATCGTGGTTTCCCCCTGCTGTTTGCATCGGGCTGGCAGCCAGCACAAGCCTGCCTTGGTGACATTTCAGGTCAGACTATTATGTCAGGAATTTCCCACACAGTCAGTGGAGGGTGGGAGAGCTGCAGCCTGAATGCTTGTAACTGAACACAAAAAAAGGCAGACTCCAAGGAAAGAAGGGCACCCTGAGGGCTGTGGCCCACAACGAAGACATTAGGGTGGCAACAGAGAACAAAATGTGAGCTTTTCCTGAAAATACGGACCATCCACACGCATGGGGTTACAGAAGAAGAAAATTATACAGCAGGGCCCTGGTTGAATGGAGAACGAGTAGATGTGTGTTTAAAAGGCTGCACTGACTGCTCAACCTATCATTCTACCATTGAACAGACTTATGTCAGCAGGTGCTTTGACTGGCAACGCACCTGCTGGGCCATAGCTGGGTATCTGAACACTGATGTGCCTTGGCTGCTACCTTCAGTGAATGTATAATCTGGCATAGCAGAAAAGATGTATACAAATAACTTTTAAGCATGGTGAAATATAACCAGTAAAGAAAGCATTTGTGGCCAGCTCCGTGGCTCAATAGGCTAACCCTCCGCCTGCGGCGCCAGCACACCGGGTTCTAGTCCCAGTTGGGGTGCTGGATTCTGTCCTGGTTGCCCCTCTTCCAGGCCAGCTCTCTGCTGTGGCCTGGGAGTGCAGTGGAGGATGGCCCAAGTCCTTGGGCCCTGCACCTCATGGGAGACCAGGAGAAGCACCTGGCTCCTGCCATCAGATCAGCGTGGCGCGCTGGCCGCAGCGCACCAGCCACGGCGGCCATTGGAAGGTGAACCAACGGCAAAGGAAGACCTTTCTCTCTGTCTCTCTCTCTCACTGTCCACTCTGCTTGTCAAAAAAAAGAAAGAAAGCATTTGTGTGATGTCAAGGCTGAAGGATAGTGCTTTTGATGACTATTAAGTACTAAGAAAGACACAAAGAAAAAGGTAAATTTGCTTAAGGAATCGAGTTTCTACAGATTAGGCAAAATAAAACACCATTCTAAATTTAGCAGCCTGTATAAACCAAAGATTAGGGGGAAATGACATGTTGGGCACTGCCAGAAGACCCCAATTTAAATGGAACAAGGCTTTTGTAGAATTATAAAAATTAATCTTCAAAATACAGGTTCAGCCAATAACATGAAGAGTCTAGTTTCTAAGGGAAGAACGTTTCCTTGCGCTGGGAGATATGGAAGGTTTTGATGTAGAGAGTGATAGCATCGCCTGGATCTCTACCCAAGTCATGCAGAGAGAATGGAAGGAATAAGACAGGATGGAAAGGAACAGTGAAGAAGGAGAGGAGAGGAGGAGAGGAGAGGAAAGTAGATCAAGTAGGGTTGTATTCATGACGAAAAATGAGAAACAGATAGGAGTTGAAGATAGTAGCTTAAAGGTAGCAATGAGATGAGAGGAACCTGGGGAAACTGGAAGAGGAGTCAGGTGAATGGCATCTCAGAGAGGAGGCTTGAGATTCCAAGGATGCTCCAGTGCACTGAAGTCCGCAGGAGACAATCAAGCAAAGAGAGAACTGGCTAATCAAACCGAGGTTGTAGGGTTGTGTCTTAACTCATTCAGGCTGCCATAGATCAGACGGCTTATACACAAAAATAATTTATTTCTTACAATTGTAGGGGCTGGGAAGTCTAAGATCAAGGCACCAAGGCACTGACAGATTCAGTGCCCTGATTCCTGCATGGACATCTTTGTACAGGGTCATCATATGCAGGAGGGTCAGGGGCCTCTGGGGTTTCTTCTATAAGGGCACTATACACCTCTCAAACTCTTCCAGTCCTACCTGCTAATACCGTCCCTTTGGGAGCCAAGTTTCAACATACGAATTTTGAGAGCACATAAACATTCAATCCATTTAAAAATCACAATGAGGCAGGATGAAGTAATTGTGAGACTTAAAATGGCAAACAGAGGAAGAGTTGAGATAAGAAGAGTCTGCTACTCTCAAGCCTGTATAAAAGACACCAGATAGGGCATCTGATAACATATCAGTAGTTGGATAGATTGAAAAGCAGAGAAAAAGAAAGAAAAGGAGAGCAAATTTAGTGAGCTTCATTCATCAACACCTGCTTTATCCACCAGAGAAGAGATGAAGTTTTAAACCACCCAACAGCAATAGCAATGAAAATTAAGCAGCCAAGGGTAAGAAAGAGCTAGATTTGTACAGTATTTTCCTTACAAGTTATCAGTTCACTGGGTACAGGGGAAAATGGAAGCAAGGGTATTAAAGTCTGAGATGGCTGGGATGATGCAGATTATATTAGTGAAAAAAAAAGAACTGATATGTAGGAGGAAAGTGGCAGATTTTATCTCAGATATATTGAGTTTGAGAGGGTAGCAAGACATTCAGACAGTGACATCTCACAATTGAAATTCAAAGACTTAGTTCAGGAAAGAAAATGTGTTGTACAAAAGACTTTTACAAAGCATTCACACATTGTTTAGGTTGGAAGTGGCTGTTGTCGGGGAGAAACAAAACAAAATAGACAAATTCAAAGAACACATGTCCAAGACAGTAGAAGGGAAGCATAGTGAGAGAAGACCTGAAAGTAAGTCTGTTCTTAGAAGGTCATACCACAGATCAACATGAAAGGGATCGAAGAAGAGGTTTTTAAACTTTAGAATTACAGAGTAATTCCTAAAATTATATATATATATATATATATGTATTTATATCCATACTCATAAAACAGTCATGGCATATAAAAGAGGGACAACACATACTAGATTGTTGAAGACAAATAGGAATTGATTTTTTAAAAGATTTATTTATTTATTTATTTGAAAGTCAGAGTTACAGAGAGGCAGAGACAGAGAGAGAGAGGGGTCTTCCATCTGCCATTCCCCATATGGCCATAAGGGCTGGAGCTGAGCCGATCCGAAGCCAGGAGCCTCCTCTGGGTCTCCCACAGGGGTGCAGAGGCCCATGGACTTGGGCCATCTTCTACTGCCTTCCCAGGCCATAGCAGAGAGCTGGATCGCAAGTGGAGCAGCAAGAACTAGAACTGACACTCAAATGGGACACCAGCACTGCAGGTGGCGGCTTTACCCGCTATGCCACAGAGCCAGCCCCAGGAATTGATTTTAATTAGAGTGAAGATCCATTTCTTAAGAAATAAGATATCAGCAAGAAGTTGGATTGATCAGAGCTGGAGCGATAAAAAGCAGGGAATAAATCCTTCTCTGTGGCCCCTGGGAAGACTGACACAACTTGTAGAAATGAACAAAAGAGGCTACTTCAGGCAAACTGCTAGGGCTCAGTTTTATGATTGACTGTTTAAAGGCTGCAGGCTGTTAAAATCAGAGAACTCTCCCAGTTATGTTTCCAGACATATCTAGAAACCTTCTGATTAGGATTTGGCTCCCATGCCATATGTCTACAGAAGATGTACTGTAAAATAGAAAGGAATATTTGTTCCCTTTGGTCATTAAAGTTCTCACTATAAATTAATAAATTCCCATTACGTTTAACTTATCAGTGTCTTGTGAACTTTGCATCTTAAGTCCTCCAGCATAGCTGAGTTCAGTCATTCCTGGGACACCAAAAATATTAAGTTTCTGGGTCTGCAGGGCTGAGAGCAAGACTCTAGACCATAGGGAATCAAGCAAGTTCACAGCATTCAGAAGACCCCTCAGGAGCCAGCCTACTGACATTCTTTAATTAGCTGGCAGGAATAGTCCTATGTGGCACCTCACTGTACATTTTTGGCAAATTCATTTGAGATTCATTTTAACCAACTTTCAAAGATTGGAAATAGATGAACTTTTAAACTCACACTGGAATTGCAAGAAGCCTCTCCTGTATTGACTGAAAGAGAAGCATAGCCTAGAATCTTAAGAGCATTCTGGTGCTAGACTGAGTTTCAGTTCAGCTTTCCACGTGGCTATACTATCTTGCAATCTATGCAAGACACTAACTTTATGTCTCTTTGTCTCATTTTTTTTATCCGTAAAATAGAGATAACACTATTTTTCTCATAGGATTAATGAAATTAATATTTGTAAACACTTAAAATGACACATGCCTATTTAAAAAAGAAAACAGCAGCAAGTGCTACTGAGGAGTCAGAAACAGTACTCATGAGAAGGCAAAATAGTATAGCCACTTTGGAAAATATTTTGGCAGAATCTTAAAAAGTTTGACATACATGATAAGTCCTTGAGAAGTTCATGGAGATGCCACACAGACAACAGCGGGGAGACTTGGGACGCTCAGGGCTCCGAGTCCACACATCGGCGCTGGAAGGGGAGGTGAGCTCAATAACCCGAGACACTGGTGGGGAAACGGGGGTCAGAATCTAGAGGGGGGCCGGAAAGTGCAGCAAACTCACTACCGGAAAGAAGGAAAAAAAAAAGCTTCGGGGTTTCTCTTCCCCCTAACCTTGCAAAGGTTACAAGGCTGCAAGGCTAGAATTCCCAAGAGACAAAGAGCAGGCCTGCTCTCCGGATTTACATATCAATGGGGGAGAGCTAAGGAACTGAGTCACTACAATTCAGTAGCCTAGGCAACCCAGTGGGAGTCCAGAGGAGCCAAAGACTGGAAGCTAAATACCATCAATTCTGCACAGCCGTGCCCTGCGGTGTTACTTACCCCCTGAATAAATAAAATAAATAAATAAATAAAAAGAGAGAGATTTACCACGCACAACCTGAGGGTGTCACCTTTGCACACCCTTAACCTGGAAGAACCAGGCAGAGCTCTCAGGCCGCACCCATCTCAAGCCTCCAAGGCTCCTCCAACAGCAGGCAGTCCACTTAACACGGACACAGTATAAATAAAAAAAAAAAAAAAGAAAAAAAAAACGCACAGTGACGCAAGAAGAATTAACTATGCCGAGTAACAAACACAGAAATGGAGCAAGATCAACGATGACACTATGATGCCTCCAAATAAGCAAAACACCCCAAGCCAAGAGTATGAAGATGATGAGATAGAAGAAATGCAAGATACGGATTTCAAAAAATTTATGATAAGAACATTTAGAAGTTTTCAAAAGCAAATCCTTGAACTACAGAAATCCTTAATGGACAAGATTGAAAATCTCTCTGTGAAAACGAAATTTTAAGGAAGAGTCAAAATGAAACTCAGAAACTAGTAGAACAGGAAAGTGTTATAGTGAAGAGAAATCAAAATGAAATGAAGAGCTCAATAGATCAAATGACAAACACATTAGAAAGCCTTAAAAACAGAATGGGTGAAGCAGAAGAGAGAATATCGGACTTAGAAGATAGAGCACAGGAAAACATACAGTCAAACCAAAGAAAAGAAGAGGAAATTAGAAACCTAAAAAATATTGTTGGGAATCTACAGGATACTATTAAAAAAACCAACATTCAAGTTCTAGGAGTTCCTGAAGGCATGGAGAGAGAGAAAGGATTGGAAGGCCTTTTTAGTGAGATACTAGCAGAGAACTTTCCAGGTTTGGAGAAGGACAGAGATATCCTAGTACAGGAAGCTCATAGAACCCCCAATAAACATGACCAAAAGAGATCCTCACCACGACACGTGGTAATTAAACTTACCACAGTGAAACATAAAGAAAAGATCCTAAAATGTGCAAGAGAGAAACGTCAGATTACTCTCAGAGGATCTCCAATCAGACTCACAGCTGACTTCTCATCAGAAACCCTACAAGCTAGGAGGGAATGGCGAGACATAGCACAGGTGCTAAGAGAGAAAAATTGCCAGCCCAGAATATTATATCCTGCCAAGCTCTCATTTGTGAATGAAGGTGAAATAAAGACCTTTCATAGCAAACAGAAATTGAAAGACTTTGTGGCCACTCGTCCGGCCCTGCAAAAGATACTTAAAGATGTGCTACACTCAGAAACACAGAAACACGGCCATCAATATGAAAGAAGGGAAAGGAAGAACACCTACCAGTAAAAGAGCATGGGAAGCTCAAAGCATATACTAGAAAATATTTCCGGGAAAATGGCAGGGCAAAGTCACTACGTATCAATAGTCACATTGAACATTAATGGTCTGAATTCTTCAGTTAAAAGACACCGTTTAGCTGACTGGCTCACAGAACACAACCCAACTATTTGTTGCCTACAAGAAACACATCTCTCTAACAAAGAGGCATGCAGATTGAAAGTGAAAGGTTGGAAAAAGATATTCCATGCCAACAGAAACCAAAAAAAAGCAGGTGTAGCCATATTAATATCAGACAAAATAAACTTTAATACAAAAACTGTTAAGAGAGACAAAGAGGGACACTATATAATGATTAAGGGTTCAATTCAACAGGAAGATGTAACTATTATAAATGTATATGCACCTAATTACAGGGCACCGGTCTATTTAAAAGATATGTTAAGGGACTTAAAGGGAGATTTAGATTCCAATACAATAGTACTGGGGGACTTCAATACTCCACTCTCAGAAATAGACAGATCATCCGGACAGAAGATCAACAAGGAAACAGCAGATTTAATTGACACTATTGCCCAAATGGATCTAACAGATATCTACAGAACTTTCAACCCTACATCTACAGACTTCACATTCTTCTCAGCAGCGCATGGAACCTTCTCTAGGATTGACCACATACTAGGCCATAAAGCAAGTCTCAGCAAATTTAAAAGAATTAGAATCATACCATGCAGCTTCTCAGACCACAGCGGGATGAAGCTGGAAATTAGCAACTCAGGAAACCCCAGAAAGTATGCAAACACATGGAGACTGAACAACATGCTCCTGAATGAACACTGGGTCATTCAAGAAATCAAAAGAGAAATCAAAAACTTTCTGGAAGTAAATGAAGACAACAACACAACATATCAAAACTTATGGGATACAGCAAAAGCAGTATTGAGAGGCAAATTTATAGCAATAGGTGCCTATACCAAGAAATTGGAAAGGTACCAAATAAATGAGCTTTCAGCGCACCTCAAGGACCTAGAAAAACTGCAGCAAACCAAACCCAAATCTAGTAGGAGAAGAGAAATAATTAAAACCAGAGAAGAAATTAATAGGATTGAATCCAAAAAAAACATTACAAAAAATCAGCCAAGCGAGAAGCTGGTTTTTTGAAAAAATAAACAAAATTGACACCCCATTGGCCCAACTAACTAAAAAAAGAAGAGAAAAGACCCAAATCAATAAAATCAGAGATGAAAAAGGAAACGTAACAACAGACACCACAGAAATAAAAAGAATCATCAGAAATTACTACAAGGACCTGTACGCCAGCAAACAGGAAAACCTATCAGAAATGGATAGATTCCTGGACACATGCAACCTACCTAAATTGAACCATGAAGACATCGAAAACCTAAATAGACCCATAACTGAAACAGAAATTGAAACAGTAATAAAGGCCCTCCCAACAAAGAAAAGCCCAGGACCAGATGGATTCACTGCTGAATTCTACCAGACATTTAAAGAAGAACTAATCCCATTTCTTCTCAAACTATTCAGAACAATCGAAAAAGAGGGAATCCTCCCAAATTCTTTCTATGAAGCCAGCATCACCTTAATCCCTAAGCCAGAGAAAGATGCAGCACTGAAAGAAAATTACAGACCAATATCCCTGATGAACATAGATGCAAAAATCCTCAATAAAATTCTGGCCAATAGAATACAACAACACATCAGGAAAATCATCCACCCAGACCAAGTGGGATTCATCCCTGGTATGCAGGGATGGTTCAACATTCGCAAATCAATCAATGTGATTCACCACATTAACAGACTGCAGAAGAAAAACCATATGATTATCTCAATAGATGCTGAGAAAGCATTTGATAAAATTCAACACCCTTTCATGATGAAAACTCTAAGCAAATTGGGTATAGAAGGAACATTCCTCAATATAATCAAAGCAATTTATAAAAAACCCACAGCCAGCATCCTATTGAATGGGGAAAAGTTGGAAGCATTTCCACTGAAATCTGGCACCAGGCAGGGATGCCCACTCTCACCACTGCTATTTAACATAGTTCTGGAAGTTTTAGCCAGAGCCATCAGACAAGAAAAAGAAATCAAAGGAATGCAAATCAAGAAGGAAGAAGTCAAACTATCCCTCTTTGCAGACGATATGATTCTGTACTTAGAGGATCCAAAGAACTCTACTAAGAGACTATTGGAACTCATAGAGGAGTTTGGCAAAGTGGCAGGATATAAAATCAATGCACAAAAATCAACAGCCTTTGTATACACAAGCAATGCCATGACTGAGAAAGAGCTGCTAAGGTCAATCCCATTCACAATAGCTACAAAAACAATCAAATACCTTGGAATAAACTTAACCAAGGACGTTAAAGATCTCTACGATGAAAATTACAAAACCTTAAAGAAAGAAATAGAAGAGGATACCAAAAAATGGAAAAATCTTCCATGCTCATGGATTGGAAGAATCAACATCATCAAAATGTCCATTCTCCCAAAAGCAATTTATAGATTCAATGCAATCCCAATCAAGATACCAAAGACATTCTTCGCAGATCTAGAAAAAATGATGCTGAAATTCATATGGAGGCACAAGAGACCTCGAATAGCTAAAGCAATCTTGTACAACAAAAACAAAGCCGGAGGCATCACAATACCAGACTTCAGGACATACTACAGGGCAGTTGTAATCAAAACAGCATGGTACTGGTACAGAAACAGATGGATAGACCAATGGAACAGAATTGAAACACCAGAAATCAACCCAAACATCTACAGCCAACTTATATTTGATCAAGGATCTAAAACTAATTCCTGGAGCAAGGACAGTCTATTCAATAAATGGTGCTGGGACAGACTTGGAAGCATCAGTTGGAGGAAGAACTGAAACAACAGAAGGAAGCAGCTTGCTTCAAGGCTCGTCCAAACACTGTCATCTCACAGGAGCCCTTTGTTCCCAAGAAAGAGAAAAAATCAGTTGCTGAGGGCCTTTCTGGTTCTCTAGTTCAGGAACCTTTTCAGCTGGCCACTGAGAAGAGAGCCAAGGAGCGGCAAGAGCTGGAGAAGAGAATGGCTGAAGTAGAAGCCCAGAAAGTCCAGCAGTTGGAGGAGGCCAGGCAACAGGAAGAAGAGCAGAAGAAGGAGGAACTAGCTAGGCTCCGGAAAGAACTGGTGCACAAAGCAAATCCAATACGCAAGTATCAGGGTGTGGAAGTAAAGTCAAGTGACCAACCTCTGACTGTGCCTGTATCTCCCAAGTTCTCCACTCGATTCCACTGCTAAACTCAGCTGTGACCTGCAGATACTGCCTGGCAGCTGGAGCTGCTTTTAACGTCAAACCAGGAGCCTTCTTCCTTGTCGCTGGGAGTGGAGAGAACCGATTTCTCCAGTCTTTTCAGCTACTCGTGTCAGATAGAATGTACTTGACAACTATGGGCTCAAGTTTTGTTGAGAGTTGTTTTTTTTTTTTGAGGCTAATAATGAGACTCAATTCATGTATGCCTTGATTAGACTCCATGTAGTTATTTCCTTTATACCATCAGTTGACCTTTAATATGTGTCTTAACTCTGACTAGAATTTCAAGTCTCTGTGATAGCACGGTGCAGTCTTTATTCCCATTGCCCCCTTCTGCCTTTCTTATATATATATATTATTATTATTATTTTTAAATCAGAAAATAAAGATAGTTAAATCCTGAAAAAAAAAATAAAATAAATGGTGCTGGGAAAACTGATTTTCCACGTGCAGAATCATGAAGCAAGACCCCTACCTTACACCTTACACAAAAATCCACTCAACGTGGATTAAAGACCTAAATCTTCGTCCTGACACCATTAAGTTATTAGAGAACATTGGAGAAACCCTTCAAGATATTGGCACAGGCAAAGAATTTCTGGAAAAGACCCGGGAGGCACAGACAGTCAAAGCCAAAATCAACTATTGGGATTGCATCAAATTGAGAAGTTTCTGTACTGCAAAAGAAACAGTCAGGAGAGTGAAGAGACAACCGACAGAATGGGAAAAAATATTTGCAAACTATGCAACAGATAAAGGGTTAATAACCAGAATCTACAAAGAGATCAAGAAACTCCACAACAACAAAACCAACAACCCACTTAAGAGATGGGCCAAGGACTTCAATAGACATTTTTCAAAAGAGGAAATCCAAATGGCCAACAGGCACATGAAAAAATGTTCAAGGTCACTAGCAATCAGGGAAATGCAAATCAAAACCACAATGAGGTTTCACCTCACCCCGGTTAGAATGGCTCACATACAGAAATCTACCAACAACAGATGCTGGCGAGGATGTGGGGAAAAAGGGACACTAACCCACTGTTGGTGGGAATGCAAACTGGTCAAGCCACTATGGAAATCAGTCTGGAGATTCCTCAGAAACCTGAATATAACCCTACCATTCGACCCAGCCATCCCACTCCTTGGAATTTACCCAAAGGAGTTTAAATTGATAAACAAAAAAGCGGTCTGCACCCTAATGTTTATTGCAGCACAATTCACAATAGCCAAGACCTGGAACCAACCTAAATGCCCATCAACGGTAGACTGGATAAAGAAATTATGGGATATGTATTCTTTAGAGTACTATACCGCAGTAAGAAACAACGAAATCCAGTCATTTGCAACAAAATGGAGGAATCTGGAACACATCATGCTGAGTGAAGTAAGCCAGTCCCAAAGGGACAAATACCATATGTTCTCCCTGATCGGTGACAACTGACTGAACACCAAAAAGGAAACCTCCTGAAGTGAAATGGACACTATGAGAAATGGTGACTTGATCAGCATAGCCCTGACTGCTAATGGACAACTTAATACATTATCCCTCATAGTATTTTTTTTTGTCTGTTCTACTTAATATGACTGGTTTAATTCTGTAATTATCACACAGTTATTCTTAAGTGTTGAAAATTAACTGAAATGTGATCCCTGTTAAACATAAGAGTGGGAATAAGAGAGGGAAGAGATGTATAATTTGGGACATGCTCGGGCTGACTTGCCCCAATTGGTAGAGTTGGAAACATACCAGGGGATTCCAATTCAATCCCATCAAGGTGGCATGTGCCAATGCCATCTCACTACTCCAAGTGATCAATTTCAGTTCACAATTGATCATAATGAAAGGACTAAGAGTCAAAGGGAGCACATAAACAAGTCTAGTATCTGCTAACACCAACCGATAGAATAAATAAAGGGGAGAGTGATCCAACATGGGAAGTGAGATACTCAGCAGACTCATAGAATGGCGGATGTCCTAAATAGCACTCTGGCCTCAGAATCAGCCCTAAAGGCACTCGGATCTGGCTGAAAAGCCCATGAGAGTATTTCAGGCATGGAAAGCCAAGACACTCTAGCAAAAAGATCTCTGTGAGTGAGATCCCAGTGGAAAGGACAGGTCTTCAAAGAGGGAGGTGCCTTTCTCTGAAGGGAGGAGAGAACCTCCACTTTGACTATGACTGTGTCTAAACAAGATAAGAGTCGGAGAACTCAAGGGGCTTCCATAGCCTTGGAAACTCATGACTGGTGCATAGGGAGATTACTGATGCCATAAACAGGAGTGTCAATTGGTAAAGTCAACAACAGGAGTCACTGTGCACTTACTCCTCATGTAGGATCTCGGTCCTTAACGTGCTGTACACTGAGGCTTAATGCTATAACGAGTACTCAAACAGTATATTTCACTTTGTGTTTCTATGGGGGTGCAAATGACTGAAATCTTTACTTAATGTACACTAAACTGATCTTCTGTAAAAAAAAAAAAAAAAAAAAGAAAGAAAGAAAGAAATTTTCAATTCCCAACTTGACTCTCACTGGGATTAAACATGACAATAGGTCTGATCTGATTTCATCATCATTTAAAAAAAAATCATCTATTATTTTTCACTTTATGTTTCTGTGTGGGAGCAAACTGTTGAAATACTTACTTAAGGTATACTAAGCTGATCTTCTGTATATTAAGATAATCGAAAATGAATCTTGATGTGAATGGAAGGGGAGAGGGAGTGGGAAAGGGGAGGGTTGTGGGTGGGAGGGACGGTATGGGGGGGGAAGCCATTGTAACCCATGAGTCGTACTTTGGAAATTTATATTCATTAAATAAAAGATAAAAAAAAAAAAAAGAAGTTCATGGAAATGAATATTATAAAAACTGCATGGATTTCAAAAACTTTTTGCACCAAAATACACTTAGCCATAAAATTTTTGAAGTACTGTCAAATTAACCATATTATCCCGCTATCTAATTCTTAGATATTTACCCAAATGAAATGAAAACATATGTCCACACAAGAACCTGTAGGCAAATATTTTAGCTGTTTATTCATTACTGTCAAAACTTGGAACAATTCAAACGCCCTTCAGCTAGTGAACAGAGAAAAAGAAAAGTGGTGTAACCATATAATTGAACAATACCAAGCAATGGAAAAGAGCAGGCTACTGATGCACCCAACAGCATGAATGAGTCTCAAATACACTGTATGAAGTAAAAAAAGCCAGGCTCCAGTCTGTATGCCTGTAATAAAATGACTTCTGGAAAAAGCAAAGCAACAAGCAGAGACAAGAGATCAGTGGTGGCCAGGGACTGGGTTTCTAGGGGTTTTTCTAAAAGGGGCATAGGATTGGGGGAAGGAGATGAGACTGTTCTGCATCTTGATAGTGGTAGTTGTACACTACTGTGTGCGATCAATAGAACTCATCAACCTGTACACCAAATCAAGTACATTTTATCTCAAAAATTTTATAATGAGGAAGGGCCAGCCAGAGATTAAGGCAAAGAAAGACGTAAAAGAAGGAAAGGAAGAGAAGGAAATTGGAAGAGTAGGAAGGAAGGGTGGGGAAAAAGGACAGAAGTAAGAAAAGAAGAAAGAAATCAATGCATAGCAGAGAGTAAATGCTGAAGAAATGTCTGTTAATAAAAAAGTTAAAAATTTTTTGCCATATTCTATGAAGTCTTAAGACTCTGGCATCTAAAAAATATTGATAGAATTGTTATTTCCTAACATCATGCTGAGTGAAATAAGCCAGTCCAAAAGGGACAAATATCATATGTTCTCCCTGATCAGTGGCAACTAAATGAACATCTAAAATGATACCCATTGAAGTGAAATGGACACTATGAGAGACAATGACATGATCAGCCCTTGTCTAGACTGTTGAGGAACAACTTACTATTTTATTCCTTTTAGTATTTTTGTTGTTGTTGTTGTTGTTGCTCTGTTTGTTCTACATAAGACCACTGGTTGAACTCTGTAATCAATGCACAATCATTCTTAGGCATTTAAAATTAACAGAAAAGTGATCTCTGTTAAACATAGGAGTGAGAATAATAGAGGGAAGAGAGATACATAGGTTGGCACATGCTCACTCGGACTTACCTGTGGGGAGCAATCCGGACTAGACTAAGTTACTCGAATTAGGACTTATTCTTTGCATCTGCTCTCCCACAATATGGCGCTGGGAGAGAAGTAAACAGCTTCCGCACAGCTGCCTCCAGTTCAACTAATAAACTGTAGGACTTGCTCCTGATTGGAGGAGAGCAGCGTACTCGGCGTGTGGGCAGCCGAGTTGGGATTGGCGGAGGAGGACTATAAAGGAGGAGACGGCATGCACCGGGAACATCTATGGGGAACATCTAAGGGGAACCCATGCAGCCCCCAAGAAAGCCGGCCGGCGGTGTGCCGCTCCCCTGCGGAAGTGGGGAATGCGGCCAGGGGGAACTGCCCTTCCACGGAGGTGGAAGGGATAGTAGCCAACCCGGGAAGAACCAGCAGCAAACCCGGGGAGGGCCGAGCAGACGAAAGAACAGCGCAGGGTTCAGTGTTGCTCCTCCACGAAGAGGGGGAGCGACATAATGGTGCCGTGACTCGGATAGGAAACCTAGGACGGATAGAAAACTTAGGAGGGAAGAAACGTGACTCGGATAGGAAACCTAGCTCGGATAGGAAATTTAGGACGGATATGAAACTTAGGAGGGAAGAAACGGGAAGAACTGGGAAAATATCGGAGAGAGAAACTAGCAAACAGCCTAGGGAAATTACCGGAGAGAGAGACTAGCAAACAGCCTAGGGAAAAGCCGGACGAAAAGGGTGCCGGAAGAAGCTATTGAAAGCCTAGGCATAGATTCGGATACGGACTACAGGGGGAAGCTGGGAGAAATCTCTAAGGTCGAAAGCGAAAGTGAAAGCTAGAACAAACAGACTCGGATGCGGACTGTGGGGAGAGGCCAGGAGAAATGAGGGAGGAATATCGTTGGAGGAAAGTTTGGGGAAACATACCGGGTAGAGAAAAATGTTAGGGAAATTGAAGCCGTGGGGGGCAGGCCAAGGCGGACACGAAAGCCACTTTGGGGTTCTCAAGTTAGCCCGGGAATAGGGGGCGAAAAGTTGAAACCAGAAGCTGAGACGTAAGCCAGATTGGGATCCGTCTGATTAGCCCGGGGAGCAAAGGACGGGAAGCCAAATCGTGGGGCGGAGACGTACGCTGGGTTGAATTCGCCAGGCTAGCCCGGGGAACTTAGATTGAATGCTAGTGGTGGACACGTAAGCTACGCTGTGTTACTCGCGGAAGCCGCCGCGTGCAGAGAGAGCACGGGGCGTGAATAGATAGGGAACGGGGCTGGCGTAGGCCGTGGTGCAGACGCGAAGGGCGTGGAGACCACGGAGCGCGCGAAGCCAAGCCGGGCAAAGCCGGGAAGCCGCGCAGATGAGAGACGCGGGCTGAAGCGGCTCGGCGGGGAAGCCGCGGAGAAATAGCCTCGGGGCGGAAGCTGCCGGCAGGGCGAGGGGCCGGGAAGCTGCGGGGATAAGAGAAACAGAAGTTTAGAAGTAAGATGAGAAAAATAGGAATGCTGGAAGATAGAAGTAAAATGGGAGAAATAGGAATGCCCGGAGATAGAGAAATAGAGAAATAGAAAGGCCTCCCCTCAACATGGCAATTAGAAGGCTTGGATTCGGTCTGCCCGATTAGTGAGGCGATGAGCACCTGGGCGGCTAGCAGCTTATGCGCCGCAGGTCACCGAAGACAGGCACGAATTAACATCAGTAAGGCTTCCCCACAATACCGCAATTAGAAGGCTTGGATTCGGTCTGCCTGATTAAGTCGGTAAGCGCCAGCAAGCAGCTCGACCAGAGTATGAGCTGCAGGTCACCAAAGATAGGCACGAACCAACACTAATAAGTCTCCCCCACAATAAGGCAATGAGAAGGCTTGGATTCGGTTTGCCTGATAGGTCTTGTAAGTCCCCTGCAGGCAGAGCAGAGCATGCGCTGCAGGGCACCGAACACAGGCACGCATCAGCGCCTAAAAACCTCCTCACAACATGGCGAAGAGAGGACCTGGATTCGGTTTGCCTGATAGGACTTGTAAGAGCCTGTGGCAACTCTAGCAAGTAGAGCAGAGTGTGTGCCGCGGGACACCGAAGACAGGCGCGTATCAACGCTAAAAAATAAAAAGAAAGGGGGATCTGTGGGGAGCAATCCGGACTAGACTAAGTTACTCGAATTAGGACTTATTCTTTGCATCTGCTCTCCCACAATATGGCGCTGGGAGAGAAGTAAACAGCTTCCGCACAGCTGCCTCCAGTTCAACTAATAAACTGTAGGACTTGCTACTGATTGGAGGAGAGCAGCGTACTCGGCGTGTGGGCAGCCGAGTTGGGATTGGCGGAGGAGGACTATAAAGGAGGAGACGGCATGCACCGGGAACATCTATGGGGAACATCTAAGGGGAACCCATGCAGCCCCCAAGAAAGCCGGCCGGCGGTGTGCCGCTCCCCTGCGGAAGTGGGGAATGCGGCCAGGGGGAACTGCCCTTCCACGGAGGTAGAAGGGATAGTAGCCAACCCGGGAAGAACCAGCAGCAAACCCGGGGAGGGCCGAGCAGACGAAAGAACAGCGCAGGGTTCAGTGTTGCTCCTCCACGAAGAGGGGGAGCGACACTTACCTCCAATGGTGGAACTAGAAATGTGCCAGGGGATTCCAACTCAATCTTACCAAGGAGGCAGGTACCAATGCCAGTGCACTTGGTAAAGTGATAAGTATAAATACACAACTGATCAAAAAGATAGGGTAAGTGTCGAAGAGATTTACAAATAAGACCAGTGTAAGCAAATAATGAAAGATAGAATCAAAAGGGAGAGAATGATCCTGCGGGGGAAACAGGACACAGAGCAGACTCATAGAATGTCAGCACTCCTGCCTCAGAATCAACCCTTGGGACATTCGGATCTGGCTAAAAGGTCCATGAGAGTCTCACAGGCATGGAAAGCCATGACACGGTGGCAAAAAACAATCTAAATGAAAGATCCTGGTGAACAAGACCCCAGCAGAAGGAACAGGCCATCAAGGAGAGAGGCACCTTTCTCTGAAGGGAGGAAGGAACCTCCACTGTGATACGGCCTTGACTAAACAAGTTCAGAGTCGGTGAACTCAAGGGGCTTCCATAGCCTAGACAGCTCATAGCAAGAGTCTCGGGTGATTGCTGACGTCATAAATAAGAGTGCCAATTGTTAAATCAACAACGGGAGTCACTGGGTACATGCTCCCCACGTAGGATCTCTGTCCTTAATGTGTTTTACTATGAAACTTAAAAACAACACTACGAGTCAAACAATACCCTTTACCTTGTGCAGTTGTGTGAGTACAGCCTGTTGAAATCCTTGCATAGTATATACTAAGTTGATCTTCAGTATATGAAGGTAATTGAAAATGAAACTTGATGAAGGGCAGGATGGCAGAGGGAGTGGGAGAGGGAAGGGCCACAGGAGGGAGGGAGGTTGGGGGGGAGCCACAACAATACAAAAGTTGCACTTTGTAAATTCACATTTATTAAATAAAAAAACTATATAACAAACAAAAAAAGAACTTAAAACTTTACCCTTTTAGAATTTTTTATGTTCTACTTAAAACTATTGGTTGAACTCTGTAATTAATACACAATTACTCTTAGGTGTTTAATTAATGCTAGAACTAGTACTCAAATAGTATTTTACACTTTGTGTTTCTGTGTGGGTGCAAACTGTTGAAATCTTTACTTAATATATGCTAAATTGATCTTCTCTATATAAAGATAATTGAAAATTAATCAATGTGAATAGAAGGGAAGAGGGAGTGGGAGAGGGGAGTGTTGTGGGTGGGAGGGAAGTTATGGGGGAGGAAGCTATTGTAATCCATAAGCTGTACTTTGGAAATTTATGCTCATAAAATAAAATAAAATAAAAAGAATTGTTATTTCCTAAGATCTTATAAGAATAATATCTGAGGTAGATCATTACATATCTAAGTAATTTATGTTCCCCATTAGAGGAGAAGGCATAAAAATAGAAAATTCATAGTGTCCATTTCATTTCAACAAGTTTCCCCTTTGGTGCTCAGTTAGTTGTCGCTGATCAGGGAGAACATATAATATTTGTCCCTTTGGGACTGGCTTAATTCACTCAGCATGATGTTTTCCAAATTCCTCCATCTTGTTGCAAATGACCGGGTTTCGTTGTTTTTGACTGCTGTATAGTATTCTATAGAGTACATGTCCCATAATATGGACACTATGAGAAACAGTGACTTGATCAGCTCTTGTCCTGACGGTTGATGTACAATGTAATACTTTATCCATTTTAGTATTTTTTTTGTTCTAGTACCATTGGTTGAACTCTGTAATTAACACACAATTATTCTTAGGTGTTTAAATTTTAACTGAAAAGTGATCCCTGTTAGGAATTTGGAAAACATTATGCTGAGTATAATAAGCCAATCCCAAAGGGACAAATACCACTTGTTCTCCTTGACAGGTGACAACTAACTGAGCACCAAAAAGGAAACCTGTTAAAGTGAAATGAACACTATGAGAAACAGTGACTTGATCAGCCCTCACCCTGACTGTTGATGAGCAACTTGATATGTTATCCCTCTTAGTATTTTTTGTTTGTTTGTTCTACTTAATACTTTTGGTTGAATACTGTAATGAATACACAATTCTTCTTAAGTGCTGAAACTTAACTGAAAAGTGATCGCTTTAAATATAAGAGTGGGAATAAGAGAGGGAAGAGATGTGCAATTCGGGACATGCTCAAGCTGACTTACCTCAAATGGTAGAGTTAGAAACATATCAGGGAATTCCAATTCAATCCCATCAAGGTGGCATTTACCAATGCCATCTCACTGGTCCCAGTGATCAATTTCTGTTCACAATTGATCATAATGATAGGACTAAGAACCAAAGGGATCACAGAAACAAGAATAGTGTCTGCAAATACTAGCTGATAGAATTAAAAAGGGAGAAAATGATCCAACATGGGAAGTGAGATACACAGCAGACCCATAGAATGGCAAATGTCCTAAACAGCACTCTGGCCTCAGAATCAGCCCTTAAGGCATGCGGATCTGGCTGAAGAGCCCATGAGAGTATTTCAGGCATGGAAAGCCAAGACACTCTGGGGAAAAAAAAAAAAATTAAATGAAAGATCTCCGCGAGTGAGATCCCAGTGGAAAGAACGGGTCATCAAAGAAGGAGGTACCTTTCTCTGAAGGGAGGAGAGAACTTCCACTTTGACCATGGCCTTGTCTAAAAATTATCAGAGTCAGTGAACTCAGGGGGCTTCCATAGCCTTGGCAGCTCATGACAAGAGCCTAGGGTGATTACTGATGCCATAAACAAGAGTGTCAATTTGTTAAGTCAACAACAGGAGTCACTGTGCACTTACTCCTCATGTAGGATCTCTGTCCTTAGTGTGCTGTACATTGAGATTTAATGCTATAACTAGTACTCAAACAGTATTTTTCACTTTATGTTTCTGTGTGGGAGCAAACTGTTGAAATCTTTACTTAATGTATGCTAAACTGATCTTCTGTATATAAAGAGAAACGAAAAAGAATCTTGATGTGAATGGAAGGGGAGAGGGAGTGGGAAAGGGGAGGGTTGCGGGTGGGAGGGACGTTATAGGGGGGAAGCCATTGTAATCCATAAGCTGTACTTTGGAAATTTATATTCATTAAATAAAAGTTTTAAAAAAATAGAAAATTCAGGTCAGTACAAGAAAAAGCAGTCACCTCTAAATCCATCATGTAAGTACATCCACAGTTGAAAACTTGCTCACAACCTGTCAGGAGTTGTGCTGCAGATAAATAAAACATCTTTTAACTTGAAAAATAGATGTATACCATACACTTTGTTTTGAGGCCACTTTTCACTTAGCAGTGCATTCTGAAAAATATTCAGCTGCATCATAACTTCCAATGGCTGCTAATTTGTGCTGCTGTATCTCTGCTGCTGAACATTTAGTTTGACTCGGTTTTTGGTAGCATAAGCCAGACTGTGTTGAATATCCTTGGTATACATATCTTTTTATATACAACATTATTTCTTTATGGTAAATTCCTATAGTGGGAATTATTGCATTGAATAAAATGTGCATTCAATGACTTTTCATTCATATTGCTAAATTGCTTGACAGAGTGTGAACAGAGTTGGAACTACATTTCAGTAGTCCTTTTCCTTAAAAACCTAAAAGAATTCTTTGTAATTACATTGTTAATTTTTTAACTTAAAGGTTCTTAAACAAACCTTAGACACCATGAAAGCATGCTGAATTTTTATTGGGCAGCAAGTGCTAAAAAACATAATGAGGATGCTATATCAACTGAGCCTCTAAGTTACTTTTGGATGTCTTTGGGTATCACGTATACTAGCACTGCCTACTTGTACTGGGTAGTGAGAAGAGAAGTGACTTCACTTAGTAAATAGGCATATTTCCTAGTAAATTGTACTGTTCTATTATAAGTGTTTCTAGAACATTCAATCATGACACCCTGAAATCTCATTTTATTGTTTAGCATAATAATAAAATGGTCTTGAATTACATTCATTAGAGTGACCTCTCCTTTGGAGTCAGGGCCCTAAATCAATGACCTACTATTTTCCTATTAGGTAAACCCATGGATATTGTCTGCATTTCACTGGCCTAGATAAATCAGATATCTCTGTAAGTATCTCTGAACCCACAACAAAAATCTGAATTTCATTCTGCATACAAGATCTATCCTTTACTCTGTAAAACATGTATTGCATCTCTGTACTGCAGCCCTTTAGTAAATCCTATTATGGTTTTGCAAGTCACCTCTAGGCTTATTTCAAGTAAGTCTTGGTCAAGGGAAGAGAAAGTCAACTGCATTTTTGATAACCTCAAAGATCAGACCTCGCAAGTAAAAGTGAATGTGCATTTCACTCAGACAGAAAAACTGGGTTACTTCAGGGACCTTGACCTTTGTTGAAAGACAGAAGAACTCTAGCAACATGCATATTCCTGTGCAAATGCTAGCCTAGAATGTATTTCTTACATGATGTGAATTCTTTTCTCAAAATCTATATAATAATATAGATTTCTATATAATTATAATTTTCTCAGAATCCAATAATTAGATTCTAATGCATCCTATATTAATATAAATCAGGGGATTTGTTTTATTTGTTCATTATTCCCACTGAGATGAAAACAGCAACAACCTGACAAGTATTTGTGCAATACACTCATTAATTACATAGCACAGTGATGACTGTTTTTCAATTTACCTACTAATATACAACCACGTGCTGAGCATTATGTTAGATGTCTGGGAAATATCCATTCCCTTGCAGTAAATCATCATGGCTGTGGAAAGTAAGGGACGGGCCCTTGGTGACAGGAAGCAAACTTCAGACTTGCTCATGACAGAAGGCACTGAACTGAAAGGGGATTGGGGACCTGTCTGCCCTGGCTGGACCTTGGGCCTTGCATTGGGTTCATGATTGAAACAGGTTCAACATTCCACTTGCTCTGGGAACTAACTAGCTAGTGCTTTTCAGTTGTTTTGAAAGCAATGGAACTGGCAGGAGCTCAGCCAAGCTAGGAGAGAGCAAAGTGAGCTGCTGGGTTGTCAGAGGAACCAGTTAGAGCACAAGCCAAGGATGAAAGGATTAAGCCTTTAATAACCACTGTGCTGGGATACAAGAGGCTAACACCACAGAAAACTCCAACTCCCCCTGTTCTGTTTCCTTTCAGGGAGCAGTGGTGGATGGTCAGGTGGGTTAGCACAGACCTGTTGAAGGAGCCTCAAACAGCTCCATGGACCACAGCAGAGGGGAGCACAGTGGGAACAGTAGGAGTGGAAAATTCACGTGCACTGAGCCAAAGTTGGATAGTGTCTGCAGGTTCCCCTCTATTCCGTAAACAGCAGCCTGGGCTGAGGCGCTTGAAGAAGACATCTGCCAAGGCTCCAGAAGAAAAATTTTGGAATGAGGGTGCCTGGGTCAGAATACCAGTGTGTGATGAGCATGACCAGCCAGAGGGACCTGAGACCTTGGTAGCCACTCCCTCCAGAGTCCAGCATGAGGACTGTGACTGTCAGGTAAGGCCCGTGTAATTAACTATCGACGGTCCTGAAAAAATTCACTCACAGGTATTTCACAGGGCGCTGAACTCTTGAGGTGCCAGCAGCATTGGAATCTGAACTATGGACTTCTCTCTGTGTTGAATAATTAGAAGCATAGATGCATCCTATTGGCTCAACTCTGTCCAGAGATGAGCATAAACAGGATGGCATTTCAGGGGAGCATCATCCAGAAGAAGAACTGAGAATCCCAACTCCAGAAATTCATTCTAGAAAAGTTCTAGACAACTCACCAGGCTTCCCATGCCTTCACGAAGAATTCTCAGGGAAAAGTCCTACCTGAAACTGCCACCCACCGTGTCTTCACTGGGAGCAGGCAAGAGACCTGAGAGCCGTGTCCTTGGAATTGGAACAAGAATGAATTTGGGGGGAGGGTGCCAAGCTATACAGTTCCTAAGGCCAAGTTACAGGGAAACCTTTGACCACTGCTTCTGAATTACCTTTGCCATAGCACAGGATTTCAACCCATCCTTCTGATTTCTGTTCATTATAGGATTTCTCCCCCAGGATATCCATTCACAGCAAGTTTTCTTAAGACTCAGGAAGTCCTGAGGCCGGCTCCATGGCACAGTAGGTTAATCTTCTGGCTGTGGCGCTGGCATCCCAAATGGTCACTGGTTCTCGTCCTGGCTGCTCCTCTTCCAACCCAGCTCTCTGCTATGGCCTGGGAAAGCAGCAGAATATGGCCCACGTCCCTGAACCCCTGCACCCGCATGGGAGACCAAGAAGAAGCACCTGGCTCCTGGCTTCAGATCGGCGCAGCTCCAGCTGTTGCAGCCACCTGGGGAGTGAACCAAGGGATGTCTCTCCCTCTCTCTGTAACTCTGTCTCTCAAATAAACAAATATAATCTTTAAAAAAAAATACTCAGGTAGTCTTGGCACTCATACCACCTCAACTTCTCACATGACACAGGTGGGCCTTGTCATGCCCTGATTCACAGTCAGTGATAGAGGGAAATGGGCAGCCCCTCAATCTCCTGAACCCACCTAGGGCTCCTCTCCCAGTACCTGTGAGCTCTTCTTCAGTGTTTCAAGTCTAATGCAACTTAGAAAATCTCCAGCAAACTGTTAAATTTGTCAAAGAGTCTCATCTAAATGTAATAATAGATTTCCTCTTAATATCACTAAGAGGTTACTTCAAGTCCCCACACCGAATCACCAGTCTCATTCACAAAACAAATTTTTAAATATTGTGTTAGGATAAAATGAAATTTTTCTTGGAGGTATTATGTCAGAAGCCTGCATTAAAAATGTTTACTTCGTGGATCGGTATTCCTGGGGCCTACTAATTTATACAACCTAGAAATGTTTAGATTTAACAAAGGGAATCGCTAGAGGAACATTCAGTCTAGTTTTTATTGGATCATGAAATTTAATAATAACCATTTTGGAATAATCCAAAGATGTGTAAATCATAGTACCTGCCTCCAGGAATCTATAAGTCAATAGAAACGATGTGTGTAAAAATATACATAGAACAATTCTAGGATTTACAGGAAGGAAAAGACTACAAAAATGTTTGTTGGCAGCGATTGCATTTATGCTGGACCTTAAGGAATAAGTAAATATTTGGAGGGGGTAGGCAAAGATGGATGTGTCATTCCATTTAGGCAAGAATAGAGTAGTAAGGAATTATAGGAGATGCTTAACAAAAATGGGTATTTAAGATGACAAGAGTGTAGGATGTACAGAAGTGTACAGTGGGGAGTAAGACCCTGGTTAACATTGAGAACATTTTATGGAAGGCATTGAAGGCCAAGCTTTGGAGCTTTTTCATTTGTACCTAATTTGGGGGCCTTTCAGGCTTCAGGAAGGTTATGGTACATTTATAAAACCACTCTTTCTATTTACAAGGTCTTATCCCAGTGGAGTTTGCATCCTATTTGTAGTTTCATTGCTTTATTGATCAACTAGCAATTATCTCACTATGTTTGGGTAGGCAGGACTTAGGGAATCTGCATTCTATTTTGGTGTCTTTAGAAGTTGCTTCTTTTGTATTTTCCAATGATAAATATCCAGAGGCATAGCTATCACAGAAGTTTGTCCATCATTACCTGGCAGAAAAACTTTGGGAGTCAGCAGATTGAGGTTCATTATTTAATTGAGGTTCATTTTTCACAACCTTCCAAATGTTGTTGTGGCTGTCACTTTCCCCATATCAAACAACTACAATAATATGTTTCAAGTATCTTTGTGCTGCGACCCATCTAGAACCGCAGCCTGGAGTGTCAGAAGCGACTGTCCTTGCAACCCTTTGCTGAGGACTTCTCTGATCCCTATTGGAGGACCGGGCTTTTCTGGACTTTCTCCTGGATCCAAACCTGTCTGGGATTTATCTGTTATCCAGAGAACTGACAGTCACAACATAGTCCTTTTGGGATGATGAAAGGTCTAACAAATACATTTGGATCTTGTCATCCTTTCATCACCACTCTCATGAAATTTGTGGAATGACCCAGTTCCATGATTGACAGCTGCTCTATTCACCCACCTGCCTTCTCCAAACTTCAGTTTCAGATATACCTGGACATGGGCAGAAACATCTTTGTCCATCTTAAGATTTGGAATCAGACTCTAAACCCCTTTGCTGGGTAGAGAATATGCATATTAGGGTTTTTGCATTTCAGGGTAATTCTATCTACTCTTACTCTTTCTAGATTTGTTTTCCTTACCTCCCCCAGTGTAGTGTGCTGCAACAGAGCTGAAACATCTAAAAAAGTGCAGGGCCAACATTGTGGTACTCCAATTGCAAAGCGCCATTTGCAGCATCAGCATCTCATATCAGAGTGCTGGCTGGAGTCCAGGCTACTCTGCTTCCAATCCAGCTCCCTCCCTAATGCACCTGTGAAGGCAGCAGATGATAATCTCTCTCTCTCCCACTTAACCCCGCCCCTCATCACCCTGCCTGTCAAGTAAGTAAATAATTAAATCTTTATCATAAAAAAACTCTCCATGCAAGGAGCTGAGCAAATCACAGCCTACCCATTTTCTAAAGAAATTTCCAAATCAAGTTGAACTAGAATGAAACTACTGATGCTATATCTTCAAAGAAAGAGCAGCATTTTCTGCTGTGTTTTAATTGTTCTAAATCAAAGTGCATTGCTCTGCATGGATATCCACTTTCATCTTCTTGGTTATGTATGATTTACTTTAAGTGTCAGATGTTACAGAATAGCATAGAATACTTAAATCCTTCCTGCACTAACTGCATTCCATGCTAAGTATCTCCAGTATCAATTAGGATAGTACCAAATACTGAGCAGGTTACAAAGTAAATCTTACATGATTTCTGAATCCTAAATTAGAGTGAGGATCATATATTGATTCCTCCCTAAACCAATGCTAGAATAATCTAGCTAGTTATTTTTAACTCCAGGGTGCAAAGTAATAGCAGTTCTCTTTATGGGTATGTGATGTGAACTATTGACAAAATTACACTGTAATTACTATGTGGAGTCAAGGTAATTGCATAGCTATTGTCCTATAATTATTGGATTTTGTATCTGATTTATAAACTGCAGTATGAATTACATAGTAATTAATACTGGGTCTTCATAGTATAATTTAGCTATTATTCATTAGTTTGTGAGGAAATCCTGCATTCACACAGATCAGTGTGTTTCTATAATAGTAATCAGTATTTAAATTTCTAAGACTTGGGAGTCTGATTCATGGATTAAATAATTCAAAAACTAGTGTACAGTGATATATGCTTTAACAAAATTATCTGTGAAGTGCTCAAATATGGTCTTAATTCAAATTACAAGGTTTAGAAATACATATATATTCTTAAATATTATATATATTCCTATATATTTAAGAAATGTGTATATGTACAGTTACACAAGAGGCCTTCTAGAAATTCATGGAAATTGTATCATGAAAAACTGTATAGATTTCAAAATTGCTTTGTACCAAAGTAAACTTGTCGCTCCCTGTCTTCGTGGAGGAATGACACAGGACCCTGCACTGTTCTTTCGTCTGCTCGGCCCTCCCCGGGTTTGCTGCTGGTTCTTCCCGGGTTGGCTACCGACCCTTCCACCTCTGTGGAAGGGCGGTTCCCCCTGCCACATTCTCCACTTCCGCGGGGGAGCGGCACACCGCCTGCTGGCTCTCTCGGGGGCTGCACAGGTGTTCCTTCAGATAGATGTTCCCCTTAGATGTTCCTGGTGCATGCCGTCTCTCTCCTCCTTTATAGTCCTCCTCCGCCAATCCCAACTCTGCTACCCACACGCCGAGTACGCTGCTCTCCTCCAATCAGGAGCAGGTCCTACAGTTTATTGCTTGAACTGGAGGCAGCTGTGTAGAAGCTGTTTCTCCCTTCTCAGCACCATATTGTGGGAGAGCAGATGCATAGAATAAGTCTTAATTCCAGTAACTTAGTCTAGTCCGAGTTGCTCCCCACAAAACTTATTTTTTAATTCCATTTTTCCCTTGAATTCTTTGAAGTATTCTTGTAAATATACAATCCCTAGAGATGATCAGTATTAACTCTTTAAGGATGTTTCAAATTAATATTCTGTACTTCTAGGTCTTGATTTTCTAGTTTCTTGCTTTGTCATTTGATCTCCTCTCCACCCTAATTCTCCCACTCCCCATATATATATCCCACTCATTTCCCAGTTTCCCAAAACACTAAAGCCATAATATTGGAGAAACCAATATTTAATGGTTACATAATGAAAATACAAGTTTCTCTGGTACAAAAAATGTTTAAAATCCAAGCAAGACTTTTTTCATAATACACATTTTCTATGAACTCTTTGAAGACTCCCTGTATGTCTGTCCATATACACACACTTCATGGCCGTTTTTGCAAACTACTACTGGTTCCACATCCATTTCTACCAAGCTGGTAAATGTGCATTCCTACAAAGCCAAAGAGTAATAAAACTCCCACTAAGCCCTGGCCAAAACATTTTCACACAGTTGTCCTCACCCTTGACCACACACTGTAACCACTGGCGAGCTCTCAAATACTGAGGTTGGGATCTTGATCCTATGGCTTCTGAGGATAAATGACCTGGAGTGGAGCTGGGGCACGAAGTTTTTAAAGACCCCCAGGTGGCTACAACTCTTAACACTCAGGATTTGTGTTTGCACCCAGCTTGAACACCAGTGGTTTGAAACATCTGCAGAGACAAGCCCTAAAGGGTGCTGAATATTTGCAATCTTCAGAACTGTAAAGATAATTTTTGCTCTACAGTTCACTTGTTTGGATAATAAGGTCACAGAACACTATTGGACAGGAAGCTTGCATGGCTTGCCCTACCTTGTTAAATGCATTCCATCACATATGCCAACTCATTATTCATTTTTAGAATTTTTTATCAAAATACACATTTCTGGGGCTGGTGCTGTGTTGTAGCAAATAAAGCCACCACCTGCAGTGCCGGCATCCCATTTGGGTGCCGGTTTGAGTCCTGGCTGCTCCACTTCCAATCCAGCTCTCTGCTATGGCCAGGGAAAGCAGTAGAAGATGGCCCAAGTATTTGGGCCCCTGTACCTGCATGGGAGACCTAGAAGAAGCTCTTGGCTCCCGGCTTTGGATTGGCCTATCTCAAGCTGTTACAACCATTTGGAGTGTGAACCAATGGATGGAAAACCTCTCTCTTTCTCTCTCCTTCTGCCTCTCTGTAACTCTGCTTTTCTAATAAATAAATAAATCTTTTAAAAACAATGCATGTTTGCATAATTCAAAAAGTCAGAGATCCATGGGTTTTATGATGGAAAGCGATAGTTTCATGTTTTACCTTGCCCCTCTCCTCAATATTATAGTTCCTAACAATCAATGTTAATTCTTCTAGCCATTTCTAAAATATACACTTACACTGCTAGGTCTTGATTTTACAATTTTATGCCTTATCATTTGATTTCCTACCCACCGCATCATAGCGGCAGCCCATGCACACACACACACACACCGCTTCCAGTCTCCCAAAGTGCTTATGTCACAATGTTGATGAAATCAATAGTTAATAGCTACATAATTACAATGGTAAGTAACCCAATGGCTGAAACTTGTACTATAATAATGTTCATAATTATCTCCTATAAGAGAATGTTTGTTCAATATTCCATGTGCCTGTCAGTAATTCCTCCCCCAAATTACTCAACAGAAGGATAAAACATTTTTAGAAATTAAAATTAAAAAGTAACAATAATTGTGCCCTTATTATGTACTACAAACTACTTTAGAAACTCTCCATATATTAATTTCATCCTCACTTCAACACTACATGAAAGTATTATTATTATTTCCTCTTTGCAAAATAGGAAAATAAAGCCTAATTATTTCACTGAATGTTTGGTAAGAGATGAGAAAGAAAGAAACCCAATCATCCTGGCTCCACGGGGCTGAGTGTTTAACCACAACCCAGACAGCCATCAAAACTTTCATCAAAACCCAGGCAGCCCCACTACAAAATCCACACATACAAGGGGTCTTCAAAATTCATGAAAATGAGTATTATGAAACAACTATGCATGGATTTCAAAAAATTTTTGCATAGAAATAAACTTATCTTTTAATTCCATTTTCTCCATGAACTCTTTGAAGTGCTCTCTTACTTGCTGGGAGATTTCAACTTAAGCTTCAGACTGTTCACCTGATCTTTTTTATTTCTGCTGGTACAGTTTTGTATTCTAAGAGTTCTGCCTGGTTGTTTTGTGTGGCCTTTTTGATTTGATGGTTTGTTGGTAGTGGTGGTAGTTATAGTTGTTGGCTACAACACTTGCATGTGTGTAGCTAAAGATATAGATCATAGTTATTTTTGTTGTTCTGTATAGTGTGTTCTGTGTCACTTTCTTTTTTATTTGAAAGACAGAGTTACAGAGGGGGTGGGGAAGAGAGAGAGAGAGAGAGAGAGATCATCCATCTACTGGTTCACTCCCCAAATGGCTACAAAGGCTGGGGCTGGGCCAGGCTAGAATTTCACCCAGGTCTCTCCAAGTGGGTCCCAAGTAACTGGGCTATCCTCCCCTGCTTTCCCACACACATTAGTAGGGAATTGGAGCAGAAATGGAACAGCTGGGACTCGAACTGTAGTTCATAACCTACTGCATCACAATGCCGACTCTTTGTTTCATTTTCACATTTTCTTTTGCTCTCTGTTTTGTTTCTCTGTGGTCAAATTTACCTGTATTCACTGTGGTTGGTTTTTATGGCTGCCTTTCATGTTTGAGGTCTTTCTCACTTGTCAGATGACCCCTAGGTGAATAGAATATTTGGGTTTAAAGCACTACAAAGGTGAATGAGATGCCTGTGGGAGAGGGGGGTTATAAATAGGTGAACTCCACTATGGTGGCAGGGCCTGATCTTTTCACTGGGGGTCTGAGGGTGGGGCATCCAGCTGTCAGTATCTGTAGATCTTTATGCAGAGTCAGCCAACTTCTGTAGGGGGGAATGCCCAGTCTTCTGTCCTACAAGGTGGAGGTAGCATGCCCCTGACTGCAAGCACCTGTGCCCTGTGATGGCTGCAAGAGAGATAAACAATGAACAGTTCCTGATGATTGTAGTATATGGACCTACACTTAATTCCCCCAATCTCCAGAAGGCAATTGCCCTGCTAACACCTGTCCATGTCAAGTGTCTCCAAGTCCAGATTCTCACAGGTTCAGTATCTTGCCAGAAATCTCCCCTTCTCAATACAAGCTCAAAAGGCATTGAGGATCCAGCCACCCTTCACACAGACTTGCAGTCAGTCATGCTCCCAGCCTCATCCAGCATCTCTACTGCTAGAGGTACTTGGTCCCTAGACTTCCTAAGGTTTCCTCAGGACCAACAGCGGCAATTTGCCTACTTTTTGTTGCTTACTCCTCTGCAAGCTCTTGATTTCAGATTTCTCTTCTCTATTAAGTCATTTTTCCATGTTTCAATTCATTGTTAAAGTTTTCTATCATTACAGTTAGTTTTCCATCATTAAAGTCAGAGTCTTTTCCCCTCAGATCTTGAGCATGAATAGATCTTGCACCATATTAGTTAACAGAACTACAGTAGAATTGAGGATGAAGCAGTTCCCAGTCCAGGCTCCAAGATACCTGCACACTTCAGTTTGCTCTCTTGAAGTATCACCCAACCTCCATGAGAACAATCCTGAGATAACTTGCTTGATGATGAGAGATAAATGTCCCTGTATGTCCTATTACTACAATGGACAGGCAGCCAACAGCCAGGTTTTGAAGTAAAGCCATCCTAGACTAGCCAAGATCCCAGCCACCATGCAAACTGGCTGAAGATTCAAGAATGAGCCTGGATAGCCCACCCAGACCACAAGAACCAGCCAACTGAGTCCAGCATAATTTCCTACTCCTTAAATTACAAACTCAATAAATGATTATTTCCTTAAGTCACTAAGTTGGCAAATATTTCTATGGACAGCAATAACTGACTTATACACAGTTTTAATAGCTGAAAGCAGCCAAAATACAGTCACAAATCAAAAGATTATGCTCCCTGACTTTATTTTATCTGCCCTCCAGAGCACCTGGGAGTGCTTCCTGCTTGTCTCATCCAATCATAAACTGGAAAATGAGACAATTCTTGAACGCTGTCCCCATCAGTTAGCCTCTCAGTACACACAGTGGGATGACAAGGACAGAGACTAGGTCTGAAACAAGAAAATGCAGATGACCCACCGCTCCAGTCCATCTACTTTATGATATAAATAATTTCCAGGTATTTTTTGCCAAATGCTAGAGTTACATGGGAGACATCAGATTTGGGAACAGAAGGATTGTAGCCAATAATGATAGTAGATGGATGAGAAGGCTATGCTTATCTCAGTATATTAATACCAGTATGACATTCTTGGATAAGCCCAGGCCAATGTTGAATATGCTGTGCTGCCTTCTCAATACAGATATGTGATTATAAATGATAACTTACATACCCAAGAGAGAAGATGTCGGATCTGTTTTTAATAGTATGTAGTTCTCAATTAAATAAAAATCCCAGCTAATGTAAACAGAGTTCAAATAAATTGCAGTCCCACTTAACATTTAGAGGGAAAAAAGTGTGATAATATAAATCATTTTGGGTTAGATATGGCTGAATATGATACAAAGTAAAATAACATGACTTACATAAAATAGAAATTTGTTTCTCTCAGGTGCAAGCGAAGGCTGGAAGTAAACAGCACAGAGCTGTGCTTGTCACCCCATCTAGGCTCACTCCAACATGTTGCTTCACCGTCCCCAACATCCAGCTCCTACATCATGGTCTTCCTATCACTGACCTATGGGATCTTTTTTTGTTTGTTTGTTTCAATTTTGTTTATTCCTGCTCTAATTTTAAGTATTTCTTTCCTCATGAATTTTGAGTTTGACTTATGGTTGTTTTTATAGGACTTTGAGATGCATTGATAACTCTTTTATTTGATACCTTTCAATTTATTGATGTAGTCACCAATTGCTATATACTTCCTTCTTAACACTGCTTTTGCTATATCCCATAAATTTCTATATGTTGCATTGTCATCTTCATTTGTTTTCAGAAATTTTTTTATTTCCCTTTTGATTTACTCTATGATGTACTGTTCATTCAAGAGCATGCCATTCAGTCTCCATGTTTCACATATGATCTAGAGATTCTTGAGTTGTTAATTTCCAACTTCATTCAGAAGTGGTCAGAAAAGATGCATGGTATGGTTTCAATTTTTTTTTAATTTGCTGAGACTTGTTTTATGGCCTAGCATAGGATGTATCCTAGAGAAAGTTCCATTCATTGATGAAAAGAATGTGTATTCTGAAACTGTAGGAAGAAAGATTTGGTAGATATCAGGTTCATTGGTCCATAGTGTAGATTAGCTCTGATGTTCCTTTACCGATTTTCTGACTAGTTGATCTGTCCATTGATGAAAATGGGTTATTGAAGTCCCCCATTACTAATGCATTGGAGTGTATGTCTCCCTTTAGATCAATTAGCATTTGCTTTAAATAGCGGGGAGCCCTGGGCTTTAGATGCATATACATTTATAATAGTCATATAATTCCATTGAATTGATTCCTTAATCATTACATAATGCCTTTATTTAACTCTTTTAACAATTTTTGTGTTGAAGTCTATTTTGCTGATATTAGGATGGCTACCCCTGCGCATTTTTTTTGACAGCAGAGTGGACAGTGAGATAGACAGAGAGAAAGGTCTTCCTTTTTTCCGTTGGTTCACTCCCCAGTGGCTCCTGTGGCTGGCACGCTGCGGCTGGTGCACCGTGCTGATCTGAAGCCAGGAGCCAGGTGCTTCCCCTGGTCTCCCATGAGGGTGCAGGGCCCAAGGACGTGGGCCATCCTCTACTGCACTCCTGGGCCACAGCAGAGAGCTGGACTGGAAGAGGAGCAACCGGGACAGAATCCAGTGCCCCCAACAAGGACTAGAACCTGGGGTGCTGGTGCTGCAGGCAGAGGATTAGCCTAGTGAGCCACGGTGCTGGACAACCCCTGTGCATTTTTGCTTTATGTTAGCAAAGAACAACTTTCCACCCTTTCCCTTTCAGCGTGTGTTTATCTTCATTGGTGAGGTGTGTTTCTTGTAGTCAGAAAATAGATGGTCCTGTTTTAACCCATTCAGCCAGTCTGTATCTTTTAATTAGAGAATTTAGGCCATTTATATTCAATGTCACATAAGTAACGACTTGGCCCTTCCATTTTTCCATAAATATTCCTATTGTTTGCTATGAATTTCCTTTGTACATTTACTGGGAAATTTTCTGCCTTCACATTCTTTCATAATAATGACTATCTGTGATTCTGTGTGTGGCACATCCTTAAGCATCTTTTGCAAGGCTGGATTAGTGGTGACAACTTTTTTCAATTTCTGTTTGTTATGGAGAGTCTTTATTTCACCTTCATTCATAAATGAGAGCTATACAGAGTACAGAATTCTGAGTTGGGAGATTTTTGCTTTTAAGGCTTGCATTATGTCTCTCCATTCTCTCCTAGCTTGTAGGGTTTCTGATGATAAATCAGCTGTGAATGTAATTAGAAATCCTCTGAAAGTAATCTGTCATTTCTCTTGTGCACATTTTGATACACACTTGGTTAAACTAATCAAAAAAACTGAGAAAAAATTTATAAAATCAGAGTGAAAAAGGACATGTAACAACAGACACCGAAGACATAAAAAGAATCATCAGGAATTACTACAATAGATGCAGAGAAAGCATTTAATAAAATACAAAATCCTTTCAAGATGAAAACCTTAAGCAAATTGAGTACAAAAGGGACATTCTTCAACACAACCAAGGTGCTTTATCACAAACCCACAGCTAGCATTGCACTGAATGGGGAAAAGTTGGAAGCTTTCCTGCTAAGATCCAGAACCAGACAAGAATTCTCACTATCATCATTGCTATTCAATATAGTCCAGGAAGTTTTAGCCAGATCCACTAGGCAAGAAATCAAAGGGATACAGGTTGGAAATGAACAAACTATCAAACTATCTCTATTTGCAGATGACATTATCTCTATATATAGGGGATCCAAAAGACTCCACTAAGAAACTATTGGAACTCTTAAAAGATTTTGGCAGAGTGTGAGTTTATAAAGTAAATACACAAAAATCAACAGCCTTTCTATACACAGACAATGTCATAGTTAAGAAAGAACTTCCAAGATCAGTCTCATTCACAGTAGCTGCAGGAAAAAAATAAATACCTTGGAATAAATTTATCCAAGGAAGTGAAAGATCTCTATGATAAAAATTATAAAACATTAAAGAAAGTAACAGAATAAGACACAAAAAAATGGAAAAAATCTTCCATGTTCATGAATTGGAAAAATTAATGTCATCAAAATGTCCATGCTGCCAAAAGCAATTTACAGATTAAATGTGAATCCAATCAAAATGCCAGTGGCATTCTTCTTAGATCTAAAGAAAACAATGCTAAAATTCATATGGAAACACAAGAGATCCCAAATAGCTAGGCCAATCTCAAACAACAAAAGCAAAGCTTGAGGCATTACAATACCATATTTCAAGATTTTCTACATGGCAATTATAATCCAAACAGCCTGTACAGGCATGAAAATAGACATGTACACCAATGGAACAGAATAGAAACTCCATACATCAATCAATGCATCTACAATCAACTAATCTTTGACAAAGGAGCTAAAACCAATCCCTGAAGCAAGGATACTCTCTTCAACAGATAGTGCTGGGAAAATTGGATCTTCATGTACAGATATATCAAACAAGACCCCTACCTACACAATATACAAAACACAACTCAAATGGATCATGGATCTAAATGTATGTCTTGATACTATCAAAGCACTAGAGAAGAACACTTGGGAAACTCTGCTAGACATTGGCATAGGCAAAAACTTCTTGGAAAAAACCAAAAGCACAGGCAATCAAGCCAAAATTGACAAAAGGGATTACATCAAATTGAGAAGCTTCTATACTGCAAAGGAAACACCCAGCAAAATGAAAAGGCAACCTACAGAATGGAAGAAAATATTTGCAAGCTATGCAACTGGTAAAGGATTAATATCCAGAATATATAAAGAGCTCAAAAGACTCAAAAACAATAAGCAAACAAACAAGTTAAGAAATTGGCAAAGGATTTGAACAGGCATTTTTCAAAAGAGGAAATCTAAATGTCCAACAGACACATGAAAAATGCTCAGGATCACTAGCCATCAGGGAAATACAAATCAAAAATACAATAAGGTTTCACCTCACCCCAGTTAAAATGGCTGTCATAAAGATATGAACAAACAACAAATGCTGGCAAGGGTGTAAGGAAAAGGGTACCCTAATCCACTGCTGGTAGGAAGGTAAAACAATATAGCCACTGTGGAAGACAGCATGGAGCTTACTCAGAAAGTTGAAAATAGGTATACCACAATATCCCAGAAATTCCATTGCTGGGAATTCACCCAAAGGAAGTGAAATCAGGATATGAAAGAGTTCTCTTTATCTCCATGTTTATTGCAGCTCAATTCACAATAGCTGAGATAAGGAATCAACCCAGATCTCCATCAACTAATGACTGGATAAAGAAATTATGGTGTATATATATAGTATGAAATACTGTTCAGTATCCATACTACTACTAATAGGAGGAGGAGGAGTGCTACTATTAGTATTCCATATTAATACTACTCTTTTTTACTGAGCCATTAAAAAGAATGAAATCTTGTCTTTTGTAACAAAATGGAGGCAACTGGAAACCATTATACTTAGTGAAATAAGCCAGTCCCAAAAAGACAAATGCCATATATTTTCCTTGATCTACAGTAACTAAGAGGGTACTAAAAATGTAATGTGTATGCGTGATATTGACATTTTGAGATTCAATGATTGTTTATAGCCCTTGTCTCTACTGTTGAGAAACAGTGCTTGTTTTCTTCTTACTATTTGTTGAACTCTTAGTGAGAGTTAATCTTATTAGTATAAAGTAAACTGAAAGTAGTTCATTATAAAAATTAAGAGAGGGAATAAGTGAGAAGAAGGAGGAAGTGTGGGAGTATGGGCAGGAGGGAGGGAAAGGTGCGAAGTGTCACTATGTTCCTAAATCTGAATATATGAAATTTGTATATCTTAAATAACAAATTAAAAAACACATGCTGCTTAAAAATAAAAGTACAGTTGTTCAAACAAGCTCATTGAAAACTTCCTGCAAATACTATCACCACTGACAATGATTTGCACAGGGAACCCTGTGATGGCCAGGAGGGTTCAACGTGACAAGAAGGGAAAGAGGTGAGATTGTAATTTCAAAATGATTTGTGAACACAAAGAAGAGTCTGCCAGCTAATTATTTAGAAAGAAGGCCATGAAGCTCCTTCCCCTGACTTCTCTGCAGTGCCAGGATTATTAGGCTCAAGGAGCATCTGGCACAGTCTGTCAAACAGCCACACCTGCTTCTTTTTCATTCCTGTTGTCACTTTCCAGGTAGGAAAGAGCCATCCAACCTGGTGACTCTGAATGGGGTATTTGGCAAATGGTATTTTGCTTCACATCAAGTGATTTCTTCCTTAGAAATCATCACTGTTATAATAGCAAGACAATTAGGGAAGCAGCGAGAATGATTTGATTAATACTGTCTCTAATTTTTCCTAACAAGAAGGTGGATACCTACGCCATACAACTCTAGAGGTTTAGATCACAAATGAATACAAAGACACTGCTGGTGTCCTCTAGTATATGTGGTGTGTGTGTGTGTGTGTGTGTGTGTTAATTGCTTATTGTAAATCAAAGTAATTGATTGCATATATATATACACAGTATCCTCTGTACTTTGCAAATGTATGGGAAGTGTGTGTTATAAGAGGATTCATTATGTTTCATTATGTGCATGCACAGAAATGAACTCGCACACAGTAAGAGGAAGAACCCAAGACTGCCCTACTCCTGAGCCTCAAAGCCTTTGATACCAGCATGAGGGCTGCAAAGCCTCAGCTAGGAAACATCTTAGCCACTCAAAATAGGTTTGGCAGAACACACATGAATATACATGTGAACACACACATTCAAGAAAATTTTTAAATAAGGTCAAACATTGCTTTATAAACAAAATCCTAATTGAGACTATTCTTTAATATACTGTTTTTCCTATTCATCAAGAAAAGTCCATTTTTTCTGTGCTGTATGTAGGTTAAAAATAATACATTATATCATAGGACAAGTCATAAATAAGTTGGTGTCAGAATAAGATCACCTTTTTAATGCCCCCTTTTTTTTTGCAGCGTCAACATTACATATTGCAAAGAATTTCAAGCAATATGAAGAAAAAGCAAAGTGAACCCTAGAAATGACAGAATTCCCTGACATGCTAATGTGTTTATTAATCTGACTCTTAATTATAAGCTAATGCACCACACTATAGATTGTTTAATCATTGGGTCTTTAGGTCAGAAGTTACCATATTTCTACCTCCTGTGCTATTTCAGATATAACCACTCACTGAGAAACATTTCCTCTTAAACTAGATCTTATTAATCACTTCCCTGATGTCTCTCTCTCTCCCCTCCCGTCAACCTACAACCTCCATGTATATAGGCACACACGTATACAATCCCACATGCATATACCACATCTTTAGTTGCCTAATTACACATTTTATTCCAATCTTGTAATCTCTTATATCTTCAGTTATGCAATATGTGCACATAGAATCCTGAATATTGGGACAGATAGATTTAGGGTATACCTTATGGAAAGCAATCCCATTTCTACAGAGACATATTTTAGTGTATGTTATACATATTGATAAAAATATGCATAATATTTTATTGTGAAATATTATGTAATTGGCCTCAAACATATACCAAAAAAGTAATATGAGAAACATAAGATCCTACTTGGTCTTAGTTGTCTGTTGTGCAACACGAAACACCCCCAAATATACTGCTTTAAAAAAAGTGACCTACTAGTTTTCATGATCCCCTAAGTTGACTAGGTGTTTCTTCTGGGATTCTCTCCAGGGGCTACCCACATGACAGCATCCAGCTGGCTGAGATTCCTGGGAAGGTACAGTTTCTCTCTTGTGCCCTTTCATTCTGGGTTTTGACATGGCAACACATCAGGGCAGCATTCCAGGAAGTCCCAGTAGGGGGAGCTTGACAAGTCCCTATTTGGACCAAATTTGTGATGTCCTATCAGCCAAAGCAAGTCAGTAGCCAAGTCTAGAGACGATTGGGAGAGGAATGCATGAGTGGTTGGATTCACAGGACGACATCATTATGACAGTCTGCCACATGGTCCGATAACATATGGGTGTCCAAAGACATTGCTTATTGACTTCATATAAATGTCTGAGTACAGGCAATCTAAAAACATTTTTATTATGTATCCTGTAAGGTATGTTTTATGTTGAAGACAGGCTTAATGAATAGAATACACTTGTGGGTTTTTCAAAAATAATCGATAGTCTCTTAACACAAGACACACATACTTCCTGCTGAGAACGAAAATGAGAAAGAGAAAGAAAGAAATGTGACTAAGACACTTTTCCCTGTCAGTTGGTATTTCCTGTTCACTTGCTCTCCTTGTGCCCTTCTGCCAACTGCAATCAAGTGGTATCTGGGGGGAGTTCTTGGGAGAGCAAGTGTCTTATTGGATGATGCCTGCCTGACTCATCCCTCAAGAGATATGCATAGACCGCTTTGTGCTTCTCTCCCCTTCTTGGTTGTTCCCTAAGGACCAAGGGAAGTTGCATTGCCTCATAAGCCACTTGAATTTTATCCACCAAAAGTAAACTTCATACCCTGAACCAAACACCTTCCTTCCTGAGCACTTGTGGGCATTGTCTATAAAATTTTTAATGCTAACCCCAGGAGGGGAAGTTTTCCTCGGTTCAGTTTTTGAGGTTACCTCATTAGCAGACTCCCTGCCATGACCTTCTGTGCATCTTCTCCGGAACACTGCTGCAGCCACTCTCTGAAACCAAGATCTTCCAACTCCAGAGAAGCCACACCAAGGGGAACGGCTGTGAATGCATCTCAGATGAAAGTTGCTTCCTGGAAACTGCCTGCAGGAGCAAAACCTCCCTTCCTGCCAAATCTCAGATCTCAAACACAAGCGGCTAGAGCCAGAAGCTTGTGCTCACAGACTGCGCTGATGGAGTAGGCAATCTAATTCTATAACCAGATCTTATTCACTATTAATTAAAAAGTTAGGCTCCCTTAGAGGCATAAACACCTGCTATAGTATAAGACTAAACCTCTGTGTCAATACAAAACCTGATTGGAATGCATAATTCTCAAGTGGTCTGGATCACCAAGGATAATTTTGCTGGATCATGTGGTTTGACATTAAAGGAGCCAGGATGAATCAATCCAACCAAATATTTTAGCCACAGAAATAATCAAGTAATTGTTTATGGATCCAACTGAAAATAATTCCCCAAAACAATTACTAATTCATGGGTAAGCCTTATAATACTTACAGAGTTTGGAGTTCTTGCTACCAGCCTATGCCTGTCCCAACTATGCCAAAATACAGCTGCTGAAGACCTGATCCCTATTGTTTCAGTGCCAGCTGGGCCCAGAAACAGCGACAACAACATGTCACAGGTCTTCATTCTCATATTTACTTAGTTGCAAGTACCCTGTAATCTGGCTTCTACTTCTATCATTTGCCCTCAGTTGCTCTTCTCAAACTTACAAGAGGTTATTGTAATGCTTTGAACAGGATTTAGATCCCCAAACTCATACAGAGAGTGAAACCCCAAAGTCTTATCTTAACGGGAAATGAATTAATGTTAGTGGTTGGTGGGTTGAGGGTGGAGTTTTGATTTCATTGTGGTGCCTGCAGATGGGAACTTTGGGAAATGCTTGGATTAGATTAGGTTGCTGGTGTAGATCCCTCGTGGTTGAATCAGGATGGCATTACACAGAGAGACATATGGTCATGGATGAAGAGTGTACTCCCTACGTCACTCAACTTTCTTGCTCAGGTGATAAGACTTTTGCACATTCCTCCATTCACCACTCTCATCAGATACCAGACTAATGGAGCCTCTCAATCTTAGACTGTGAACCTCCAAAACTGTATAACCTTTTTATTTGTTTTTTATAAACCATTCCATAGGGAAAAAATAGTCTTTTCAATAAATAACACTAGGACAGATGATTATCCACAAGGAAAATAATGAAAATGACCCATCACCTCATACCATATGCAAAAATTTAATTCAAGTTGTATTGAATATCTAAATATTAAGAGCTAAACTATTAAGCTCTTAGAATAAGAGAGAATAAGAGAGTAAATATTCATGATTCATGAAATTGGATTTAGAAACAGATTCTTAGAAACAAGTAGCACAAGCAACAAAAGAAAAAATAAACTGGACATCATCAAAATTAAACACTTGTATATGTCAAAGAATGCTATCAAGAGAGTGATAAGACAACTCAGAATGAGAGAAAAATTAACAAACCATATAGCTGAAAGTACATATAAAGAACTTGAAATTCAACAACAAACAAACAACCTAGTTAAAAATGCACAAAAGATTTGAATAGACATTTCTTCAAAGAAGATATAGTAATGGACAATAAGCATGTAACAAAATGTTCAACATCATTAGTCTTGAAGAAGATGTAAATCAAAATCACAATGAGGTACCAATACCACTTCCTACTATAATTTATTTAAAATTGGAAAATGACAAGTTATAGTAAAGATATGGCGATACAGAAATCTTTACACATTACTGGTGAGAATAGAATATAAAATAGTGTAATCACTTTGGAAACTAATGTAGCAGTTTCTGGAAAAGCTGAACATAGAATAATCATATGACCTAGAAATTCTACTCATGAATTTATCCAAAAGAAATGAAGATACAGTCCATATCCATATTAAAATACATATAAATGTTCAAATATATGTTATTATATTTAGCTATTGCTCAAAAGTAGAAAGAGTCTAACTATCCATCAACTTCTGAGTGAAAAAATAAAATACTGTATATGGTACACCTATACAGTGGAATATTATTAAGCAACAAATTAATGTAGTAATGATATGTTCTACAACCAGGACAAATCTTGACAAACACCATGCTAAAAAGCCAAAACACTGTGGCAAAAAATTATCTACATGTAGGATCTCTGTGAGTGAGATCCCAGAGGAAAGAAGGGGCCATCAAAGAAGGAGGTACCGGCAGGTGCTGCGGCTCACTTGGCTAATGCTCCGCCTGTGGCGCCAGCACCCTGGGTTCTAGTCCTGGTTGGGGCGCCGGATTCTGTCCCGGCTGCTCCTCTTCCAGTCCAGCTCTCTGCTGTGGCCCATGAAGGCAGTGGAGGATGGCCCAAGTGCTTGGGCCCTACACCCTCATGGGAGACGAGGAGGAAGCACCTGGCTCCTGGCTTTGGATCGGCACAGCGCGCCAACCATAGCAGCCATTTGGGGGATGAACCAACGGAAAAGGAACACCTTTCTCTCTGTCTCTCTCTCTCTCTAATTCTGCCTGTCAAAAAAAAAAAAAAAAAGAAGAAGAAGAAGAAGGAGGTACCTTTCTCTGAAGGTCTGAAGGGAAGCGAGAGCTTCCACTTTGATTATGGCCCTGTCTAAATACTGATGGAGTTTGTGGACTTTAAAGGCTTCCATAGTCTTGGCAGCTCATGACAAGAGCCTCAGATGATCACTAATGTCATAAATAAGAGTGTCAATTGTTAAATCAACAACAGGAGTCACTGTGCAGTTGCTCCCCAAATAGGATCTCCATCTTTAATGAGTTGCACTATGAGAATTAACAGTAAAACTTGACTTTTTTTTTTTTCAAATTTTTTTTTTTTTTTTATTTTTGACAGGCAGAGTGGACAGTGAGAGAGAGAGACAGAGAGAGAAAGGTCTTCCTTTTGCCATTGGTTCACCCTCCAATGGCCGCCGCTGCAGCCGGCGCACCGCGCTGATCCGATGGCAGGAGCCAGGATCCAGGTGCTTTTCCTGGTCTCCCATGGGGTGCAGGGCCCAAGCACCTGGGCCATCCTCCACTGCACTCCCTGGCCATAGCAGAGAGCTGGCCTGGAAGAGGGGCAACCGGGACAGAATCCGGCGCCCCGACCGGGACTAGAACCCGGTGTGCCGGCGCCGCAAGGTGGAGGATTAGCCTATTGAGCCACGGCGCCGGCTCAGTAAAACTTGACTTTAAACAGTACTTTATACTTTGTGTGTCTGCGTGTGTGCAAACTGCTGAAATCTTTACTTAGCATAGAGTTGGTCTTCTGTATATAAAGATAATTAAAAATTAATCTTAGTGAAGAATGGGATGGGAGAGGGAGTAGGAGGTGGGACAGGAGTTGGGGTTAGAGGGCGAGTATGGGGGAGAGAACTGCTGTATTCCTAAAGCTGTACCTATGAAATTTATATTTCTTAAATAAAAGTTTTCTAAAAAAAAAAAAGAAGAAGAAAGAAAGAAAAGAAAACACCATGCTAAGTAAAATAAGTCAGGCACAAAAAACCACATTTACATAATTCCTTTCACATGAATGTCCAGAATAGGCAAATCCATAGATATGGGAAGCAGGCTAGTAGTTCCCAAGAGCTGTGACTGAGAGTGGGAGGAAAGGGATGGAGAATAACTGTTAATGGATACGGGGTGCTATGATCGGGATATTAACATGGGTACCCCCAAATGCCCATGTGGTAAAGGCTTGTCCCTAGGACAGCACTACAAGGAAGTAGTGGAGCCTTTAAGAGTTGGTGCCTCATGGGATATCCTTAGAGCATGTCTTCAATGGGAACTGTGGGACCCTGATGTTTCTGTCAGTCCTCTCTGTTTCTTGTTTGAGATGTGAACTCTCTACTCCTACATGTTCCCCCACCACGATGTGCCACCATCTACCAACTTCACTAGAGGACAAACCAACAGGGCAACCCAGTCTTGGATTTGAACTTCCAAAACTCTGAGCTAAAAATTCCTTTGTCTTTTGAAGGTTCATTGCCTTGGGTATTTTGTTATAATGGTGCAAAGCAACCTGATACCTGGAGTGTATTTTTAGTGTTGAAAATGTGTGGAATCAGATAATGGTAATGGTTGTGCAACATTGAAAATATAATTTAAGTCAATAAATTGCATACCTTAATATGACTAAGTTGGTGAATTTTATGTCATGTTAATTTTACCTCAACAAAAGAATTTAATAAAGGAAATAAAGGGATTTTTGCTATTAATTTGGTGAAACCATGGTCAAAGAATGTGGTCTCAAGGATACTGAATTATCCAAATTTTCTGAAATTTTTTTATGGCTTAAAAATAGTTGATTTTTTAAAATTATTTTTTTTTTATTTGGGGGACAGAGTTACACACAGAAAGAGGGTGAGACAAAGAGAGTGGTCTTCTATCTACTGGTTCACTTCCCAAATGGCCTCAGTGGCCGGAGCCTGACCGATTCGAAGCTAGGAGACACGAGCCTCTTTCAGGTCTCCCACGTGGGTGCAGAGGCCCAACAACTTGGGCTATCTTCCACTGCTTTCTCAGGCCTTTAGCAGAGAGCTGGATCTGAAACGGAGCAGCTGGGATTCAAACCAGAACCATACGGGATGCTGGCACCACAGGTGGAGGCTTAATCTACTATACCACAGCACAAGCCCCAATATATGGTTAATTTTTATAAATACTTTGTGTATACTTGGAAAGATTGTGTGCTCTCTAATTATTGAAACAATGGTGTTTTTTTTTTCTAATTTACTTGACAGGTAGAATTATAGATAGTGAGAGACAGAGAGAAAGGTCTTCCTTCTATTGGTTCACCCCCAAAATGGCCACTACAGCAGGTGCTGCTCCAAGTATATATAAATCATGTTGCTTATGTTCTTGAAATATTTTATTTTTGTACATTTTTTGCTTAATTTATCAATAAGGGGAAATACATGTCAAAATTTCTTTTTCTGCTGGAGGGTTTGTCAATTTCTCCCTCTATGAATTTCAATCAAGTTTCACTTTATATACTCATAATATTTACTACATTATTAGTTAAAAGCAAGTTTAGAATTGTTATATTATTCTGATAAACTTTTTATCCTTATGTAATTTTTTCTCCAAAAGTCAATTTTGTTTGCTTTTGGTTTGATACATCTTTTCCTTAACTTTATTTTCAACTTCTTCACCTTATGCTTCCGGTTGGCTTTAAGAACAGATGGTTGCATCTGCTGTTGTTCCTAATCCAATCTGACAAACTATTGTTTGATCCAGTTCAATTCCTTTGAATTTACATGATATATTTGAATTTACAGATATATTTGGGCTTCTTATCTTCTTATTTTTTATTTTAATTTACACCCTCTTTTGTTTTCTTCAGCTCTTCTTTCTTCTTGACCAATTTGTTTGAAAGGTTTTCTTATCCCATTTATTTTTTTTCCACACTTTTTTTGGAAATTATGTCTTCTACTTCTATTGTTGAGAAGTTACCCTAAAAATTACATGTGTGTGTATAACAAGGGAAAGGTCAAGAGTTTTCTCCCCACCTTTGTCTACTCAAAAACTTTTTTAATGTGATGTATCTCAATTCTAGTTTATGTGCTACAGCTTTCCAGTAATTTAATTCTGTATTAACTAGCAATAACAGATCATTCTTTATCGTGTCATAAATATTCTTAATTTATCTAGATGTCTGAAAATATCATTGCTCACAATTCCATTTTGCATCTCAGACCTTCCTTCCTAACTAACTTTACTTTTTCCTGAAACGGATTTTCCAAAGTTTATTTAGTGTAGGTCTGCTTATGATGAACACTCCCAGTATATAGTCAACACTTTCTTCCATGCAAATGTCTTTTTATTACTCTCATTCTTGCAATAGATATAATTCCAGATGGATGTTTTACTGAGTTTGATCCATACCACATTAATATATGCAATTATTCTGCCTTTCATGTTTGCTGTTAAAGAAGGTTGTTGCCTGTTCTCAGTCTTTCTTTTTGGAAGGGATGGGTAACTGTTTCTACCTGGATAATTCTAAGACTTTTTCATTGTTGATGAGCTGCACTTGCTGAGTCTTACAACTATAACTAGTTTCTTTTCACTTTAATTTGGTTTAGTAAACATTATTCTTCCTGTATCTGTGGCTTTATGTCTTTCATCAGTTCTGAAAATCCTCAAACGTAATTTTTCATATATTGCCTCTCCTTCAGTGTTTTTTTCTCTTCCTAGAGATTCCATGGGAAGCTTGCTGTATTTCCTTATTCTGTGCTCTTTACATATTAACCCCACACATATTTTCCATTTCAGCTTTCTGTGTGATATTCTGAAACATTCTTCAGTTCTGTTTTCCAGTTCACTCATTCCCTCTTCAGGTGCTTCTACTCTATAGGCCCACCCCTTGGATTTTCTTTTCATTATTTTAATCTTATTGTTTTCACCTGATACACAGAATAGGATATTTAACCATACTCATGCACTGTTTAACTCCAGGGATACATTCTCAGAAATAAATGGTTGGGGACTGGTGCTGTAGCCTAGTGGGCTGGGCCTCTGCCTAAGATGCCGGCATCCCTGTGGATGCAGGTTCATGCCCTGGCTGTTCCTCTTCTGATCCAGCTCTCTGCTTGTGGCCTGAGAAGACAGTGGAGGATGGGCCAAGTGCTGCACCCACGTTGAGACCTGGGGGAGGATCATGGCTACTGGCTTCAGATCAGCTCAGCTCCAACCATTGCAACCATTTGGGGAGTTAACTAGTGGATCGAAGACCTTTCTCTCTCTCTCTCTCTCTCTCTCTCTTTCTCTCTCTCTCTCTGACTCTGCCTCTCAAATAAATAAATAAAATATTTTTTAAAAAAGAAATAAATTGTTGAAAGATTTTGTCATTATTTGAACGTCAGAGACTGACTTATACAAATTTAGATGGTATAGGACAAACACTCCAGATGGAAACAGGCATGTGGTACAATGGATGATGTCACTGCTTCAGATGCCTGCATTCTGTATCAGAGTGCCTGGGATTGAATCATGCCTCTGTTTCTAATGCAGCTATCTCTGATGCAACTGGGAGGCAGTACTTGGGTTCCTGTCATTCATATAGGAGACCTGGATGAAGTTCCTGGCTCCTGGCTATTGCAGGCATTTAGGAAATGATTTAGCAGATAGAAGTTCTCTCTTTGTCTTCCTCCTCTCTCTCTCATTCATATTCTCGCTCTCTATTTGCATTTCAAATAAATCTTTCTTTTAAAAAAAATCTCTCCACATGGCTTCTTGAAGCAGTGAAGAGCTGGCTGCTGCTAGTAGAACACAGCGTTCTGTTTCAACATAAACGTTTTTATATGTAGAAAGAGTATACCCTAAAAAACAATAGGAAGTATGATGTAATACATATACAAACCAGTAGCATCATTCCTCACTATCAGTACCAAATATTATGTCCTCTACATAGTTGCATGTTCTGTGCTTTTATACAACTGGAAGCACAATAGGTTTGTTTACAGCAGCATCACTACAAACAGGTGAGTAATGCATCACACTACAGTGCTGTAATGACTATGGTATCACTAGGTGATCAGCTCCATTATAATCTGATGTGACCATCATCATAAATGTGGTCTGTTGTTACTTCAGACACCATTATGTGCCATAGGTCGTATATGAGAGGAGGTATATTTTATAGGAGTTAGGTCAGATGGTTATGAAAGCCAAGAAGTCTCATTCTTGTTCATCTCCAAACTAGAGAACCAGAAGAGCCAGTGGAATAATTCACTCTGAGTCCAAACAGTCACAGGGCCAAAGTTGTAAATCCTGGTCTGCATTCCATAGACCAAGAAGCAAGAAAGATGATGTCCTGTGGCAGGAGAAAATGGGTCTTACTCATCTCCAGAAGAGAAAGATAATTCATCCTTCCTCTACTTTTTCTTCCTTTCAGGCACTCAACAGAGTGGAGGATGCCTGCCAGTGGTGGTGAAGGTAGACCTTTAACCAGTCAACTAATCCCAACACTAATCTTATCTGGAGATAGACGGACACATTGAGATAAAATGTTTTAACAGCTATTTGGGACTCTCTTTGTCCAGTTCCATTAGCACATAAAATTAAACATATAGTGGTTGATTTTACCTATGGAAAACTTAAAAGTCTGATTGTTTATGCCTGTGCTGGGAGCCAGGATCTCTAACCACTTGAGCTCACTCCAGTTCATTCCCAATATCACAGGTAAAATATAGAAGCTGTGAATTTAACTCCCTCATTCTATCACCTTCCCAAAGCACTTTTTATGCAACCATAAATGTATATTCACACATCCCCAGAGAAGTACAGCCACAGGGGAAGTTATGTAAGGTGTGTTAAAGCCCTGCCTCGAACGTCTTCAAATGTGCTCTTCCTTCACCGTCTCAGTTTCAGCCTAGATGATTTCCTTCCCTCTTCCTTGACGTGAAGACTTCTTTATGTCAAAAGTGCCCAACTTTTTACTAAAACCATTTTATGAAGCCTCTCTTTTTTAAAAAGATTTGTTTATTCATTTGAAAGGCAGAGTTACAGAGTGGCAGAGGCAGGGGGCGAGGGAGTCTTCCATCTGCTGGTCCCCAAATAGCAGCAATGGCCAGAGCTGCACCAATCCAAAGCCAGGAGCAAGGAGCTTCCTCTGGGTCTCCCACACAGGTGCACGGTCACAGGACTTGGGCCGTCTTCTACTGCCTTCCCAGGCTACAGCAGAGAGTTGGATCATAAGTGGGGCAGCCAAGATTCAAACTGGTGCCCACATAGGATACAAGCACTGTAGGCAGCGGCTTTACCCACCATGCCACAGCATTGGCCCTCTCATTTTTTTAATTTACAAAAATCCCCTCCCCAGAATATCTAATATGTCAAACCTACTGAATCATGAGTTTTTATTCCATTTTATAACATTTTCTTGATGCCTAAGGAATGCTTTCTGTCTCTCTGGCAATTCTCGCCCTGCCTACTTTTTCTGCTTTCTCTCTTTTGTCTGGACAAGATTTGGACTATCTCAAAATTTTGTCATAGTCTTTCTCTTCTCCTAATATGCTCTTTCCCTAAATGATCTCATCTACTGTTATAGTGAAATTTCCTGCTTACATAAGGATTTGTGTCTTATATGAGCCTACGGGGGACAAAAGGCAAGTAGTCAAAATCACTATAGAAAATCACTGAGAAATTGCTATGCTTGAGATTGAAATCTCTTAATAAATTCAACACAGATTTTTTTATCCAAAAATGGATAGTTGACCTCCAGAAGGAGCTGACTTGTATTTATGTGGTAAAATGTGTTAAATCTATGAGTTGTGTTTTTAACTATTAGAATTACATTCAACTCATGGAATCACATTGGAGATTGGATTAAATGAAGAAAAAGCTGGGGCTGGTGCTGTGGCATAGCAGGTGAAGCCGCCACCTGCAGTGCTGGCATCCCGTATAGGCGCTGGTTCAAGTCCCGGCTGCTCCACTTACTATCCAGCTCTCTGCTATGGCCTGGGAAAGCAGTGGGGGATGGCCCAAGTGCTTGGGCCTCAGCACCCACATGGGAGACCTGAAGGAGACTCCTGGCTCCTAGCTTCAGATGAGCACAGCTCTGGCCATTGCGGTCATCTGGGGATTGAACCAGCGGATGGAAGACCTCTTTCTCTCTCTCTGATTCTACCCCTCTCTGAAACTCTTTCAGATAAATAAATAAATCTTAAAAAAAAGAAAAAAGAAAAAAAGAAAAAGCTAATTCACATCCTTCAAATCCCATTCAGTCTAGGACATGTACTCACTGAACAGAAGGAGAGCAAGAAAATTCCATACTTCCACACTATTTAAATTACTGTGCTTTGTTTTTTGTTTTATTTTATTTTATTGACTTAATGGCTACAGTTGAATTTCCCAAGGAGAATGTAATCATCTCCAGTGGACTGCATTTATGTAAGTGCTTCCTGAAGTCTCTAGCTCAGACTTGAAGGATGTGCTCCAACTTCCTAAATAGCATCTCCTATTGATTTCTCAAAAATGCACAAACTTAACTCAAGATCTTGATAGTCCATTTGTTCCTCTCTTCATCTCGACCCTTCAAATCAAATTACTATCATCAATTCCCAAGAACAATGTAAAAGCTACCTAGCTGGTCTACCTGCACTGAATCTTGTGCCTTTGCAATTAATTATCCATGGTGAAGTTGAAGTAATATTTTCACAATACAAATGTGACCATGTACTACATACACACATATACTTGTCATGGTTTTCAAAACTCTAGCATCCACTCATCCACCTAGCCCTTCCCATACCACAATTCCATCCCAACTTTCTGCTCTTGTCACCTTGGCTTTCTTCCAGTGCTTCTCACTGACTAGTACTCCTCTATCTATGAGTGGCATCCTGTGTTCTCTGTTTTGGATACTTCTATCTCCCTCTTGCCTATTTATCTCTTATTCTTTCTTCAGTTCTTAGCCAAACCATCATTCCCCCAAGACATCCTTAAATCCTATTTGGAAAAATATCTTCACAATCAATGAAGGACCCTTATTTTATAGTAACTTACAGGTTAGGATTTAATCAAGGACTAAAGCCATTAGGAGTGGCATGGGATAAGGGATTTATAATAAGAAGTAGCCATTGCAGAACTGTAGGGAAGCTGAGGAAGTAAAGACGTATGAGTAGGTAGTTGGAAGATCAGAACAGTCATTAACTAGTTCTCTAAAGTACTGGCATAGATAAGAAAGTCAAAGATCCCAAGGAAATTCAAGAAAACAAAAAGTTAAACTGCCCACGTGAGACTGCAGAAGAGAGCACAGGGAGAGGGCAATGGCTGTTGCATCTGTGTAGTGACCACACCTCTGTTGACCCAGGAGTCACAGAGAAAGGTATTCTGGAAAAAAATATATAATAAACAGTTCTGAAATAATCCCTAACTTTTTTAAAATTTTTAATAATCCCTAACTTAACCAGGTTGACCAAATAATTCAAGATAGTTTTCAAGACTCAAATTTATATTTCAGTTGGGAGACTGTGTATATCTCATCTCTTTCTCCTCTATCTGATGTAATCTCCTCAAAAATGGGGACCATTGATTCATTATTTCAAGAAATATTTATTGAGTACTTTTTGTGAGCCAAGCACATTTCTAGACACTAAGTATAAAATATCAAAGGAAAGAAATAAAATTTCCCGATAATACATTAGTAGCTAGAGCTGGAGAGTAAGTAAAAGAATAATGTAATATGTATACCACACAGACATATTCAAGAGAGGGTTTCAAGAGGATTGCGGGAAAGGCACTAAAAGATAGTGCACACTTTCAATGAATTTTTTGAACCTCCTCATATATATTTTTGTGTTTTAAAGGGCAAGAAGAAGAAACAGGAATAGAGGACAGGAAATATTAATGAGGAAGTTGAGAGTTGAGCCTCCTAGAATTACACAATAACCCAAAATACCTCCTAATTGGGCAATATCCAAGCCTGATTTTCTGCCTACCCAACAAACTCTGCAAGCTGATGAATATATTTATTCAATCACTGTGCTTAAACTAGCTAAGGTGGATTCTGGTTTCTTCCCCAAGAAGCCTAATTTATAAATTGATTGATAACAGAAAGGGTTGCGAGCAACAGGGCCTCAGGAAAATGAGAATCTAGAATCCATCAAACTGGCTTGAGTTTTGAAACAAGTGAATATCTATTTAGTGTTAGAGAATGAGCTATTGGCATTCTATAGCACACAATAATCAAAGTGATGATTTAAATTGTTACCTGTGCACATATGAACGAAATGTCTACTGAAGCCAAGACTTTAAAATATGGAAGAACAGCAGCTATGCAGCATGATGAACAATGTGAGAAAAAAAGGAACTGACACCAACAAAAGCAAATAAGAGGGAGTGGAAGGGGTGAAAGAAACAAAGTTTCATTTATAGTCAAACTATAATCAAAAACCATATAATTTCTATGTCCTAAATGGATCTCATGTCTTCAGGCCACAGGAGTGGTGTCAACTAAAATCAAGTTTACATTCTCAGCCTGCAGGATGCTTAACTATTCCATGGGCTAAATTATAGTTTCAATTCATTGTTTATGTTATAGACTGAGAATAAGTGGTACCTTGAGAATTTGAATGAAGCTATTTGGTGGGATTTGATTATTTCATTTTCCTTAAATTACAAATGCTGCAGGACCCCCTACCAGCAGAAGGAGTGACCTCTCCCAGCTGATGAAGTTGACCACGCTTTGTTCAAATATCCTGCAATGACACAGCCTATGCCAGCTACCTGGTAAGTGGATGACAAGCTTTAGTGTTCTCCACTCTTCTCACATGCAGTTGATGGAAATTTAGACTCAGATGGAAATAACATTGAGAAGCTAGGATGAATAAAATGGAAGTAAGGGAATGGATTTATGGAAGGGATCTTACCCATCCCCTCACTACATTTTTCCAGAAGGGCCAGTAGGTGCTTCTTCCATCAAGTTTTGAGAAACACCCTGTCTGGAAGTTGTGAAAGGCTATTTGGCTGTACTCTGTTGGCCATGGTCAAGGACAAAAGATACTACCATTGAAATGGACCCTCTAATTTCCATGGAAATGATAGAATTGAGGCTGGGCAGAGAACAAATATCACTACTTAACTGCCAGACATCAGATAGTCACAGTCACTGTAACAGGTAGGGGTATCAGAGTGATTTGACTATAGGCATTTCTGGAAGTAGATGACTGATCACAAGGTCTCTAGAGCCAAAATAAGAGGCCTTTATTCTAAAATCCCAATTGAGGATAAGTGTTTGGCACAATGGTTCACTTTTGGAGCATCCACATTGCAAATCATAGTGTCTAGTTTCAATCCAAGTTACCCCACTTCTGATTCAACTTCCTGATAATGCATACCGTGGGAGGTAACAGATGGTGGTTCAAGTACTTGGGCCCCTGCCATCCATGTGGGAGACCTGGATTTAGCTCCAGGCCCTCCTTGCTTCAGTCTGCCCAAGCTCTAGCTATTGAAGTATTTAAGGAATGAACCAATGAATGGAAGATACCTCTCTCTCTCCTCTCTCTCCCCCACCTCTGTCTGTCTCTCTGTCTCTCTCTCTCTCCCTCCTTTTCAAATTAAATAATATAAATAAAATTTAAAAATAAGTAAAAATAAGATAAAATTGTAGTTAATTTCTATAAATTGAGAAAATCTCTAGACTAGGTAAACAGAGGAATGATTTCGGTCTCATCTATTTCCAGATGTGATCATTTCATAGAACATCAAGAGATGTTGCTGTATCCCTGAGGAAGACCCATGCAACACTGGCACATTTGTATAAATGTTCTACCTGATCTTTCCCACAGGGACCTCCCACCACTTCTTACAGTAACTGTTTCCAGGAGAAAGAGAAACAACCAAATATTTCAGGAATTATTGGAAACTTGTTCTGAGCTAAATTAATCACCCAAGAATGTCCTGGATTTACTATAGCTTATGTGGGCTGTATAATAACTTTTGGCCCCAATCTTTGTCATAATGAGTCCAGTTCATTTCCAAACACCTCATGGCTCTTTTCCCTTAAATAAATAGCAGAAACAGGAGGAAAGAATAAGAGGATTCCAAGATGGCAAAATAGAGAGGGAGCTTACTGCAAGAGTCTAGGGGAAGATAGTTTAAATAAATAAGAAGTGGAGAGAATGCAATCTCAGAGAATAGTTAGGGACAAAACTGAAGTGGAAACTCCACACAAGTTAGAGGAACACTATGTATCTACGTGGAGGGTGTGGACATTCAGCACAAACATGGACACCACACAGAAACCCAAGAGCCGAGAGGCTCAGTACCAGCTTTGGAGAGTGAGGCGACCAGACTGCAGCAGTCCAAGCCACTGGCAATAAAACTGCAGGGAGAATCTGACATGAGTCCAGCTTGGAGCCCTGTGGAGGACAATGTAGCTGCGAACCTAGAGGGAAAAAGCGGGCAGGTTTCTCTTTCCCTGACCCCTTGACAGCAGCATCCTATATCTAGCTGAGGGAGGGTGGGTGCCATTTTTGACATACATAACAGTTGCACCAGCTTGTGTCTGTGTGCGGCAACCTGCCAAGAGGAGATGCCTGAGTTCTGCTGGGGCAGTTGACAGTGGGGCTGAACACCTCACAGCATGTCACAGATTCTGAGACTTAGGCTGTCTGGGCGAAGTACACAGGCAGCTGGTTCAGGAAACATTTCTGCCTCTCTGTGGATGGGACAGACTGACAGGGAAGACTGGATCCTCAGCGCCCTGTGACCATTGAGAGTCTCGCGTACTTGTACTATAGAAACACTACGGCTGCATGGGAGGGCATAAGATGTGGCTGGGTCTCTGGGCAGTTGCTGTAGGTGGCTACACAAGCTGGGGCTCTCTGATTGCCTGGGGAGGGCCACTGCTGTGGGATACAAGCCCACACTGAGGACTGCCTGGATCCTTTGTGTGGTTTTTGTGGGAGTGCAGCTGAACACTTCACCAGGTGGGGCTAGACCCAGGCATTGATCACCTTGGAAGAGAGGAGGGCATGAGACTATGCCAAAAGAGCTGGTCAAACACTCCCCTCCGATAAAAAAAAGTTTACCATGCCCAACTTGAGTGTCACCTTGGACACACTCCTCACCCTGAAGCACTGAACAGAGCTCCCTGGCCACACCAAGCACACACCTCTGGGTATTCACTGAAAGAACAGACAATCCACTAAGCCACAGAGGCATAGTCCAAAGATAAAAGCCATCAGGGGTTGGGGAGGAACCAACAAGTGTCTCCAAAAGTGCCTAAAAATAAACACAGAAATTCAAGAAACAAGAATAAGGAAGACAACGTGAGGCCCCCAAAAGAACACAGCAATGCTTTAATCTTAGAATGTGAAGAAGACATTGATGAAATGCCAGAAATGGAATTCACTTAGAAGTAACCAAAAGCAAATCCATAAATTAACGAAATTCAAACATGACATGAATAAAAATTTTTCCCAGGAAGTTAAGAATTTAAATAGAAATCAAAATGAAATATTAGAAATGAATATTTCAATAGATCAAATTAAAAATGGGTTGGATAGCCTTAACAACACACTTGGTGAGGCAAAAGAAAAGAATATCCAAGTTAGCAGACAAAGCTCTGGAAATTTACAGGCAGACCAAAAAAAAAAGAAGAAATTAGAAAAATCAAAAACAGTGTTGGTGATTTATGGGATACTATCAAATGACCTAACATATGAGTCTTGGGAATTCCTGAAGGCATGGAAAGACAAAAAGGATTAGAAACCCTGGTTAATGAAATAATTACTTAAAACCTCCCCAAACTGGAAAAGAAAGGAATATCCAAGTACACGCAGATCTCATGGCAGACATGACCAGAAAAGATCTTCATCACAAACATTGTCATCAAACTCTCCACGGTAAAACATAAAGAAAGATTCTAAAAAAATGCATGAGAGAAACAACAGGTTACTTTCAGAGGATCTCCAATTAGACTCACAGCTGACTTCTCATTAGAAACCCTATAGGCTAGAAGAGAATGGCAAGATATAGTCCAAGCTTTAAGATAAAAAAACTGACAACCCAGAATACTGTACCCTGAAAAGCTCTCATTTATTAATGAAGGTGCAATAAAGACCTTCCAAAACAAACAGAAATTGAAAGAATCTGCCACTACTCATCCAGCCTAACAAAAGATGCCTAGGGATGTGCTATACACAGAAACAGAAACATAGTCATCACAATGAAAGAAGGTGAAAGCAGAAAACACCCCAATAAAAGTACAAAGGAAATCTAAAGTAAACAATAGGAATATTTATGGAAAAATGGCAGGGCCAATATTGATGTCATTACTTATAAATAGTCAGCTTGAATGTAAACAGCTTCCATTCTCCAGTTAAAAGATATGACTGGCTTAATGGATTAAAAAACAAAGCCCATCTATTGGCTGCCTACAAGAAACACATGTCACCAACAAAGATACAGCAGATTGAAAGGGAAAGGATATAAAAAGATATTCCATGCCAACAGAAACCAAAAATGAAGTGCTGTAGCCATCCTAATCTCAGACAAAATAGACTTTAACACAAAAATGGTTAAAAGAGACAAAAGGGCACTATGTAATGAATAAGGGATCAATTATCAATTCTCCAGGAAGATGTGACTTTTGTAAACATATATTCACCTAATCATAGGTCACCTGGTTATTCAAAAGAAATGTTAATGGATCTAAAGGGAGATACAGACTCCAATGCATTAGTAATGAGGGCCTTAAATACTCCACTTTCAGAAATGGAAAGATAAACAAGATGGAAAATCAGTAAGAAAACACAGAGTTAATCGACACTATAGACCAGATGGACCTAATGGATATCTGCAGAACATTTCATCCTACATTTGCAGAATACACATTCTTCTCAACAGTGCCTGGAACTTTCTCTAGGATAGACCACATGCTAGGCCATAAAGCAAGTCACAATAAACAAAAAAACCTAAATGTAAATCTTATGCTGCATCTTCTCAGACCACAATGATATGAAGCTGGAAATCAACAATCCAAGAATCTCTAGAACATATGTAAACACATGGAGACTGAACAATATGCTCCTGAATGGACAGTAGGTCACTGAAGAAATCAAAATAGAAATCAAAAAAATTTCTGGAAACAAATGAAAATGATAATATAACATATTAAAACTTATGGGAAGGCCGGCACCATGGCTCACTAGGCTAATCCTCCGCCTGCGGCTCCAGCACCCCAGGTTCTAGTCCCATTTGGGGCACTGGATTCTGTCCCGGTTACCCTTCTTCGAGTCCAGCTCTCTGCTGTGGCCCAGGAAGGCAGTGGAAGATGCCCCAAGTCCTTGGGCCCTCACCTGCATGAGAGACCAGGAGGAAGCACCTGGCTCCTGGCTTCTGATCAGTGCAGCACGCCAGCCATAGCAGCCATTTGGGGGGTGAACCAATGGAAGGAAGACCCTGCTCTCTCTCCCTCTCTCTCTCTCTCTAACTCTGCCTATCCAAAAAAAAAAAAAACTTACGCGATACAGCAAAAACGTTGCTAAGAGGAAAATTTAAAGCAATTAGTACCTACATCAAGAAATTGAAAAGGCACCAAATAAATGAGCTATGGATGCATCTTGAGGCTCTAGAAAAATAACACCAAATCAAACCCAAAATTAGTAGAAAAAAGAAATAATTAAAATTAGAGAAGAAATAGACAAAATTGAAACAAAAAATACAAAATATCAGCGAAACAAAAAGCTGGTTTTTTGAAAACGTAAACAAAATTGACACACCATTGACCCAACTAACAAAAAAAGGGGGAGGGGAGAAGACCCAAATCAATAAAATCAGAGATTAAAAGGAAATGTAACAACAGATACCACAGAGATAAAAAGAATAATCAGGAAATACTACAAAGAGCTGTGTGCCAACAAATCAGGAAACCTAGATGAAATGAATACATTCTTGGACATATAGAACCTACCTAAATTGAGCCACGAAGACACAGAAAACCTAAACAGACAAATAATCAAGACAGAAATAATCAAGACAGAAATTACTGAATAAATATTCTCCAACAAAGAAAAGCCCAGAACCGGATGCCTTCACTGATGAATTCTACAAAAAAAAATTTAAGGAAGAACTTCTCAAGCTATTCAAATAATTAAAGGGAGGGAATCCTCCCAAACTCCTTCTATGAAACAAGCACCACCATAATTCTCAAACTTGAAAAGGATACAACAGAGAGAAACAACTGCAGAACAATTTCCCTGATGAACATAGATGCAAAAATCCTCAGTAAAACACTAGCCAAGAGAATCCAAAAACACATCAGAAAGATCATTCACGTGGACCAAATGGGATTTATCCCTGGTATACAGAGATGGTTCAACATTCACAAACCAATCATTGTGATAAATCACATTAACAAACTGAAGAACAAAAATCATGCAGTTATCATGCAGAGTAAGCATTTGATAAAATACAACACCCTTTCATGATGAAAACTCCAAGCAAATTGGTTATAGAAGGAACATTCCTTAACACAATCAAGACAATTTATGACAAACTCACTGCCAGCATCCTGTTGAATGGGGAAAAGTTGCAAACACTTCCACTGAAATCCAGAACCAGATAAGGATGCCCAGTCTCATGATTACTATTCAATATAGTCCTGGAAGTTTTAGCCAGAGCCATTAGGCAAGAAGAAGAAACAAAAGGGATACAAATTGGGAAGGAGGAAGTCAAACTATCCCTAGTTGCAGATGACATGATTCTATATATAGGGGATACAAAAGACTCCACTAAGACACAATTGAAACTCATAGAAGAGTTTGGTAAAATGGCAAGGTATATAAACAATACACAAAAATCAATAGCTTTTGTATACACAAACAAAGCATGGCTAAAAAAAGAGCTTCTAAGTTCTATTATAACTTGGAATAAATATAACCAAAGATATCAAATATCTCTATCGTTATAATTTAAAAAACATTAAAGAATAGAAGACACAAAAAATGAAAAATCTTCCATGTTCATGGATTATAAGAATCAATATCATCAAAATGTCCATATACAAAAAGCAATTTACAGATACAATGAGATACCAATTAAAATACCAAGGATATTCTTCTCAAATATAGAAAAAATGATGCTGAAATTCATAAGGAAACACAGGAGCCCCCGAATAGCTAAAGCAATCTTATACAACAAAAACAAAGCCAAAAGCATCACAATACCAAATTTCAAAACATACTACAGGGCAGTTATAATCTAAACAGCCTGGTACTGGTATAAAAACCAATGGAAAGACCAATGGAACAGAATAGAAATGCCAGAAACCAATCCAAGCATCTACAACCAACTTATATTTGACAAAGGAACTAAACTCAATCCCTGGAGCAAGGACTGTCCTTTCAACAAATGGTTTTGGGAAAACTGGATCTCCACATGAAAAAGTATGAAGCAAGACCCATACCTTACACCTTATACAAAAATCCACTCAAAATGGATCAAAGGCCTAAATCAATAACCCAATACCGTTAAAATTACAAGCATTCATTAGGGAAACCTTGCAAGACACTGGCATAGACAAAGAGTTCTTAGAAAAGACTCCAGAGCCGGCGCCACAGCTCACTAGGATAATCCTCCGCCTTGCGGCACTGGCACACTGGGTTCTAGTCCCGGTCGGGGCGCCGGCTTCTGTCCCAGTTGCCTCTCTTCCAGGCCAGCTCTCTGCTGTGGCCAGGGAGTGCAGTGGAGGATGGCCCAAGTGCTTGGGCCCTGCACCCCATGGGAGACCAGGAGAAGTACCTGGCTCCTTCAATCGGATCAGCGCGGTGCACTGGCCGCAGCGCGCTGGCCACAGGGGCCATTGGAGGGTGAACCAACGGCAAAGGAAGACCTTTCTCTCTGTCTCTCTCTCTCACTGTCCACTCTGCCTGAAAAGACAAGACAAGACAAGACAAGACAAGACAAGACAAGAAGAGAAAAGACAAGACAAGACAAGACAAGACTCCAGAAACACAGGCAATCAAAGCCCAAATCAACAAGTGAGATTACATCAAATTGAGAATCTTCTACACTGAAAAAGAAACACTCAGCAAAGTGAAGAGGCAATTCACAGGATGGGCGAAATTATTTGCAAACTAAGCAACTGGTAAAGGATTTATATCCAGAATATATAAAGAGCTCAAGAAACTCAACAACAACAAAACAAACAATCCAGTTAGAAATGGGCAAAGGTCTTAAACAGGCATTTCTCAAAAGAGGAAATCCAAATGGCTAAAAGGCACATGAAAAAATGCTCAGGATCACTAGCCATCAGGGAAATGCAAATCAAAACCACAATGAAGTTTCACTTCACCCCCATTAGAATGGCTTTCATACAGAAATCATCGAACAACAAATGTTGGCGAGGATGTGAGGAAAAAGTTATCCTAATACACTGTTGGTGGAAATGTAAACTGGTATACCCACTGTGGAAGACAGTATGGAGATACCTCAGAAATCTGAATATAGACCTACCATATGACCCAGCCATCCCCATCCTGGGAATCTACACAAAGGAAATGAAATCAGCATATGAAAGTGTTATCTGTCCCTTGTGCTCATTAAAGCTCAATTCACAATAGCTAAGATATGAAATGAACCCAAATGTCCATCAACTGAAGACTGGATAAAGAAATTAGGGAATTTGGCCGGCGCCGCGGCTCACTAGGCTAATCCTCCGCCTAGCGGCGCCGGCACACCGGGTTCTAGTCCCGGTCGGGGCGCCGGATTCTGTCCCGGTTGCCCCTCTTCCAGGCCAGCCCTCTGCTGTGGCCAGGGAGTGCAGTGGAGGATGGCCCAGGTGCTTGGGCCCTGCACCCCATGGGAGACCAGGAAAAGCACCTGGCTCCTGGCTCCTGCCATCGGATCAGCGTGGTGCGCCAGCCGCAGCGCGCCGGCCGCGGCGGCCATTGGAGGGTGAACCAACGGCAAAAGGAAGACCTTTCTCTCTGTCTCTCTCTCTCACTGTCCACTCTGCCTGTCAAAAAAAAATAATAATAATAATAAAAAAAAAAATTAGGGAATTTGTACACCATAGAATACTACACAGCAATAAAATATGAAATCCTATGGTTTGCAACAAAATGGATGCAACTTGAAAACATTATGCTTAGTGAAATAAGCCAATCCAAAAAAGACAAATATTATATGTTCTCCCTGATATTTGGTAACTAATACAGCACCTAAGAAGTTGCCTATAGATGTAAAATTGACACTTTCAATATGCAATCACTTTGAACAGTCCTTGTCTCAACTGTTGAGGAACAGTTTTTTTTTTTCTCATACTATTTATTGAACTCTTTACATATAATGGGGTTAATCTCATATGTATAAAGTTAATTGAAAATAGATGTTAGTGAAAAATAAGAATGGGAATAAAGAGGGAAGACGAAGAATATGAGAATGTCGGTGGAGGCAAAGTAGAATGAGAACAATCACTATTTTCCTAAATTTATACTTATTAAATGCATAAAGTCTTTTTGCCTTAAATAAAAGTTTTCTAGGTAATACAAATAAATTTTTAAAAAGGAAAAAAAGAAATGGGTATGTTCAACAGCTATCCAATAATCATATTGGTTTCCTAACTGATGCTACGATGACTTATGTATAGAAGGAGCTGATAGGAGGCCCATGAAACCCATATCCCTACCTCAGTAGTGAACTGAAGCCAAAGCCACATCACTGGGTAACTCAAAAACAAGACAGATGCAGGGATGAAGATTCCTCACATTCTCATTTGACTATCTGGTTTGACTTGTACAAGAGGCAGATGGGTCTTGAAAAAGGACAGTAAATTATCACAAACTTCATCAAAAATTAATCTGTTGTTCCAGATGTGTGCTTTTTACTGGAGCAAATCAACACATACTGAAGCACCTGGTTTTCAGCTTTGATCTGCAAAATGCTTTCTTTTCTTTTTTTAATTTTTTTTTTTTGACAGGCAGAGTTAGATAGTGAGAGAGAGACAGAGACAGAGAGAAAGGTCTTCCTTTTTCCATTGGTTCACTCCCCAGGTGGCCACCACAGCTGGCGCATTGCGGCTGGTGCGATGAGCTGATTCAAAGCCAGGAGCCAGGTGCTTCTCCTGGTCTCCCATGGGGTGCAGGACCCAAGCACTTGGGCCATCCTCCACTGCACTCCCTGGCCACAGCAGAGAGCTGGACTGGAAGAGGGGTAACAGGGACAGAATCCGGCGCCCCAACCGGGACTAGAACCCTGGGTGCTGGCGCTACAGGCAGAGGATTAGCCTAGTGAGCCGCAACGCTGGCCACTTTATTTTCTATAAAATGAAGCAGAATCACCAGGAGTGATTGGTTTACTCTCACTTTTTAGTCCAGAGTAGGAGGGGTTTCCAGAAGGCTCATGAAAAACAGGCATTATGAAAAAAATGCATATATATATATTAACTTTATAAAGAGGTTTATTTTTCTCACAGTTTTGGGAGGCTGAAAGTCCAAAAAGCATGGCATAGCTGTTGCAAGGGGCTCCTCTTGGCTGCTTTACTTCATGGCAGATGGGAATAGGGAAGCTTGTGTGAGAGCAATCATATCACCAAATAGAACATCAGAAACTGGTGAAGCCAGGCTTGCTCTTTTTATAAACCCCCTCATTAGAACTACCCATGGATCCAAGGAGAACTATGTTAATCCCTTTCACCAGTGGTGCCCTCAGCAACCAAAGTTTCTTCTCCTAGGCCTCATCTCCCAGAGGTTCCACCTCCCAACACCGCTTCACTGAGGACCAAGCTCCCAACACATGACCATTGGAGGGACACTGAGACCACAGCCAACCACAGCTGATACGTAGGAGCTTACTGTGCACAGAAGATGGGGAAGAGCATTTCAGACATAGCTACCAGCAGAGAAAAGAAAGTAAGGTGTTCCTAGTGCGTGCGTGTGTGTGTGTGTGTGAAATCAGGGAATAACAGAACATTGGAGAAGTCTCCAATTTTATTCAAAAAACCCTGATGTGATCCAACTTCTGTGAAGTGATCTTCTACCAGTTGACAACTCCAACTGTACTTAGTCCATCAATCTCACTATTTGTGCCCCCATTGAGCTCATATCTCATCGACTCAGCATCTATTGAGTTAGAATGGAGGTGCTAAGCACTAGGAATATGAGATAATAAGGATAATGCCTACCCTCAAATTTATGAAAAAGAGAGAAAAGCAATGTTGGAATTGTAATGAGGAAAAAGAAGTATTCAAGATTGAGTGCACAGGGTGCAGTAGTGGTACAAAGGCAGTTGATGTTCACTTGTTCCATATTTGGCCACACTCAAGTTGTCTCCTGAAACCTTTGGACAAAACCACATCTGTGGCCGGCGCTGCGGCTCACTAGGCTAATCCTCCGCCTAGCGGCGCCGACACACCAGGTTCTAGTCCCGGTCGAGGCGCCGGATTCTGTCCCGGTTGCCCCTCTTCCAGGCCAGCTCTCTGCTGTGGCCAGGGAGTGCAGTGGAGGATGGCCCAAGTGCTTGGGCCCTGCACCCCATGGGAGACCAGGAGAAGCACCTGGCTCCTGCCATCGGATCAGCTCGGTGCGCCGGCCGCAGCGCGCTGGCCACGGTGGCCATTGGAGGGTGAACCAACGGCAAAGGAAGACCTTTCTCTCTGTCTCTCTCTCTCACTGTCCACTCTGCCTGTCAAAAAAAAAAAAAAAACACATTTGTTTTGCTTTTCTATCTGCCCAGACTTGATTTTCCAAACTAAAGTTGTACCTTTCTTCTCCCAGACTTAGAATCAGCCATCTTTCCCAGCATCTCTTATTTCTTTTCATGGGAAATGGTATTTCAAGACATCCACATGAACATTGCTATTGAATGGATCGTCACAATCTCCTCTAATTTACATCTCTAGCTCCTTTTTCCCACACAAAGAATTACAGTTCTCAATGATGCCAGGAATGATAGAATTGGATTGTCACAGAATTACTTTTTAAATTTACATACACAATATTCACAAGAATGTCAGTACCAAAACTACTGACAATAATATGAGTACCATGATCAGTGTCAGTTTGTTTTGTTTTCTTTTCGCAGTTCTTTTTGTTCCTGGGATACATGCCTTCATAAATATAGTCAAATCACTGGGTTTTTAGGTCCTTCGCAAGAATCAGAATTCTTTTGTTTAATAGACACATAGAAATTATACATATTCATGGGACAGAGTATGATATTTCAACACATGTGTACAATGTGTAACGATCACATCAGGGTAACTGCTGTATCTATCACCTCAAATATTTATCATCCCCTCTATTACCTGTATGCCCTAATGTGCTATAGACTTAGAAATAGTGGTTAGGAGCCAACCCACCTGTACATGACAGGACTTGCAATTCCCTACCCTTTTGGTACAGGTGATCAGAGCTTTTAGACAAGACACAGCCCCCCACACACACATATTTTATACAACCCTAAGATCACAAGTTTAGCTGCAACAAAGTATAAAGATCTCTGCTATGAATGACAATATTTAAAGAAAGAAAGTCAGTTACTTTAGTTATATAAATTAGTTCTTTGCACCAAAAATTCCTCAGCTATGATGAAATTTTAGGTTTTCTTAAGAAACAAATTGACCCATGGAAAAACACCAAGCTTCAGAAAAGCCATTGAGAGTTTTCCCAGTAAAGAAGGAACCCTATCTTCCTCTCTCCCTTCTCAATGCAGTCTGAATTCTAAGAGTATCTAATGTTAGTTACCAGGTTTTGTTACTTTCCCGCCACCCATTTCTCTCAGTAATGTAAACAATATCGCCTGTTTACATTTATTATCAGTGTCACACTGTTTTTAACCAGTTTGGATTCCACTGGAAGTGGATGCAATTCTATTCTCTTCCTCCACACTCTTACAAACGTTTAGAAGAGAGACCCTCCAATAACTTTTGCCAATCTGGTAGATATGAAGTTTCATTGGGATTTCACTTTGCATTTCACTGAATATTAATGAGGTTGAGCATCTTTTCATCTGTTTACAGGTTATAGACTCCCTCTTTGAAGTTTATATTTATGCCTTTTGCTCATCTCTAAATTTAGTTGTTTAACTTTAAAGATTTCTGTAAAATTTTATTTGAAAGGCAGAGTTACTGAGAGGGAGAGACACAGAGACAAGATCTTTCATCCACTAGTTCACCCCCCAAACTGTTGCAATGGCCAGGACTGGGCTAGACCAAAGCCAGGAGTCATGAGCTTCTTTGGGGTCTCCACATGGGTGCAGGAGCCCAGGCACTTGAGCCATCTCCCACCACTTTCCCAGGTGCATTAACAGGAAGCTGGATCAGAAGTGAAGCAACTGAATCTAGAATCCTGCCCATATGGGATGCCAGAGTTACAGAGGGCGGCTCAACCTCCTACTACACAACACAGGCCTTTAGTTGTTTAATATTTGCTTAATGATTCATAGGAGGTGTCGCTCCCCCTCTTCGTGGAGGAACGACACAGGACCCTGCGCTGTTCTTTCGTCTGCTCGGCCCTCCCCGGGTTTACTGCTGGTTCTTCCCGGGTTGGCTACTATCCCTTCCACCTCCGTGGAAGGGCAGTTCCCCCTGGCCACATTCCCCACTTCCGCAGGGGAGTGGCACACCGCCGGCCGGCTTTCTCGGGGGCTGCACAGGTGTTCCCCTTAGATGTTCCCCTTAGATGTTCCTGGTGCATGCCATCTCTCTCCTCCTTTATAGTCCTCCTCCACCACTCCCAACTCGGCTGCCCACACGCCGAGTATGCTGCTCTCCTCCAATCAGTAGCAAGTCCTACAGTTTATTGGTTGAACTGGAGGCAGCTGTGCGGAAGCTGTTTACTTCTCTCCCAGCGCCATATTGTGGGAGAGCAGATGCATAGAATAAGTCTTAATTCCAGTAACTCAGTCCAGTCTGGGCTGCTCCCCACAGATCCCCCTTTCTTTTTATTTTTTGGCGTTGATACGCGCCTGTCTTCGGTGTCCCGCGGCACACACTCTGCTCTACTTGCTAGAGTTGCCACAGGTTCTTACAAGTCCTATCAATCAGGCAAACCGAATCCGGGTCCTCTCTTCGCCATGTTGTGAGGAGGTTTTTAGGCGCTGATGCGTGCCTGTGTTCGGTGACCTGCGGCTCACACTCTGGTCTCTGGTTGAGCCGCCTGCTGGTGCTTACCGCCTTAATCAGGCAGACCGAATCCAAGCCTCCTAATTGCTGTATTGTGGGGAGGCCTTACTGATGTTAATTCGTGCCTGTCTTCGGTGACCTGCGGTGCATAAGCTGCTAGCCGCCCGCAGGTGCTCATCGCCTCACTTAATCAGGCAGACTGAATCCAAGCTCTCTCATTGCCATGTTGAGGGGAGGCCTTTCTATTCTCTATTTCTCTATCTCCGGGCATTCCTATTTCTCCCATTTTACTTCTATCTTCCAGCATTCCTATTTCTCTCACTTTACTTCTAAACTTCTATTTCTCTTATCCCTGCAGCTTCCCGACGCCTTGCCCCGCCGGCGGGCTCCGCCCCGAGGCTGCTTCTCGGCGCCTCGCCAGCTCTGAGCCGCTTCAGCCCGCGCCCCTCTAATCTGCACGGCCTCTGGGCTCTGCGCGGCTTGGCTTCGCGCGCTCCGCGGTCTCCACGCCCTTTGCGTCTGCACCACGGCCTCGCGCCAGCCCCGTTCCCTATCTATTCACGCCCCATGCTCTCCGCACGCAGCGGCTTCCGGGAGTCACACAGGGTAGCTTGCGTCTCCGCCACTAGCATTCAATCTAAGTTCCCCGGGCTAGCCTGGCGAATTCAACCCAGCTTACGTCTCCGCCCCACGATCTGGCTTCCCGTCCTTTGCTCCCCGGGCTAATCAGACGGATCCCAATCTGGCTTACGTTTCAGCTTCTGGTTTCAACTTTTCGCCCCCTATTCCCGGGCTAACTTGAGAATCCCAAAGTGGCTTTCGTTTCCGCCTTGGCCTGCCCCCCGCGGCTTCAATTTCCCTAACATTTTTCTCTACCCAGTATGTTTCCCTAAGCTTTCTTCCAACAATATTCCTCCCTCATTTCTCCTGGCCTCTCCCCACAGTCCGCATCCGAGTCTGTTTGTTCTAGCTTTCACTTTCGCTTTCGACCTTAGAGATTTCTCCCAGCTTCCCCCCGTAGTCCGTATCTGAATCTATGCCTAGGCTTTCAATAGCTTCTTCCGGCACCTTCTTCGTCCGGCTTTTCCCTAGGCTGTTTGCTAGTCTCTCTCTCCAGTATTTTCCCAGTTCTTCCCGTTTCTTCCCTCCTAAGTTTGCTATCCGTTCTAGGTTTCCTATCCGAGCTAGGTTTCCTATCCGAGTCACGGCACCATTATGTCGCTCCCCCTCTTCGTGGAGGAGTGACACTGAACCCTGCCTAGGCTTCATATCCGAGTCACAGCACCATTATGTCGCTCCCCCTCTTCATGGAGGAACGACACTAAACCCTGCCTAGGCTTCATATCCGAGTCACGGCACCATTATGTCGCTCCCCCTCTTCGTGGAGGAATGACACAGGACCCTGCGCTGTTCTTTCTGTCTGCTCGGCCCTCCCCGGGTTTGCTGCTGGTTCTTCCCGGGTTGGCTACTATCCCTTCCACCTCCGTGGAAGGGCAGTTCCCCCTGGCCACATTCCCCACTTCCGCAGGGGAGTGGCACACCGCCGGCCGGCTTTCTCGGGGGCTGCACAGGTGTTCCCTTTAGATGTTCCCCTTAGATGTTCCTGGTGCATGCCGTCTCTCTCCTCCTTTATAGTCCTCCTCCACCACTCCCAACTCGGCTGCCCACACGCCGAGTATGCTGCTCTCCTCCAATCAGTAGCAAGTCCTACAGTTTATTGGTTGAACTGGAGGCAGCTGTGCGGAAGCTGTTTACTTCTCTCCCAGCGCCATATTGTGGGAGAGCAGATGCATAGAATAAGTCTTAATTCCAGTAACTCAGTCCAGTCCGGGCTGCTCCCCACAGGAGGTCTTTGTATGTTCAGGCTACTAAGTCTTTCTCAATCATATTCATTGCAAATATTTTTTTCAGCTTATGGTCTTTATTTCAAAGATTTATTTATTTGAAAGGCAGAGTTACAAGGAGAGAGAGAGTAGAACAGAGAGACCTTTCATCAGCTGGTTCACTTTCCAAATGGCCACAGTGGCCGGGGCTGTGTCAATGGGAAGCCAGGAATCAGGAGCTTCTTCCTGGTCTCCCAGGTTGTAGGGGTACTCCAGGGGTGTAAGGGCTCAAGGACTTGGGCCATCTTCCACTGCTTCCCCAGGTGCATAATCAGGGAGCTGAATAGGAAGTGGAGCAGCAGGGACTCGAACTTACAGGCTGTGGCCATAGCACCAGCTGCTGCTTATGGTCTTTTTACTCTCTTCATGGTTACTTTCAGTAAACAGAAGTACATATTTTGGGTTAGATGCACTTGTCAACATTCTCTTTTATGACTGTGCCTTTTTAGGAATCTTGTAAAAGAAGCCATTCAAAAGGCATACCTCATATTCTCCTACATCTTCTTCTCAATGTTTATGAGTTTGACTTTCTTAACTTTCATATTCACCTTTATTAAATAGGAACATATTATCGTGCATGCTTGAAGTAGAGCTACAATTTTACTTTTGTCCATATGGTTAATGATTTGCTAGGGTCTGTTTTTCTTCTGTGTGGTCCGAAGGGCAGCTTCTTCTGTTGTACATTGAGTTCTCAGATAATCATGGGTCTATTTATGACCTGTTTTGTTCTCTCAGTCTACTTGTACCTCCTTGCATCAATGCCACACTGTCCTAATTATTCTCGCTTTACAGCGTCTCCATTTCTAGTAAGGAAAACACCCCCACACACTCACACATTCTTTTTTCCACTTTTTCAGTAGTGGCTCTTTTTGCCCTTTGCTACTCTGTATAAATTTTATAATCCTATTTTCACACTCCATGAAAATACTTTCTGAGATTTGTATTGAGATTTACTGAATCTCTCATTCAATCTGGGCATAACTGACATCTTTATGATCTTAAATTCTTCCCTTCGAGAACATTATTATGGACAAGTTACAAAACACCAAACAGCATCCTGTTTGCTAACTATTCATAGATATGTACTAATTAAGGGTACAAAGAACGGCAAGAAAATGATTCATTCAGTGATTGTCTAGGTCAGGGAGCAGGGTATGTGGTGCGGTGTATGAACTGGGGCGGAGCATACGCTCATGCTTCTTTTGCTATCATCCTTTAAACTGGACATATTCATGTATAGCTATTTTTATATATAGGACATGTTTCACAAGTCAAATTTGAGACATGCAATAAGAGATATTTGCCGGCCGGCGCCGCGGCTCACTAGGCTAATCCTCCGCCTAGCGGCGCCGGCACACCGGGTTCTAGTCCCGGTCGGGGCGCCGGATTCTGTCCCGGTTGCCCCTCTTCCAGGCCAGCCCTCTGCTGTGGCCAGGGAGTGCAGTGGAGGATGGCCCGGGTGCTTGGGCCCTGCACCCCATGGGAGACCAGGAAAAGCACCTGACTCCTGGCTCCTGCCATCGGATCAGCGCGGTGCGCCGGCCGCAGCGCGCCGGCCGCGGCGGCCATTGGAGGGTGAACCAACGGCAAAGGAAGACCTTTCTCTCTGTCTCTCTCTCTCACTGTCCACTCTGCCTGTCAAAAAAAAAAAAAAAAAAAAAGAGATATTTGCCAAACCAACTGATATAGAACAAAAGTGTTAAACTTCTGCGTTTACTTCTCCACATTATACAAACTTGCAGGTACTGAAATGTTAGTCCAACATTTCCTCTTTTTTAGAGATTTTATTTATTTGGAAGGCGCAGTGATAGAGGGAGCTAGAAACAGAGGGAAACATAGAAACCAACTGCTGGTGAGAGAAAGAATCTTCCATCTTCTGATGCATTCCCCAAACAGCCACAACATCCAGGGTAGAGCCAGACTGAAGCCAGGAGACTAGAATTCCCTCTGGGTCTCCCATGTGAATGCAAGAGCCCAAAGATTTGGGCCATCTTGTGCTGATTTCCCAGGCACATTTGCAGAGAGCCAGATCAGAAACAGAGTAGCCAGACTCAAACCAGCACTCCAATAAAGGAGGCCAGCATCACAGACGGAGGCTTAACCCACTGCACCACACTGCTGGCCCCCAGCATTTTCAAGAATAGCTGTGTCCTCCTATGTACCATGGGGAAAGTTTTTGCTCAAAAAATTGAATTCTTAAAAGATAACCTATAGGGCCGGTGCTGTAGCTCAATAGGCTAATCTGCCTACGGTGCGGCACACTGGGTTCTAGTCCTGGTCGGGGCGCCGGATTCTGTCCCGGTTGCCCTTCTTCCAGTCCAGCTCTCAGCTGTGGCCCGGGAGTGCAGTGGAGGATGGCCCAAGTGCTTCGGCCCTGCACCCGCATGGGCGACCAGGAGAAGCACCTGGCTCCTAGCTTCAGATCAGCATGGTGCGCCGGCCGCAGTGTGCCGGCCACAGCGGCCATTGGAGGATGAACCAACAGAAAAGGAAGACCTTTCTCTCTGTCTCTCTCTCTCACTGTCCACTCTGCCTGTCAAAATAAATAAATAAATAAATAAAAATAAAAAGATAACCTATGGGCCGGCGCCACAGCTCACTTGGCTAATCCTCTGCCTATGGCGCCAGCACCCCAGGTTCTAGTCCCGGTTGCTCCTCTTCCAGTCCAGCTCTCTGCTGTGGCCCAGGAAGGCAGCGGAGGATGGCCCAAGTGCTTGGGCCCTGCACCCGCATGGGAGACCAGGAGGAAGCACGTGGCTCCTGGTTTTGGATCGGCGCAGCGCGCCGGCAGTTGTGGCCATTTAGGGGGTGAACCAATGGAAAAAGGAAGACCTTTCTCTCTCTCACTCTGTATAACTCTGCCTGTCCAAAAAAAAAAAAAAAAAAAAGATAACCTATAGAAGCAAAATTGACACTTTGAGAATGCAGTGACTTTGAACAGCCTTTGTCTCAACTGTTGAGGAACAGGTGTTTTTTTTTTTTTATATATATATTTGTTGAAATTATTTACTTAGTACAGAGTTAATCTTACATGTATAAACTCAACTGAAAATAGATCTTAGTAAAAAAAATAAGAATGGGAATAGGAGAGAGAGGAGAAAGAAGAGTGGGAGTGCCAGTGGAGGGCGGAAGGGTGGAAAGAATCACTATGTTCCTAAAGTTGTGTTTATGAAATGGATGAAGTTTGTGTACCTTAAATAAACCGTTTCTGGGGAAAAAATAAAGTTGATAGAAAAACAAAATTAGAGGAAGAGTTGGGCCCAGGTTGTGGTACAGTGGGTTAAACTATCACTTGCAACATGAGCAGCCAATATTTGAGTGCCAGTTTGAGTCCCAGCTGCTCTGCTTCCAATATAGCTTCCCACTAATGTGCTTGGGAAAGCAGTGGAAGATGGCTCAAGTGCTTGGGCCATGCTACCCATATGGGAGAACCAGATGGAGTTTTGGTCTGGCACAGGCCTGGCTGTTGTGGTCATTTGGGAAGTGAACCAGCAGAGGATGATTCTCTCTCTCTCTCTCTCTCTCTCACTGTGCCTTTCAAATAAATAAATAAATAAATCTTTTTAAAAAGAAAAAATGATTTCTGACGTTCAAATTCAATTAGCATTTTACAGTGTACCATCTCTTTATGAATTTTAGCCATCCCCCTCTCAAATTCATCATTCAAATTGAGTTGAGTGTGCATTCATTCATACATTTGCAAATTACATGGCATTATTCATAGTACTAGAGCTAGAAAATATAAGAAAATAAATATGAATATTCCTGAATACAAGAAGAATGTATGAAGTAAAACAAGTGCTCAAATAACTAAGTGGTCTGATTGAAAACGTAGAGGTAATATTAGTAATTGGTACAAAATGGTATGGAAATTCATAGGAGGTCAAGTTAAAAATGTGACTCAAAGAGGCAGAAGGGCTGGGGAATAGTCACAAACCACTACCTCTTGGTTTTAAAATAGGCAAGAAAATGTATGTGCTGTTTGAGCTCTTTTTACCCATATTCCAGATTTCTGTCTGCTTGAAAAGCCAACAACTAGATTCATTAACCCATTCTCTTTTGGCTCCAAATAGTGTTGGTTTGGTGCTTTCAAACCAGAAAGAATTTATTCTCTATTCCAACCCTACCATGACACAAAACTACACAGCTTCAGAAGGTGCAGATACAGTACATTTTGAGAGGGCAATCGAGACCGCAATCTGCAAAGTTTTTGCCTGTCCAAAGCCTAGAGCTGATCCTGCATAATTTAGATGCACCTCAGAGAGGAAGCCTGAAAGAAAGCCAGTGCTAATTGACTGAATTGACCAAGTGAGCTGGCTGCTTTGTTTTTACAGAAACCTGTTCACACATTCAATAAATCTACTGAGGGGGATAAATTTAAAAAATAGAATTATCTGATGTGTCGCCTATTCTCTGCTGTCCACTGCCTCTCAGACCCCTCCCCTGGACTCCAAATGGTTGTTTGACTGAACTTTTCCATTTTCAATTACTTTCTCTTGTTTCTTGTTTACATGACGCATTAATATCCTATAGTCAGTAGAAGGGGTGTTCTGTTTCCAGAGGAGCTTAAAATATTCCTAGAAGATTTGGATATGAAGGCAGAAAGAGTATGCAAGCTGTACAAGGGGGCCAACAAAGCTAATGTCATTTTTCTCACTTCAGATCCCAGAGCCAAAGCAGTCTATGGGACACACTGAGCAGTCATTGACATTTCCAAAATGGCAACACAGTGATGTGAAGGGTCCTTCTCATCGGAAGGTACTGCAGGCTTTTAAGCCTGAGCACAGATTGCAGGCTTTATTCTTGGCCTGCCAGAACTGCATTTGCACTTATTAATGCAAGAGTTTGTAATAATTAAATTCAGGACCACTATCAATTGCAGCCATGAGAACTTTCTCTCCCAAATGTGTACAGAAGGAGAGTCCAATTGCCTGCTGAAAGGATTAGTAAACTCATCTACTATCCTGAATCCTGGGCACTGTTTCAACCTCCTCCAATTATGTGAATCTATAATAAGGAATGGTCTGAGATATTGGCAGAGTATATATGAAAGCTACAGCTGATTAAAATGTTTCCGGTCTCTTTGAAACAGTTTTTTCCTTAGGATATTTTTATATCCTAAAACATAATTTTATGGGATCATAACTTATGAGATCATATCACCCCATTGTATATCAAATACTGCTTTAAGAAATTATTTTCCATGGATTTTAGTACAGACTGCAGGGAAGATGCATGACAAAGTCTTGATAGACTTCTTATTGTTAATCATACATAGCCACTTGACTGAGCCGTGAGGTTCCCAGATATTAGCGAACATTATTTGGGTATGTGGGGGCGGGGGGTCCTAGATGAGATTAACATTTGAACCCATAGACTGACTAAGGCAGACTGCTCTCCCTAATGTGAGTGAGCCTCATTCATCCCACTGAAGGTCTGTATGGAACAAGAAGTCTGAGTAGGAAAGAATTCTCTATCTACCTATTTCATTCAAGGATTTGTTTATCTAGTTGAAAGGCAGAGTTACAGAGCAGGAAGGAAAGACAGAGGCAGAGGCTGAGAAATCGTCTGTCTGCTAGTTCCCTCCCCAAATGGCTGCAACAGCCCAGCATAGGCCAGGCAAAAGCCAGGAGTCGGGAACTTCATCCAGGTCTCCCATGTGGGTGCAGGGGCCCAAGCACTTGGGCCGTCTTCCACTGCCTTCCTAGGCCATAGCAGGGAGATCATTGGAAATAGAGCAGCCAGGACTTGAAGCAGCACTCATATGGGATGCCAATGTCTCAGACAGCAACTTAACCCACTGTACCACAAGACCAGTCCCCTGCCTCTTTTTCTGCTGAGATATTTATTGACCATCTCCCACCTTGGGACTTGGAGTCGGACTGGACTTACGCCATTTACTCTCCTGGTTCACACGCTCTCAGACTCAGACTTAACCTATACCATCAGCTCTCCAGATCCTCCAGCTTCTGTGTGTATGTGGGAGTGTGGGTCAGTATGTATATGTGAGTGTAAGTGTGTGTGTGTGTGTGTGAGTGTATCTGTGTCTGTGCGTGTGTGCATGTGTGTGTGGCCTCAGGACTTCTCTGTTTCCATAACCTTAAGAGCCAATTCCTTATTTATATACTGTCTATTGGTTCTGTTCCTCTGGAGAACCCAGACCAATACAGACCACAGCCACACAGTTTCTGAATGAGGGCTCCATTTCTAACTAGGTAAACTTCCGTATGTCTGTCCAGCGACAGAAAATCATAACCACCAAGTTATAAATAAGCACTGACTTCTTTTTTATTCTGAAGAAATAATACTTCTGCCTTGAACAGTGTTATTGCAGAGCACAGATACCCCTCCTTGAGAAAGCATCTGAAATCACCTCCTTCCACCACTCGCCATGCAGTATCATCGACACAAACAGGATGCACAGCCCTGAGACTGAATTAAATCAAATCTCTCAACTGTTTGAGAGCCTGATTTTTTATTTTACTTTTTCTAATTAATTTTCATTTGTCATAACCTTGTGTGATTTGATCTGCTTCTACCAATCATGAAGCAGTCAAGCATCTACAACCACCAAAAAATGGGGACTAAGCCCTATCAGTTGGCTGAAAATGAGAGTCTGAATGGTCCTAGATCAGTATTGTCCTCTGTGAGGATGTTGATTCCATACAGGGAAACCTTGTTTAAATCACAGCTCATTTGATAAATATTTTAAATATATCAAATAGAGGTAACACTTCCCTCTCTCCTCAAAAGAAGATATAATATGCACAGACAAAATACTTGTATTAAATTAAAATACATTTAATCACAGACGGTTTTTAAAAATAAAATGTTTTGTAAAGCAAGTAAAAAATGATCAGAAGTAGATCACTTCATTCACCTTGCTCGTCATCTTGTTTCAAATCCATTCTGCTGTGCCTGATGGTTCTTTGTTTTTATCCACACTGATATCCTGCAATATATCCCCAAAAGCACAAGAAAAATACAAAATGTTGGGGCCAGCACTGTGGCTCAGTGGGTTAATGCCCTGATCTGAAGCGCTGGCATCCCATATGGGCACCGGTTCTAGTCCCGGCTGCTCCTCTTCCAATCCAGCTCTCTGCTATGGCCTGGGAAAGCAGTGGAGGATGGCCCAAGTCTTTGAGCCCCTGCACCTGCATGGGAGACCTGAAGGAAGCTCCTGGCTCCTGGCTTCGAATTCACAAATCTCTGGCCATTGCGGCCATCTGGGGAGTGAACCATCAAAAGGAAGACCTCTCTCTTTCTGCCTCTCCTCTTTCTGTGTAACTCTGACTTTCAAATAAATAAATAAATCTTTAAAAAATAAAAAATGCAAAATTGGACTTTACCAAAGTTAAAAACATTTTTGCTACAAATGACACCCTCAAAAATATGAAACCTCCCAACTTCAGAATGGGAGAGAATACTTTAAAACCATATAAATAAGGGGTTTTTAATAAAAATATATAAGGAATTCTTACAACTCAAGTATAAAAATGATAAATAACACAATTTTTAAATGGGCAAATAATATAAACAGGAATTTATCAAAATAAGATATACAAATAGCAAATAAGTACATGGAAAGATGCTTAATATCATTTAACACCAGAGAAATGTAAGTCAAAACTCTCAAAGAGCTATCACTCCATGCCCACCAGAATGACTACACCAAAAAAGACACAGTAACTGGCATTAGTGGAGATGTAAAGAAGTTAGAACTCTCATAAATCACTGGTGAGAATGTAAAACAGTGCAGCTACCTTGGAAAACCATTTGCCAGATCTTCAACATGTTGGCCTCAGAAATTCCATAAGACCCAGCAATTCACCTTCCAGACCAATGCCCCAGAGAAGTGGAAAACTACATCCAGAAATTTTATACAAATGTCCACGGTGGCCCCATTCTATTAGCCAAACAGAGTAAACAACCCAAATACCCACCAAATGATGAATGGGAAGATGAACTATGGCATATCCATTAAAATGGAATATTATTCGGCAATAAAAGAAAGACACTTTGCTAGGTACTGCAACAAGGATAAACCTTGAAAGCCTGCTAAGGGAAAGAAAAGCCAGCCAGACAATATTCAGAAATGTCCAGAATAGGCAAATCAGTACAAATAGAACAGAGATTGGCAGTGCCAGGGCCTGAAGAACAACTAACTACTAACAAACATGGGTGTGATGGATATGTCCTAAAGTTGATGGGGTGAGAGTTACCCAATTCCATAAATCCACTAAAAACCAGTGAACTATATACTTTAAATAGTTGTACTGCATGGTGTGTGAATGACAGCTCAATACAAAACTTGCATTTGCTTTAGACCCTCCCTCACTGTGTGTGTTGTGAGTTGGAGAAAAACACAACAGAGGGGACTGGAGCGTCTGACAGCACTTGTGGACACCTGGAGCATGCGGCACATGTTTGATACCTCTAACCCATCCTTATCTCTAACCCATCCTTTTCTTTATCATTATTAACTCAGAAAAGGTTAGAATCTTTTATATTGTGACAGATAGAAGAATGTGTCCAGAAATGCCACACATTCCCTTAATTTAAGAAATTGCCAGAACTCTGGAGGAAGACCTCTGCACTACATGTCTGAATTCTCTGACTATCTCCAGGTATATAACCTTGGAGCAGTTGAAGGCACCCCAGCCCTTCACGATTCTGACGGAGGCACTCTTTCAGTATCCCCCATGCTTCTGCCAAGGTGTCACACTTGCAAACTGTGGACAAGCTCTGTTCCTCCAACCTCAAAATGTTTACAGGTAAAGGTTCCCATGAAGTGCATTTTCTACTGAATTGCTCCTTCAAACTCTCACCCAAAAGTCAGAATTCAAATTTCTCTGCCTTACTTGAAACAATCTTAAGTAGTGAAATAAGCATTTAAGGAGGCACATTAAACCCAATGACTTTTGAATGTCGATGCATTTGCCCCGAGAGTTAAAAATCCCGAGATCTTTTGCCATTACCCCCACAGACTCAATTTCATTTTCGGTAGGCATTGCTCCACCTGCCCTTGTACCTTACAAGGATTCCCACTGAGAGAATAAATTGAATTATCATTTTCATTTAGCATAGTGAACACTTTTGCAAAGCGAATGAAATTATTACAAAACTGGGTCTTTTAAAAATGTTTAAATAGGGAGAGAAGGATCTAATCTTCCTGTCTAAGCAACAACACTAAATTCAGGAAGTTTTTTTAGTAGCTCTCTATCTGCTGAACAATTACACATAGGATAGGTGATGGACGGATAATGGGTGAAGTGAGTCAGCTCAGGACAACTCTGTCATCTATATTGTGAGTGTTCCCCTCATTCTGAAAGCCAGAGGAAGGTACAGTGGCCTCAGGAGAAGCATACCTGGGCTGAAGTAGCTTTCACAAATGGAATGGAGCAAGCAAGTACTGAAGGGCCTCACCCAGGAATCCTGGCACAACAGAGCAGTCGCTGGCAACACCGAGCTCAAATGAGAGTTAATAAAATACAGAATATACATTGCCCATTTACATTTATTGCACATTAAACTTCCCTGCATACAAAAGATAATGACAGATGCAAAACGAGAATGCTGAACAACTCAAGCCCACCAGTGGGGAATGGGCGAGGTGCCAGCTCCCCCTATAAAATCAAACAGGCAGCCCCATGCAGCTCCAGGAGGACTGGGGATGGAGAGAAGGCAGGGCCTTTGGGGCCACTCTGAAGTCACCCTGAGAAATCTTCAGGTGCAAAGGAGAAGGAGGCAGCCCCCAGCATTACGCAGTCCTGAAAGGAACTCGAAGGGCCGGTGCTGTGGTGTAGTAGGTAAAGCCATGCCTGCCACGCTGGCATCCCATATGGGCGCTGGTTTGAAGCCTGGCTGCTCCACTTCTAATCCAGCTCTCTGCTATGGCCTGGGAAAGTGGCAGAAGATGGCCCAAGCCCTTGGGCCCCTGCACCCACATGGGAGACCCAAAAGAGGCCCCTGGCTCCTGGCTTCGGATCCGCATAGCTCCAGCCATTGCAGCCATCTGGGGAGTGAACCAGTGGATGGAAGACCTCTCTATGCCTCTCCTTCTCTCTGTGTGTAACTCTGACTTTCAAGTAAAATAAATAAATCTTTTTAAAAAAAAAAGAACTTGAGATGGCCCATGCAGTTTGATGTAGCATTTTATGAACCACCCCTCTGCAAAATTTTCAACATGTACCACGTGCTCTATTTGTTGGAAAGGTCTTTGAAACTCAGAAAGGTAACAGTAGTCAGGGGTAAGCAGGTGACTCTTTAAGGGGTTTGTGCTCCAAAGCAATCCATCATGTTCCCCAGGCAGAGGCTTTTCCTGAGGGTCTTTTGTGACACCTCTCACTTCCCACCTAGGAAGCACTGTTGACTGAGGGTCCGAGAAACCCGCACACTCTCTTACTGAAATCCCAAAGCCACCTATTCTGTAGAAGCATTGATTTTCACAGCAACCACATACCAGATGCAGTTAGGCTATCAGCCAGGTGCATGGCTCCGTGCTACTGAGCTGCTCCGAGTTCTTCCACTTCTCTCCAACTCTGAGTTCCTAGGCCGCTATTGAAAGTGCCCCAGTGCGACACTCTGGGACCAGGATTAGAGGAAAAACTTAGAGTTGCCTCAGGCAAACCTCTCAGCGAGCGCTCGCACTCTCTCTCACTCTCGCTCTCTCGCTCTCTCTCGCTCTGCAACTCCGCTGCAAAAGAGCATCAATGCAGGTATGAACTTGGGGAGCCCTGCTAACTCCACCCTGCTCACTCAGAACCTGGGGTTCCTCTTCCCTGCCCAGCAGTCAACTCCTTGGGGGCCGTGCCTGCTGCAGGCACCCACTGTCACTCTCAGACACTCTTCTTACATTTTGTGCAAGCTTTAGCACAGCTGGGAGCAGAGCTGCAGCCTCCTTAGCACAGCTGAAGAGAACAAAAGCTGCCAGGGCCTGGAAGATAATGAGCTCTCCATCCCTCCCTCTTCTCCCCCACCACCCCCCCCCGCCTCCGCCCCTTCCCCAGCCCCACCCCCTTCCCTCTGACAAGTGGAAAATCACCCAGAAGCTTCTCTCACCAATGGGGCCTTTATTTATTTATTTCCTAACGAGGGTGATGGCGTTGCTTACCCTGCTTTTCAGAAGCTAAAATGCTTTGGCAGCCAAGAATGAAAGTGTTTGTCTTAATTCTGCCCTCTCGGCACGAGCTGGTGCAGCAAATGGCCTGCGTTTCCTCCTGCCACCGCCCGCTGCCACGGTGGCAGTGGCAGAGATAAACAGCCCATCAGAGCAGAGCTAAAAAGAAATAGAGAAAAGGGGCTGGGAGTAGTTTAATTACTTTGAATGGCTTTTTGTGTTCTGTGTGATTGCTTCCTATGATACAGTAGTTTCTCATTCTCCATGCAAGCTCCGTGTTTCTATTCATAAGAATAAGATTGAAGCAGGAAATTGGCTTTCAGCAGTAGAAGAGAGAGAGAAAGAGGGGCCTAAGAGGCTGGCCGTTTCCTTTGGAGGAAAGCAAGCCCTGCAGGGCTCCCGCAGGGCTCCCACAGGGCTGAGCTGAACCAAGGAGAGGTGTCAGCCTCCCCACCCCGCCCTGCAGAATGGGAAGGACTTCGTCACCCGTCCTGGGGCAAGGATGGGCTCTCAGGTGGTGCACATGGCAGGGCTGGGACAGGTCTCCAAGCAGGGCTGGGATCATTCTGGGGCTGCCATCAGCCTAATTGAAAAAGTATGTGTATGCACGTGTGTCTGCGAGCCAACTATTACAGGACAGAATGCTACGGTTTGCACAGGAGTTGGCTCCAAAATTCATCCAGGATTTTAAACTCCAAAGTCATAAACTAGGGGTACTAAGAGGTCGGGAACTTCATCCAATGATGGAGCTGTAGGAGGTGAGCTGAGTCAGGCCGTGGCGCCCCATTCGGGGAAGGTAGTTCTTGCAACAGGAGAGACTACAAATCCCAGTTGGGTCCAGCCACCCTCTGCTTCCTGGCTCACCACGTCATCCTTTCTCTGTGTTCCACCACTGCCATGGGCCCCCCTCACCAGACACCCACCCACCCAATGGGGCTGCCTGCCCTTGGACTTGAATCTCCAGGACTATGAGCCAAATAAACCTTGTTGCTTCGTAAGTATCCCTTATCAGGCATTTTGTTACAGTGGTGAAGAGTTGACTAATACAGACAGATTGTAGATTTTAGACTCTGGATTGAAATCCAGGAGCACACTGCTTTTTTTTTTTTTTTTTTTTTTTTTGCCTCCAAGTTATCCATTCTTATCTGCTTGTCGTTTCTATAAACTGAGAATCTGTGATTCATACTAATGAAAGTCACCTCTATATATGACACAACTCTATGATCAAAGGAGATATTATCGGGCCATTAGTCACTGACAAAGAATCAAGTCTTCTTAATATAGCCTTCATTACAATCCTGTGTCAGATTCACGTATTTTTCCTATGTAAATTTAATTGCCTTAAAAACTAAAAATAAGTTGAATATATTAGAGGAAGCCCTATGAAAAACCATTTTGTAATATAAATAATGTATGTTCTATAAGTTCTAACATTTTGTGTTGGGTTTTTCTTTTTTTTTTTTTATTTAAGAGGTAAAGAGACTAGGGGGAGGCTGTTTCACTCCCTAAATGCCCACAGCAGCTCCCATCTCCTGTTTCACTCCCTCCTAAGTGCCCACAATGGCTGAGGCTTGGCTAGGGCTGAAGCTGGGAGCCAGGAATGCAATCCAGGACTCCTAGGTGGGTGGCAGGAACCCAACTCCTTGAATCATCACCACTACCCCCCACAGCCTATATTAACAAAAAGCTAGAGTCAGGAGCCAGAGCCAGGAAGCAAATCCCAGTACTCCGATGTAGGACACAGGCATCTTAGCCATGAGGCTAAATACTCAGGCTAGGATTCCTTAAGCTAGAGTAAATCTATACTTGGAGACATTTGCGTTAAGGACTGAGATTCAAGAGCCTATCCAGAAAATTTAATGTCTAGTGTACAGAGCAGTTTGAGACAATGGGGTGAAAAAAATTAATGGTAGCTCTACCTTCGAGTTTCTAATCTACCCATGAATTTGCAAAAGAAGGGTAGGGCTGATAGTACTTAGAACCATTACGCAGAACAGGTGAGTCCAGCAGCTACTCCAGGCAAGCCCCGCAGGTGAGCTTTGCAATCTACAAGGCAATATTCAGATGATAGCATCTAGCTTTGTGTTATGAGATGTTCATGAAGGTGAAGCTTATGGAGCAAACTTTTAGATTCAAAATACTCCTGAAGGAAAGAAGATGGACCCAAGACCTGGAAATAACATCTGATATAATCTGATACAAAAGGGTAAATATTTGCTTCAAATTCAAAACCTTAAACAGCACAGGCAAATGGAAAGAACACACCAAGCTCAAATAGGTGGTGTGAGGTGGGCACTTGGAGCAGAGGTTAAGACACAACTTGTGATGTTCACATCCCTTATCAGAGTGTCTGGGTTTGAGTCCTGTCTCTGCCCCTAATTCCAGCTTTCTGTTATACTCCCTGTGAGGCAACAGGTGATGACTCATTTAGTTGGGTTCCTATTACCTGTATAAGAGACCTAGATTGAGTTTCAGGATCCTGATTTCAGCCTGGCTCAACCCCAGCTGATGAGCATTCGCAGATGGAAGATATTCATTCTCTTTCTCCCTCTCTCTCCCTCTCTGTCTCTCTCTCGCCCTCCCTCCCTCCCAAATAATTTTTTTTGAAAAATGGGTGGAGAATTGGATAGGGACACAAGGGACACATCTCTGAGATAACGTAAGCCATATAAATTGCTCATTGGTTCAAGAACTGTGATTAGAGGGCACTGAAGGAAATAGGAAGGGAGAAACACAGAAAAGAGATCAAAAACTATAAAGCAAAACAAAATGAGGAACAAATGAACCAGAATCCAGGGGAGCAGAGCTGTAATAGGAAATGAGCAGTAGGCTACATGTGACCACAGAAGATGCTGCCTTCCACAGTCCTTTCTGTTCTTCACAACCCCTCCCTGGGGTACGCCTGCCATGAAGGATCTTCTCCCTGGTTCCTTGCTGCAGCTCCCAGACTAACCCTGTGCCTAGTCACATTGAAAGTCATGTCCAGGACCCCTACGTTCCTCTGGGAGGAAAGGATGTCATCAAAATGATGGAGTTGTAACCTCTATGAATCGGATATAAAGGACCAGCTACCACTGGGGGCAACATCTAAAAACAATGGATAGTGAAAAACACCTCACCCCCCAAATCGCCTTCCTGACAGGCTGGCCATCATTTCTAGAGCTCTGTATCAAGTTAGAGTTATGCGGAGGGTCCCAAGGCCACAGTGTGGCACCAGACCCAGAAGTCTTAACGCAGGGACCGCATAGAGGGTTGATGGAGTTGAGGAGACAAGCAAGCAGCAGATACATCAGATGAAGAATGCAAGAAGCACATTGTCAACAAGTCACTCCAGTGGATGCAATGAGCCCTAGGCAGATAGGGAATAGGAACAAGACACTGGATGCCTGATAAGAATGCCCAGGAAAACCTTCATTCGAGAGGGAGGCATGCTAGGAACTGAAGAAGCACCAGAAGCAAGAGTTCTTCCATCTACTGGTTCATTCCCCAAATAGCAGGAACAGCCAAGGTTGAGCCAGGCCAAAGCCAGCATCAAGGAACTCCCGGGTCTCCCACGTGAGTGGCAAGGGTCAAGCATCTGGACCATCTTCAGCTGCTTTCCTAGGCACATTAGCAGGGAGCTGGATCATGAGTGGAGCAGTCAGTCAAACCAGTACTCGTACGGGATGCTGGTGTCACAGGAGGCAGCTTAACAAGGTCAGCCCCAAAATCCTAGATGGATTGTCATCATGGGAACTTTGTACCACATGTGGATAGCAAAAATTAAATAAATAAATAACAGTAGTTATCAATTTGACCTGCAGCAAGTCTTTGGGAAGAATATCAGTCTAAGAGTCCAGTCCTAATTCAGGTTCCTCTTAAACTAGTATGTGACCTTGGGTGAGTGATCTTATTTCTTTGAACCTGAATTTCTTCATTCTGCAATAAGTGTGGCCTCTAACATTCTCTGATTCTGGAATGACTTTCCTCCTCTTTCTTAGGTTATTCTAGACTAGTTCCATTTGGTTGAGATAAAGAAAACAAAATTAAGGAGGAAAGCCAGAATACAAGGCTTCACAAACCACCTGGAGGTATAAGTTGCCTGAAAATATGAACCTTAGAAAGAGGACATTGTCTTCTACTATAAAATCTTCAATAGCATGACTAACGAGAAAACAGATCTATTCACCAAATCTCAAAATAAGAGCATGAGATGACACTCCTTGAAACTTTATAGAGGAAGTTGTCCACCCAAAGGGTAATAGACTTCCCAAGTACACCACACCTCCCCTGTGGAAGGTGGAGAAAGCAAATGTACCAATGACTTCAAATGGTTTGGGAACATACTATGAATGGCCAAGTTACTACAGAGCAGACCTTAGAGAGGACTGGAAATATTCAAAGCTGACCTCTGAAAGGTTGACCAAGCTGTCCCTCATCCCAAACAGCCTTCTAAGCCATAGTAGAAAAAAAAATCACAGTTCAAGGTTCTACTATTGAAAGTGCAAAAACTCTTGCTTGTATTAAAAGGAAAGGAACACCTAGTGAGGAAGGGAAGGAAGTGCTCTGGTCCAAGGACTACGGCAGATGGCACTGTGCCGCGCTACAGCACAGGAGCTGAGCACTGGTACAGCAATATCTCAATGCACTGTGCTTACAGCTTTGAGGAAGGGTTGCCATATGATTAATTCTCACTTGGGTAATATTAATTCAGATGGTGTTTGGTATGGGCTCTAAAAAGGAAACTTGGAGAGGGAAAATATTCCTGTTAGTTCACATTATTTTTGTTGTGGTTGTTGAACTACCTCCTATAGATTATCTTCAAACCTTGGGTGTCTCTGCATCATCCCTCCAGGCCAGTCATGAATAGTATGTTAGCCCAACCCTACACCGACAGAAAACAACGGCAAGTCATCGTTTCTGAGATAATGCGTTACAGTGTCATTCTCATAAGTGTCCTTTGGTTGGAACGTGTTAGTGAATGCTCTGCCCAGGTAAGGATATTTTTACAAACGGGCCCCAAGTGCATTTACTTTTCTCCTTGCATCCGTAATCAGTCTGTCATTTCATTATCTGCATTCTATGTTGGCTGTTTAGGATCATTAGGCAAAACCTCGCTATCGCTGCATATTACTTAGTACGTTTGCTCTAATAAGCTTTCGTAAATAAAAACCCGAAGAGATGAAAAAGGCCAGTGTCTGATTACACGCAACCAATTTGGTCTCATTAGGTTCTTAGAAGGAGAAAAAGTAAATATAATCTTTATAAATCATACAGCTATCATGGAGATGCCTGGCAAAACTCATTAGTTAAGATAATAAGAGTGAAGACCATTTAAATGTGTAGAGCAGTCGGTTTATGAAGCTGTTAAGTACTATTTCATCCATTATAAACTTTTACAAAACTCAAAGACGTAATCAGGCAGATGAAATCATACATTCTTCCATGATTCCCTGAGGTTTTGCCTTAATAAATTGCTATTAAAACAATGATAAAAACCAGTGCTTGTCTTGAATCTTTCTTTCAAAGACCCCTGAGTGACACTTAAAACATTAATTTATTTTCCCTATATGCCCAAGGCGTGGAAGAAGTTTACTCAACCTATTGTATAGGGAATAACATTTAGGTTCAAACAGATGAAATAATGAGCTAAAGAAAGCACAGTAAAATTCACAAGCAAACAGAGCATATGCTCTAAGACAACGGCTTCTCAAGTCAATGAGAAGTCAGAATTCTCACTTGAGGATAAGGGAGTGTGCACTTAGCCTAATAGTTAAGACCACCACATGAGAGCATCTGGATTTGACTCCAGGTTCCAGCTCCTGAATCTAGATTCTCACCATTGCACACCCTAGGAGGCAAGTAATTGGGTTCTTGCCACCCACGGGGGACTGAAATTGAGTGTCTGGCTTTGATTTCAGCCATGGCCATTGTGAGCATTTACAGGCATGAACCAGCAAATAGGAACACTCTCTCTTCTTCTCTCTCTCTGTGTCTCTCATTCTTTCTCTGTCTCCTGCCTCTCAAAAAAAAAAAATAAAATAAGACTGGGTGCCTCTTTTTTATTACTTTGCCTTAAGCATATCTTGATTTGATTCTTGGGTACCAAGTAGGGCAAACATTGATCTGCTAGACTTGAACATTGCTTCTCAACTGAAGTATGTGTTCATGGATTAAAAACAAAACCCCACCTAGAAAAAGAAGAACTTGGAGTTAGACAACCTGGGTTTAGGAACTGACTCTGCCCCTCACTTTATGATCTTGATCAAGACACTGAAGGGACCTGGTGCCGCCTATGTGAAATTAGGGTAACAATGGTTTGAGGAGGAAATCAGGTTGTTAATATGGGGTGCAAACTTTAAAATGCTATACAAATGGCACCTGTTTTTCTGTTATTCTCTTTTGTCCATTATATGTTAGGGTGTGTTGAGAAGGAGCCCCTATCTCCCGCGCCTCCTATTCCTTTTTTCTTGTATGCTAATCCCTTTTGGGTTGCCCACAGGCTTTGCCCAACGAGGAGTCAGTACATGCCTGGTTTCAGCACTGGGGAAACCAAGGCAATCTTCGTACGCGGCCTCCTCCCCCACCGTCTCTTCCTCACACCCTCCAGCTGGACACCAGGATGCACTAATCCACAAGTGGCTTCGACCTGTCAGCCCAAGAGGGAGGAGGCGGAGCTGCCACTCCGATGCTCCCACCGGGAGCCAGCGCCTCCATGGGGGGCAATGCTCAGTAAGCGCCCCGGGGCCTCCTCCCCTGACACTCCGCCACCGCGTGCGCGCGTGGGCGGCCGCACCGCAGCGGGGAACGGCTGGACTGCGGCAGGGAGGTGGGAGCAGGCAAGTCGTGGCTCTTAGTTCAGCTTTGGAAAGAATCATCCCACAACTCCCTGTGCGCACACGCAGCCAAGGGACTAAGAGATGTATCGTTTTTAAATAAACCATGTAAGGTTAAACAACATGTAAGCCCACTGGGTGGCATGGAGGTGCGCTCAGGTAGAGTGGGCAGTGATGTATTGGGGACGGGGTGTCTTTTTTTTTTCTCTTTTCCTCCATTTTAAATAGCAGAGATGCTCTAGTCCAAGTACAGCGCTTCTTACAATAGGTGCAATAGTGCCACCTAGAGGTCAAGCAGAGATAGTCCTGCAGAACGGACACTGCTGACCCCACACTGCCTTAAGGGCGCGTCGCCAGTCCAGGCTCAATGGCTGTTTCGCGGGGTAACCTGCTGATGAGACTTGCTGGAATGGCTTGCAAAGCCCAAGGATATGTGGGTTGTCTTTGCTGACATTAGTCAGTCTCTCTGCAGCTTCTCTTGAGTGTAGTCCCAAAACATAAAAGAAAAAAACCTTCAGAATGATAGCCCCAAACTTCCCCTTCCCCCATCAAAATGCAAATTTCCTTGGGTCTTTCCTTCTTGTGTCCTAGTCTTTACATGTTAAGATAATTCATGCAAATCGTATGCATTTTGCTCAGAGGCATCTAATTAGACAGATTAGCTGGTGGAATCAGTAACCTTCTATTTCATTCTTATGAAAAGAAGGTTATGTCAGTAAGGAACCTCCCTTCATAGGCATCAGGCATAGAGCAGATATGTATATGAGCAAGTGCTCAATGTGTACCTAGTACATAAACAACTGTATTTGATGTGCATGTCACCGCGTATTTGTATGGGAGCTGGGGGGAGCGTTTGCTTGTCTTCTCCAAAGTCCACCGTAGCTGCAGGAGCACGGATACAAAGTGCACTTTTCCTTGAGAAAGAGGGAAATGAAAGGTTAGCTGACAAAGGTCCAAGAAGCTTGAGCATCTGATTGGCATAAGAGCTGAACAAAGGAAATGAAAGAGAAAAGAAAACATATATACATTTCCTCTTTGTTCTGCAAATGGATTTCAATTCTTGTTGGCATGTCGCCAGTCTGCATTCCAGAAGAAAAGAAAACTCAGTTATAAGGGAAAGATAAAGCAGAGACGTGATGCTAACAAGCTCTCAAACTGACAAAAGCATTGTGGGTTGCCATGGAGAGAGATCTTTTAAACTGCGAGGGTCATTATCCCTTGCCTCTAAAAATCCACCAGGTGTGCCAGCCTAAGATCTAATTAGACAAACAAGATTCCTCGGAGCAGCATCTGGCATGACTTCCTGACCCTCTCCCTTCCTTAAAGAGTCTGCCAAATTCCCCAGAGCCGTCCAGATGTGCATTTAAGTCAACCACTGTGGAAAGCTCCCCAAAACAGACACCAGCTCTCCCAGCATGCAGCACTCAGGAAAGCTCTGGGGTCAGAGGCTGCACATGCAAATACCTACCTGTGCCATTCGACTGAGGCCAGTTAGGACAGTTGCAAGCTGAAGAGCTCTTGCCTGTCTAAAAAGAGCAGCCATTACTCAGCACCAGCCAGTTGCTGCCTTGAGGAAACACAGGCACGGTATTGTTAGATTTTTTTTTTTTCAGGAGCAGCCAGGAATCCAAATGTGTATGTGAAATCTCCTGATTTTTAAATGCTGGCAGCAACTCAAAAAAATTGAAAATCTCGTGCTGGGCCAAACACACCTCAGCCAAAGGCTTGATTTGTCCAGGAAAAGGAACAGTGCAACCCCTGCCTTGGGTCATTCATAGCCCTTGGAAATCGATATTCAAACCACACCCAAGTATTATGCTCCACTGCATATACAGGGCAGACACTCTCACAGTTTCATGCCTTTGTTTATCCTGTTTCACCTGTCTGCGTTGCTGCTCTTTCCTCCAGTCTCTGCCTGTCAAAATCCAATATCAAGGGCCAACTCAAATGTCAATTTATTTGTGAAGTCTGCCAGAATCGCTGCAGTCAAAATTAATCGCTCCAGGAATGCTTGGATTTTGTCTCTATTCTCGCACTCAGCAGAGTGTGCCACTCGTGGCATAAGCAGCGTTTATGACAGCCTGGGTCTGAGCCCTGATGAACTGGTAAGGTGTCAAGTGTGTCCACTCTCTGCCCAGTGCCCAGCATACAGCCTGTGTCAATAGCTGTTGAAATTTACACTGGACAAGTTACTAAATGGGAAACAATGCATGCAGTTAGCCCATTGGCTAAACAACCCAGGGCACTTCCAAGACAATGCATTCAGTCCCGGCCTTGATTCAACATGTCAGGTGCCCAGATGATGATGCCCAGTTACTTCCAAAATCAGATCCACGTTCATGACCATTATACCAGCAGGTATTTGAAGCCAATGAATCTCTCTGCCACAATGCAACAATCTAGCAAATAAAATGGTTATTGCTGCCATGCCGTCTCTTGACTTCCTAGGGAACAGGGTTTGTATTATTTTTTCTTTGCATGTCTCATCCTGTGTACCCACCACACTTTCTAGCAGATGGAAAGCGTTGAATAAAATATTTGGGAAGCTTAGTTATCATCAAAACAAGTCAATAATGAGCAACCTGCTTTATGCAAAGAGCAGCGTACTATGTCCTGGTTACAAGGTGCAGGGCCACCCTTGGAGAGCTATGATTTAGTTGGAAAGCACAATGTATTTAGAAAAACACAATTGCATCGATACAGCATAGGTGCCAGAGGGTATTTCTGTAGCCTCCCTCTTGCAGAGTGTTGGGGATGCCAAGAGAACAAGAAGCATTGCCCACCCTCAAGGAGACCCTGCATTGTGTATGGGAGTTTGAAACGGAAAGATCATCGCAAGCTGAGCAAGCAAGCAGAAAAAGTGAGCTATGAAATCACAGGAAACAGGAACCTGGTAAGTTCTTGATGGAAGTTGATGATCTGTTGCTTTAACATTAGGATGATCTGTTTGGGAAAGGAGAAAATAGTGGGGGAGTATTAAATAAATTGAAATTTTTCCAAGGTGGAAAAATATTCTAAAGTGATGTTACTCTCCAGTTATAGTGGCTTTTCCAGAATCTAGGAATGTAAAAATCTCTAGACCCCTAGATTCTTGGAGTCACGTCAGCCAAGAACTATATGGAAGCTCTCAGGAAGGGGAAGGTGGAAGGGAGGTGAGGTCAGAGAGGAAGGGGAGCTTCCCTGGAGCTCTGAAGATGCTCCCACCCTGAGCACTTGGAACACAGATGCTGAAGAGGAGAATCAGTGGGAGACAAACCCTGGGTTCTAGCCCGGCTTCCTCACGCACCTGCTCTTGTTCCCTCCCAAACGCTGCTTCCTGTTGAAACCCTGAATGCACTCAAGGGTCACACTGGACTGTCCACCAGCTTCACAACCCATGGGGAAAGCTGCCATGACTACTGCTGGCACACTGTCCTTGGCCCAGCTTGAACTTGGTCACCTGGCCAAGAAAAGCAACGACAAATGGAAGAAGCATAGTCTTGGTTCCAGGGTGAGCTCTTCCCACCTGTGTGGGAAAACTGATGCTATAAAATCTGTTGTGACCTCCTAGCCCACTGAGCAGAAAAATTCACTGACCATATGTGACAGCATGGAGCTTGTAATTCCCCTACAAAAACGGAGAATATCTAGGGAAGGTAATAAAAGAGAAAGGGAAATGGGGGTGGAGAAGGATGGAGGAAGGGAAGAAACCATTGTGATGGAAAAGTAAAATAAAGGTTTCTTGAGAGAATCAGAGGTGTGTCTGGACTTAAGATCAAGAGTTGCTGGAGATAAACACAGGAAAAATGAAGAAAAGGAGGAAAATCAATTAAATGGAATTAAACCCTTGCTTATGAAGTATTTTTTTAAAGGCAGAAGGATCAGAAGATGGAAGAAAAATAATCAACACAAAAGTAGAGGTGTCAACCTGAACAGATTTCAAATGGAAACAGAATTTATATGATGAGTTGCAATTACATGGAGATGTATAAACATCTTGGGTAAAATGATACTGAGGAAAGCTCTATCACTTCACGGTGCCTTATATGTGGTTTAGTCTTTTGATATCTATTTTACATTCTGCCAGTGAAAATTTTTGTCATATCTGATGTGTTCTGCCAAGTCCTTTATTTGGGATGCTTCCTGATTTAAATATTTTTAGCTGCAATGGTTTTTTAATCATGAGGGTATTGTTTCAAAAGCAATTATTTTATGTGCATCCAACAGCAAAATTGAAGACCAATCTAAATTCATCTGAAATCGTCCTATAAGTGAGGGGCACCATGGAAAAAGGCAGAGAGCTGACCTCGAGGGCGGGTCCATGAAGGGAACTCAGATTTCTATTAGAAAAACATGGTTAGCAAGTGACCCCACTGCTGTCTCCTGGTGTTGTTGATTGAAGACGGCAAATTACAGCTTCATCTGTGTTCATCAGAAATTGAGGCCCCTTTACTTCTCCCACCCTGAAATCCAGCCTTGTTGCAATCAGCTAGCTTTCTGAGTGGCCGACAATTTGAGTAAGAGCACAAATGGATGACTTTCTAGAAAGAAATGTGATGTCTTGCCATGTCATTTTTTGCAGGAAGCTGTGCCACCCCTGGTTTGGGGGTTTTGTGGCTCAGAACTGTCGCCTGGAAGGAAAATGCACTGAGACTCACAGACTGATGTTGACAACTGTCCTGGGTGGGCGGGCACCTTCCTTCAAAGCTCACTCACTGCACAGGAGCCACAGAGCTAGCTGCCCACAGCTGTCCAGTTGTCACTGAGCCCTAGTAGAATCCTTAGGTCCCAAAAGCTTTTGGAGAAAGACAGTGTCGAGATCTTCACATCTGCAAGGCAGATGGAAACAGGATGGGCAGGGAATCGTCCCTAAGTCCTTGACTTCCAGAAATAGCTCCGTTTTTCAAACCCACCCACAGGCATTGAGGTTCCTTCTTTCACAAAGTGCTTCATTCCTCATAGATTTAAGTTGATCCAATAAAGGCAGTGTTCAGAGAGGAAATGTGTAGTACAACCAACACAGTCATTTCTACAGCAAACCAATTAGGGACCCAAAGAACAATGCAAAGTCTCTTTTCCAATTGTATGTAGGAGTGTGTTCATTCTAAGCCATTACTGCATGTGTCTGTCAGAGGGAATCTCCACATCAGGCTTTAATGAGGTGCATTAACTTTCTTTACACAACAGAGCATTCTGCGGCCTGGCTCTATGACAGCTCAGGCTGTGGTTCAGGGAACAGCTTCCAACCCAGCTCCCTTTCTAGAAAGGCCAGAGCCAATAAGGCTTCAATTATCGGTGCAGCTCTTAAATCCACGGGGAAGGACAGAGAGGCAGGAATGCACTGGGGGAAGCTCCTCCCAAAGATGGAGATGGAGGATGGGAACTGCCACCTGTAGCTAAGGGAGGGGAGTTCTGGAGGCTGCTGATGGGTGCACATCATGGCCCAGGAAGTGGTGAGGCAGAGAGGCCTGACGTCTCATCCCACTGCCTCCGCCAGCCCTTCTGCCTTGCAGTCTTACCCCACATGCTGACCTTGGTCCCCTCTCTCATTACATCACCTTTCTACTCACAAATCCTCCATGGTTCCCACTGCTTTCAGAACGAAGTCCAAATCCCTAAACCTGTCTCTCAAGAACTGGCAAGACTGGGCCTCAGGGGCCAGCATTGTGGTGTAGCAGCTAAAGCTGCTGCCTGCAAGGCCAGCATCCCATATGGGTGCTGGTTCATGTCTTGGCTGCTCCAGTTCAGATCCAGCTCCTAGCTAATGGCCTGAGAAAAGCAGCAGAGGGGCCAGCGCTGTGGCATAACAGGTAAAGCCACCGCCTGCAGTGTCAGCATCCCATATGGGTACCGGTTCAAGTCCAGGCTGCTCCACTTCCAATCCAGCTCTCTGCTATGGCCTGGGAAAGCGGTAGAAGATGGCCCAAGTGCTTGGGCCCCTGCACACATGTGGGAGACCTGGAAGAAACTCCTGGCTCCTAGCTTCGGATCAGCATAGCCAACTGGTGAGTGAACCAGTAGATGGAAGACCTCTCTCTCTCTCTCTCTCTCTCTCTCTCTCTCTCTCTCCCTATCCTCTCTCTACGTAACTCTGACTTCCAAATAAATAAATAAATAAATGACAGAGAAAGGCAGCAGGATTTAAAAAAAAAAAAAAGAAAGAAAAGAAAAGCAGCAGAAAGATGGCTCAGGTCCTTGGGCCCCTGCCACCCATATGGGAGACCTGGATAAGTTTCTGGCTCCTGGCTTCTGTCTAGCTCAACCCTGGCTGTTATAGCCATTTGGGGAATGAACCAGTAAATGGAAGATCTCTATGTGTGTGTCTCTCCCTCTATCTCTGTAACTCTGACTTTCAAATAAATAAATGAATCTTAAAAAAAAAAAAAGACTGGTCCCAATAAGTCTTTCCCTAAGAAGAGGCAGCATTCACATGCTGGTGTCCCTGCTCTGGGCCACAGATATGCTGGCTGCCTCTCCAGGTGCCTGCTGTCTCCTTGTCCAGGCTGTCAGCCTTGGGGCCTGACATTGGTGAGGGTGATTTCACCTGCTTCCTGTGTATGGATGGGGGCTTCCTGGTTGGGCTTGACCAACAGGGAGAGAGCTGCAGAACCAAGCAAGAGATCAGAGTGTTGGGGCACCACAGAACATCACTGTCCTGGCTGTCTCCTTTAGGCCAGCTGTGCCCCCTCCCCCGACCTAAGTGACACTGCTCCCTCACAGGTGGCTTTATCTACACTGAGCTTGCTGGTTTAGGGACCATTCTTTCACTCTGAGGATGACATTCCCTCTGTCTTCACCGGGCTACTGCTTGGTTACTGCACTGTGGTTTGTAAATAAATCATCATTCTCTTACCTATCTGTAGGACTCCATCTGTGTCCTGTTGGGACCCTGACTGAAACTCTCATCTCTCCTTCTACCTCCTCGTAGATGGCAAACTGAGCCTCAGAGAGGTTAACTTGCTAATTTTCTTAAGACTCACAGTTAACAAGTAGCAGAACCAGACCCAAACCCCAATCGGTCTCTCCAGAGAAACTTCTGTTGCAGCCGCTGAGCTGTTTCGCACCACGACCACATTAGGCTAGCGTTGCATTTCTGCTTCCCTGCTCCCATCCAAACCCTTCACATGCTGGGCACGAGGAGTCAATTTCCGCCCTCAGTGTCACTCTCCTTGATCCCTACATCGCTATTCTCAGCCGAGTTTCCATCAGGCAGTGTCTGTGCCACCCCTTGGACACATGCCCAGTGCTGCTTCATCCTGTCCTTTAAGCATTCATATGCATATTCTTGTTTCTCCAATGGATGGAGAACTCAGGAGGACAGAGATTGTGGCTTCCTACACGATCCTCATCTCCTTAGCCCATCGAAAACAGAGTAGCCTGAATTAATCAGTTGGATGAACCATTGAGAAGAAATTTCCATGAGCATATTGTCTATCAAAAAGAGTAGTCACTCCAGTAATTTATAGGTTTCCTAAATTTAATTTTTTAATTTTATTCATTTATTTTTATTTATTTGAAAGGCAAAGAGAGAGAGACACAGAGAGATCTTCCATTGGAAGGTTCACTCCCCAAATGCCCACAACAGTTGGAGCTGGGCCAGGAAGAAGCCAGGTGCCTGGAAACCAATCCGGTCTCCCGCGTGGGTGGCAGATCAACTACTTGAGCCATCACAGCTGCTTCTCAGAGTGTGTATTAGCAGGAAGCTAGAATTGGAAGTAGATCCACGATTCAAACCCAGGTACTAAGATACGTGATGTAGGCATCCCAAACTGTATCTTAACTTCTGCACCAAACAGTTGACCCTTCAATTTAAATTTGTTTCAATTGAGATGCATAAGAGAAAGACAACAAACTCTAAACAAGTAACAGTCACTTAAAAGCAAGTATAATATTTCTTTTATCAGAAAAGCTTGCTCAACCTTCCTGTGAAAATCTGTTAGTGTGCCAGCACCTGCCAAAAAGCCAGTGATGCTACAGGATAAGTTTCTGGTTCAAATCCTTATTCTGCTATGTGTCAGCTATAGGCTTTATTTTTTATTTTATTTTATTTTTTTGGACAGGCAGAGTTAGACAGTGAGAGAGAGACAGAGAGAAAGTTCTTCCTTTTTCCGTTGGTTCACCCCCCAAGTGAACGCCACAGCCAGCGCACTGCGCTGATCTGAAGCCAGGAGCCAGGTGCTTCTCCTGGTCTCCCATGCGGGTGCAGGGCCCAAGCACTTGGGCCATCCTCCACTGCACTCCCTGGCCACAGCAGAGAGCTGGCCTGGAAGAGGAGCAACCGGGACAGAATCTGGCGCCCCAACCAGGTCTAGAACCCGGTGTGCCAGTGCCACGGGCAGAGGATTAGCCTAGTGAGCTAAGGTGCCAGCCAGCTATAAGCTTTAGAAAACAGCAATTTAATTTCCTTTGGGACTCTTCTCAAGACTTCCCAACACCTACAAGTTGCCAGGAAGGAAAAGGTAATGCACATAGTGTTCATTTATTTGTCTGTTGCCTTATTTATTTACTTATTTATTATTTATTTGAAAGGCAGAGAGACAAAGATAGAAAGAGTTAGAGAGATCTTCTATGCCCTGGTTCACTCCCCCAAATGCTCACAACAGCTGGGGCTGGACCAGACCAAAGCCAGGAACCAGAAACTCAATCTTGATCTCCCACGTGGGTGTCAAGGATCCAACTACTTGAGCCACCACCTGCTGCCCTTGAGGGCACACATTAGCAGGAAGCTAAATGGATACAGAGCTGGGATTCAAACCCAAGCATTCCAAAATGGAATGGGATGTCTTAACAGCTGTGCCAAATGCCCGCCCCATGTAGTGTAAGTGTTCATTGAAGAAGAGTCACATTAGGGAGCTATAAAGCTCCTGAGGCTTACTCTCATTCTTATGAACAACAAGCTGGTGAGGCATGCACGTATAGAGTGGAAAGACAGACTGGAGAAGATACTTCCAGTGTACAGGTGAAGAAACTGGAGCTCAAAGGCATGGGGGAGACAAATTCATAAATGAATCCTTACTTGGTACCTACAGTGTGCCCGGTCATGTTCTCAAAATGGTGGAGGATGCAAATAAGCTCCAGGCTGCCTGTCTAACTTAATCTTCTCCATCAATGTAGAGCCCAAAAGGCCCTGCCCCACGATGCTGCCACATCAGGCAGGTGCCCAGCAACCAAGAAACAGCTCTATTTTTGGAGAACTGACAAAAAAAATCTCTTGAGAGGAAGATGGGTTGGTTTCCATCCAAAGACCACCACACCACTGGAGACACTGCAAATTCACTTGTAATCCATCTGCCCTTGCTCTCTTCCATTACAGCTTGTCACTCACCACTTAGGCGTTGAAATGCCTGTGGAATCTAAAGAGTACCATGACAGGAGAGCAAATAAAGAGCCTTCATTGCTTGATAGGCCTCTTTCTTCCTTATAATCTTACCTTTTTATTACCTTTATTAAGCATGACGTGCACAGAGGGCCTAAGAAAGGAAAGAAGGAAACAATCTGAGTGTGGGTTTTGCAGCAGCTCTCCCTCCCCTGAGAACCAAGCTCGTACGCGTGGTTTATTACCTTCTCATGCTCCTGAGCACTGCTTAAAGCCATATAATATCTTTCAGTGCGTTAAATGAGCAGCAGCTCTCTCTAGTCTGTCAATCAACTGCATTTCCCCTCTGAATAAAGGAAGTTAGTATCTTGCCCCTCTGACAGCTCAGGAGTGCTTCTTGCTTTCTGCCAAGAATTTTTGTGGCAGGAGAAGAGAAGGCAGATGGTGTCTGGGAGTCTGGGAGGTTTGTGGGCCATTGGCATGGGGGAAGGGTAAGCCTGCACCCCCACGGTGGCACTAGATATACTGTGGTTGAAGGAATCACAGCAAGTCTAGTATTTTATCCACAGCCACAACTTGGCCAAGGCAAAAGAAGAGATGCTTCATCGAAATGATGAGGAGAAATCCAAGTAGCAATAGGTGGAAGAGCCAGAGGAGGGAGAAGGAGGGAAGAAAAAGAGACATGGCACGGGTGGAAATATTGATTTTCTTGTCCTGGACAAAGCCACTCCACCTCATGCCAAAAAGAGTGCGGTCATCTGCAGTTCAATTTATATCCAGGACGATTCACTGTATATTAAGTACTCGACTGGATTCTTGTGCTAGGAAAGTTACAAGGATGAGCTACAAGGATTTCCAACTCTCAGGATGAGATCCAGGCAGACCCTTTGGGTCTCTGCTCAGATCTTGCCTTCTCAGTGCAGGTCACCCTCATTCACTGAGACCCCCTTTTCAATACTACAACCCCCCCCCCAGAATTCTGGACACCCCTTTCCTCCACTTCATCTTCTGTTTCCATAGTACAAACTTTCTGTTCACTTACTTCACCATGTTTATTACTTATTGTTCATCTACACTCACTCATCCCACCCCAGGATAGGAATCTGTGTGAATTCTATCCTATAATGGATTTCAAGAGCCTAGAACAGTGCACATCAAAAAATACTCCATATGGGGCCGGCGCCATGGCACAGCAGGTTAATCCTCTGCCTGGTGAGCCAGCACCCCATATGGGCACCAGTTCTAGCCCCAGCTGCTTCTCTTCCAATACAGCTCTCCGCTGTGGCCTGGAAAAGCAGTAGAAGATGGTTCAAGTCCTCGGACCCCAGCACCCATGTGAGAGACAGGGAAGAAGCACTTGGTTCCTGGCTTTGGATCAGAACAGCTCAAGCCATTGCGACATTGCAACAGCTCCCATTTGGGAAGTGAACCAATGGAAGGAAGACCTTTCTCTCTGTCTCTCCCTCTCACTGTCTGTAACTCTACCTCTCAAATGAGTAAATAAAATCTTTAAAAAAAATACACTCCATATAGTCACTGAGTGAATAAATCAAGGTTTCTTTCAGATCTCAAAGGCATCCTTTACTCCTTCCTAAAGATGCTGCTGGAATTATTGAGAACGTCTAACAAGTGTGAGAATCTCTCTGACAAATGCTTCCAGAAGTGAAGGCGGCAAACCACCCACGTGCTTCCAAGGATGTCCTTTCATCTCACTGATTTTATGAGGCAACTTCATTTCCACAAACCACTAAGCCATGGTTTTACTTCCCAGTTTGTCCCTTCATCATTGTGCAGCCAGGACATCCATCAGCATGGTCCAGGTGTTTAATTCCTGAGACTGATGAAGTATCTGTTCTTTCTTGTATAGAAGTACACCCATGGTGTAATGCAGAGAAATTATACATTGAGGATACATGCTATAAAAATTTCATCAATTCTTCTGTGTGATAATAAGCATGGCTTTCAAAGGTATGTTCTAGTCTTTAACACATTATACAGTTTAATCAATAACAGGTTCCCACAGTCTGACCCCTCATAGTACCACAACTATCTGCCCCTCCCCAGGAAACCCAGGTGGATACTGAACAAGAGACAGATCCTAATCCAAACACACTCATTGACCACTACGTATTCCAAATCACTCCTACTGAACATTTCTCCCATAGGCAACCCTGTGATCTGACACATCCCAGCCCGGTTGCAAGTTCTAGAGCATTCATCCAGAAACTGTTGCACGTACCCAGATGCTCATACTTTTAAATAAATAATCTGAAGTTCCTAGATATTAAAAGGCTCACTCAAGATCCCAAAATTGGAGGCCGGCATTGTGGTATAGGGAGTAAGGCCATCACCTGCAGTGCCAGCATCTCATATGAGTGCCAGTTCCATTCCCGGCTGCTCCACTTCCCAACCAGCTCCCTGCTAATGGCTTGGGAAAGCAGTGGAGACTGGCCCAAGTGCTTAGGTCCCGGCACTCATGTGGGAGACGCAGAAGAATCACCTGGATCCTGGCTTCAGATTGGCTCAACCCTGGCTGCTGCAGCCATCTGGGGAGTGAACCAACAGTTACCTCTCTCTCTCTCTCTCTCTCTCTCTCCTCTCTGTTACTCTCACTCTGATTTTAAAATAAACAAATAAGTAAATATTTATAAAAATCCCAAAATTTGTTAACAGCAGTAGGCTTCCAACGTTGCTGGAGGATATTCCATGTGTGGCCCCACAACTTAATGTTGCAACCAATCTTCCTTTTAATGTCTATTTTTGCAAAATAAAACAAGGTGGGACAGGGGGAGAGAAAGAGAGAAGTCTTTCATCTGCTAGTTCATTTCCCAAATACATGCAACCAACTGGGGCTGAGTCAGACTGAAGTAAGGAACTGGAATTCCACCTGGGTTTCCCACATGAGTGCCAGAGACCCAAGTACTTGAGCCATCACTTGCTGCCTCCCAAGGTGCACATTAGAATGCTGGACTAGAAGGGAAGCTGGGACTTGAATCCATACACTCTGATATGGGGTGCAGGCTTCCCAAGTGGCAAGGTAACAGGATGCATCACAACCTGCCCCTGCACCACTCTTTGATGTCCAGTTTCATTTTTTCCAGGGCTCGTCCTTTCATTTGGGATGGGGTTACTACTGAGATGAGTCACTCTAGGGAAAATAGTGTTCCTGCTGGCGAATGTCCCTTATTCACTGTTTTAACTGCTTAAAAAAAAAAACCTCTATAATATTTATCCCTAACTTAACTATCAAGAATAAACAAGTGCTCTTACTAACACAATCCACCATGCTTAGATCCTGTAGCCATAAAGATACACTTGCTCTGTGCACATGCTTTTCTATATCCAAAGGAGAAAGCACACGATGAGAAAAATAACTACAATGCTCTTCATTTAAAAAGTCTCATTAGGCTGGCACCACGGCTCACTTGGCTAATCCTCCTCTGGCGGCCCCAGCACCCCGGGATTCTAGTCCCGGTTGGGGCGCCGGTTCTGTCCTGGTTGCTCCTCTTCCAGTCCAGCTCTCTGCTGTGGCCCGGGAAGGCAATGGAGGATGGCCCGAGTGCTTGGGCCCTGCACCCACATGGGAGACCAGGAAAGCACCTGGCTCCTGGTTTCGGATCGACGCAGTGCGCCAGCCCTAGCGGCCATTTGGGGGGTGAACCAACGGAAGGAAGACCTTTCTCTCTGTCTCTCTCTCTCTCACTGTCTAATTCTGCCTGTCAAAAAAGTCTCATTAAAAACCAGGTTTTTCTGCTCCATCGCCCGGGAGTGATAACATTATCCATTGGGCTTGACCTAGCTATTGGAACTCTGAAGTCTTATACCAGTATCCACCAAAGCCAACTAAAATCCTTTCCTCTCACTACTTAACCCTGTCTTCTCTTCTCTCATATATATATGTGAGTTTTGGCCATGAAATAAACCACTCAAAATGTGGTGGCTTGAAATAATAGCCAGTCAGGTCATGATTCAGCAGGCCAGGAATTTGGGCTGGTTCAGCCGGATAGTTCTGGCATGGACTCAGCTGGGCTCACTTGTGTGTCTGAAGCCAGGAACTCAGCTCCTTGGTGTTGCCTCACTACCAGCTGGGGCAGGAGAGACAACTGAGCCGCTTGCCTCTCATGCTAGAAGATGCTATGTTTTGTCACATGAGGGTTTACAGTTTCGGGATCAGCAGAGTTTCACTGTGCAAGCTCTTCTGAAGTCTGGGACTGTTTCATGTCTGTCAGTGTCCATTGGCCAAAGCAAGTCACAAGTCCAGCTCAAGAGTTGAGACTTTTTTAAAGGTTTGTTCATTTATTTGAAGGGCAGAGTGACAGAGAGAGGAAGAGACAGAGAGAGAGAAAGAGAGAGAGAGAGATTCCATCCATTGGATCACTCCCCAAATGGCCACAAAGGCCAGAACTAACCCAAATCTAAGCCAGGAGCCAGCAACTCCATCTGGGTCTCCCATATAGGTTCCAGGAACCCAAGGACTTAGATCATCTTCCACTGCTTTCCTAGGCACATTAACAGTTGGAACCTGACTCAGAAGCTAAGCAGAAGGACATGAACCCCCATGTTGATGTGGAGTGCCACGGATGCAGCTGAACCACAATGCAAGACTTACTTTTTAAAAAGAGAAAGCTACAGAGGTGGACACTTGGCTCAGGGTTAAGCCACTGCTTGGGATACCCACATCCTATACAGAAGTGCCTGGGTTTGAGTCCCAGCTTGACTCTCCCTTCAGTTTCCTGCTAAGGTGCACCCTGGGAGGCAGTAGGTGATAGTCCAAGTCATTGGGTCCCTGTTACCCACAGTGAACTCCTGGCTTCTGGTTTTGACCTGGCCCAGTCTTGGCTGTTGAGGCCATTTGGGGAATGATAAGCAGGTGAGAGATCTATCTGTGACTCTATCTCTGCATGTCCTTTTTTAAAAAGAAAATATATAGAGTCTCATTGTAAGGTAAATTCAGGGAGGGAGAGAAATTGCTGCCATTTCTTGCAAGTCTCCATCAGGATGGTATTGTGAGATGTGTAAATGCTGATATAGGAACAAGATATGAGGTATTTAGTCATCACCAAATCATCTAGCCACACTTGATCTCAAGAGAATGTTAGTGCTGGGCCTGTGGTATACACATTCATTTATTCCACATGCATTAATTGAGCACCTCCTATGTTCCAGGCCACCTTCTAGGCACCTGTGATAAAACAAAAACAGACAACCACCCTGATCTTCTTTATCTTACGATCCAGTAGGGAGCAGACAGACAACAAATTAATGTGTAACAGATCTGAGGGAGAAGTGCTATAAAGAAGACACTTAAGGGTGTGGATAATAGCAAAAGTTTGGTGTTATTTTATTAAGAGGCCGGGGGACATTGGCTACGAATATGTTGGAGGCATACTCGAAGAATGAGTCATATGGGTGTCTACAGAGGAGCATTCCAAGCAGAAGACAGAGTAAACATGAAGCTCTGAGACAGGCTCATGTCAGCCCAGCTTCCCTGAGTAACAGAAAAGAGGACAATATAGTTGGTGGAAAGGGAGGGAGGTGAGAATAGAAGATGCAAGAGAAGTCTTCTTGGAAGTGGAAGCCATGATCAGAAGTCCAAGTTTAATCTAAGTAAGAAGGGGATTCTTGGCTGGCTTAGGATAGAGATGTGGCTGGACCTTTGGGCAAAGTATGCTCTGGGAGGCTAGGGCAGAAGCAGAACAGCAGCTGGGATTCTCCTGTGGTTCTGCTCACAATGGGTCTCTGGTCTTCAGAATGCATCTCAGCTACTGAGTGTACCACTCAGCGCTAGTTTGATCCACTGTGCAGGATTGCTGGTGAATTTGGCAGGAGGACAGCCCACTTATGGCACTCAGGGATGAGGGATTGAAGGAGAAGGAGAGGTGGAGCCACATAAAACTTGCTACCAAGCCCTTTGTCTCCTTCCTTCACTCCATGGACCATGGGAAGTCTGCTGGCCGGTGAGCTGGTGCTGGTGCTGGCGTTGATGAGAGAGAATTGGAAAGGAGCCACCTCCAGTTGACAGATGACAGACAGCTCAGCATAGTTGACCTTAATCACAGGGCAGGGCCAGATCCAGCCTCTGAAGAAGCATGGGCCTCTGATGAGTGAGACAATAGTTGGGGCTAAACCTCAGGGGGAATGAATCACCAGCCTAAAGGTAGGAGCCTGTGTCTGTTGGACTGCCTTTGGCAGGGAGTTACCAAAAGACATGTTCAAGACATGTCTACTTCTCCAGGTTCAAACTGTACTTCTCTTCCCTCTCTTCCAGGTCACTGAGCCTCTTTATCTAGTAGCTCAAGTCAAGTGAAACCCAAGGAGAAGCTGAGGACTTCCCATTCTCCTGCTGACTGGGGCCAACCAAATGGTTTTCTCTCTACTCTCCCAGTTCCCCCACCCTCTACAAGGTTTCTTTTTCTCTCCCACTGTCTCCATTTCTAACAAAGGGGACCCTGAACCCAATTGCAGTCTCCAGATACAAGACAAATTTCCCTAACAGGAGGGGCAGTGATGGGCCACAAGATGGACCACCTCTTCCATCCTCTTTTCCATGTGTGACATGCAGGTACTTGGCCCTAGGCAGGGGTGGGCAGTTCAGGTTTCAAAGGCAGACTAAGTTTGGTCAAGAATATATGCCTGGGAAGCCGGCGCCGTGGTTCAATAGGCTAATCCTCCACCTTGCGGCGCCGGCACACCGGGTTCTAGTCCCGGTTGGGGCGCCGGATTCTGTCCCGGTTGCCCCTCTTCCAGGCCAGCTCTCTGCTGTGGCCAGGGAGTGCAGTGGAGGATGGCCCAGGTGCTTGGGCCCTGCACCCCATGGGAGACCAGGAAAAGCACCTGGCTCCTGGCTCCTGCCAGGATCAGCGCGGTGCGCCGGCTGCAGCGGCGGCCATTGGAGGGTGAACCAACGGCAAAGGAAGACCTTTCTCTCTCTGTCTCTCTCTCTCACTGTCCACTCTGCCTGTCAAAAAAAAAAAAAAAAAAAAAAAAAGAATATATGCCTGGGAGACTGAGAATCTTAACTTGAACCCTACCTATACCACTTATTAGCAATGTAACCTTGGGCAAATTATTTATCACTAAGCCTCAGCAATACATTCCTAAAATTGTAATAGTAGTACTTATCCCATAGAGTTGTCAGGTGGATAAAATGAGAAATGACATATAATGTGCTTTTGCCATGGTGTCTGACATATGGTAAGGAATGAGAGATATTATTGTTACCATTACCATTCTTTTATGAAGGAGGAAGGCTGGTACTCGGCTACTTGTGTATATAATACAAGAAACGAGGTGTTGCACAGACAGAGAATATCAGCTAGCAAGTACAAGCAGCATCAAAGTGAGTTTTCTGGTTGGGGAGGGGGTTAGTGAGGTTGACTTCTCCTTGTTAAATTCATTTTAAAATAATATAAAAGCTTACGTGGTGCTGTGATACCAAACATCATCCCAACAACCACAGCCTTTCTGTGCCTGCCCTGTAGAAACCCATGAACCCAGAATGGGCAGGGGTAGCAGGTGGCATTGGAAGAAGCTTCACAAGCTCCCACTGCGGTGACTCAGGCCGTCTTATCCCGTCCCCTTGCAGCCTTCTCTGATTCTCCCCAGGTGAGCAGAAATGCCACCACTCATTAAAGCAAATGTCTCGGGCTCCTTTTAAGATACAGCTTACAAAATGATCCTCCACGATTTGCCTCTGATGGTCAAATTAGACAGTCTGAAGCTTAAAATAAAAAGCCAAAAGGACATGAGGGCAGAAAACTAAAGAAATAAGGAAGTCATGACGCTGAGTTCAGGGACATTTGTCTTCCTGAGGCCTCCTTTACTGTAATTCACGCTGCTGGGGGGAAACTCTGAAAGAAGCTATCAGGCTACCTAGCTTCCAGTCCAGCTCCTCCTGCTAGATGTTGGGGGCTGTAGGCTTCCGGTTCCCTCATCCTTAAAAAGCGAAAGTATGGGCAGGTGCATGGCTTAGCAATTAAGATGTCTGCATCCCATATTAAGAGTACCAGTGCTCAGTCAGTACCCACTCTGCCTCCTGATTTGAGCTTTCTGTTATTGTAGACCCTGAGACGCAACAAGTGAGAGCTCCAGTAATTAAGTTCCTGTTACCCTTGCAAGAGACATAAATTGAGTTCCCAGCTCCCTGCTTTGGCCCAGCCCAGCCTCAGCCAGGTTGGAACCAGAGGATAAAAGAACTCTCTCGCTCTCTTTCTCCATGCCTCTCAATCTTGTCTAAAAAAGAGAAAATATTTTTGTTGTCAACATTTGTCAAGTTGGACTTGCAACGATCTGTTCTAGACCCACCTGGGGAGATTGTTTAGCTATGCAGAACGTCAGACCCACGGACACTATGTGGTGTTGGATACCATGGTATCTGTGTTTGTAAGAATTTTCACAGCCAAGTTTGAGAACCACCAGCCTAGGAGATTTCTGAGACACATAACTGCTCTCATTCTAACTAGCCATGCTCCTCACCCAGAGGAAGGCATTAATGAGATTTGTTTCTCCTGTCGGGGTATTTGCAAGCTAAACGAGGTCCCTCCATGTCAGCAATAGGAGGCATAATTGTAAATGTAGCTATCATCAAAGGCATCCTTAGCAGCCACAGATCTGTCTCCCTGCTGTTCTGTCCTAGCCATGACGTCCCCTGGGCCACAGCTCTAACCCACAAACACTTGGCCAGCTCCGGCAGCCACTGTTGCCAACATAACTCTAGACCAGCTCTTAATAAACGCTGACCACACACACACAGCTAAGGTTCATGGGTGGCTGTCTGTTTCAGTCCCTAGCATGTATTATTTTCCTAACCATCCAAACAATCCTGTGAAGTACGTACCATTTTGTCCTCCATTTGACCATGACAAGAAGATTCAGTTATGTGTCCACAATCACCCAACCAAAAAGAGGAGAAGCCAGAACCTGAACCTTCGTCCCAAGAGCAGGTACTTTTATATTCCCATACATCACCTAATCTCTCTCCAGTGGGGAAATTTTAGACCTCAGTTTAGACAGAGAGTTTTACAGGGTCACTCATCTCTAACTTCATCTGTGAGACAAGGAGAGTTGAATTCACAGGTCTCAATGGCCTTACAAGTCATTGCAATGGAACAAAATGGGGGCCTCTCCTTCCCCGGGGCTAGTGGATCTCTGTGAATGTTCTGGAAAATGCAGAGTGTCCTGGGAGCAGAAGGCACAGAGAACCCCTGGTGTCTCGATGGCCTGTAGCCATCAAGACAGGCCCACAACCAGCAGAACTGCTCTGTGCAGGGCAGGGAGAGACACTCATGCAGTAAGTAGATTCAGCACTTTAGTCAGGAGATCTGATAGAGCGACTGAGAATCCAGAGGCTCACCAGCCCCTCTCTCGGTACCCACAGACCAACCATTCCTTCAACGTTATCTACACCAGAATAACACAAAACACACACCAGAATGGCATTCAGTGTCATCCCGCTCTCTACCTGAGCTGCGTTCAATGTGTTTCAATCAGTTATACAGAGAATTCAGAACAAAGCAAAGTTCAGCCACAGTTGTGTAAACCTGATGTATGTGGCTAACCGGAGCATGAAAGATTGTAACTGCCTAAACAAAGACAGGATGAAACTGTGCTCCATCTCTGAGCCTGTACCCAGTAATGCTTCTATTAATCACCATTATCATTAGAGTTACCCTTCTCAGCATCACATAATCAATTCAGCAACTGTTTCCCTTGGTGATGTCTCCTTATTACGAGATGGTATTAATGGTATCCGAGCTGATTTTCTGCTCCTATTGCTGAACAGCTGTGTGGGAGTAAATATCCCTCCGTGCAACACCAGCTCAGGCTGCCGGGGCTCAGGAAATCGATCCAGATGTGAACAGCAGGATCCGAGGGCAGCTGCCATGTGGAATACAATAGGGTCCTGCTAAACACAGGGATCCAAGGCGGACATTTGGCTTAGTGGTTTAGAAGCCCGTGTCCCACATGGGGATGCCTGGGTTAGATACTTGCCTCTGGCGCCTCACTCCAGCTTCCAGCTAATGCAGACCCCAAACAGCAGTGGTGATAGTCCAGGTAATTGAATTTCTGCCACTCGTGTGGGAAACCTGGATTGAGTTCCCAACTTCTGATTTCAGGCTTCGCTCAGCCTCACCCATTGTGGTTATTTGGGGGAGTGAACCAGTCAATGGGAATTCTCTCTCTTGCTCTGTCTCTCTCGCTCTCTCTCTTCCTGTCCCTCTTTCTCTCTCTCTCCTTTTTCTCTATGCTTCTCACATAAATATATAAAATTTTGAATAAATAAACAGTCTCAAAGATGAGCAGTTTTAAACATTCTGAGACATCTTTCAGACACAATCAGTCATCTAGGAGTTAAACACTTGAGTTGTGCTTTTTTGGTTGCTCTATCTAGGTCAGAAACATCCATTGAACAAACTTTTGTCTGGCTCTCTCTCAAAACAAACAAACAAACAAAAAAATCCAACCACTACCAAGAGAATGAGCACAAAGATTCCCCAAACATCTGATTAAAAACTATAACTATCCTAAATTTCTATTGTGGTTATTGGAGAACAAAGCTGTCTCAGCACTTTGATTTTTTTTTTAAGTACATTTCAAAGCACTTTAGTTTGTGACTTCTGCAAATTAGAGCTCTCACACTTTTTTCCCCAGACAGACAGAGGCAATTACATTCCAAAGCAACAGCTATTTCTGTCCCTCCCTTTAGTCTCCAACTGGCTGGAGAAAGTGCCAGTAGACCTGTTGATTTGTATCTCTTTTAGTTGCTTTTTATCAGTTCCACCGCCTCTGGGCATTACAAACTGTGTTTATTTTAGTTGATTTTGTTTTAAAGACAGCACTGAGTTAAGACTCAGGACTCTCTTTTTTTCTTTTTTTTTTTAAGCTTTATTTTAGAAAGGCAAAGTTGGGGGTGAGGGATGAAGAGAGAGGGAGGGAGGGAGGGAGGGAGAGAGAGAGAGAGAGAGAGATCTTCCCTCTGCTGGTTCACTCCTCAAGTAGCTACCACGGCCAGAGCTAGGCCAGGCTGAAGTCCAGAGCCTATTAGCAGGGAGCGGGATGGGAAGTGGAGCAGCTGCGACTTGCACCTGTGTTCTTATGGGATACCAGGGTCAGAGGCAGTGGCCCAACCAGCTGCACCACAACACCAGCCTCTGTCCTTTTTTTAACTACTGTTTGTTGAGGGGTCACTGCAGAGATTACCCAGGTTACTGTTTCTTTACCTATTAAAATGGGGATAAAGGTTGGTCTTCCTCTGCTCCTGAGATGAGTAGCACTGAGGTACATAGCAGAGGCACTTGGGCTGTGAGCAACACCATGAGCTTTTGTAGGCACACAATGAGGGTGTGTAAGGGAGGAAGCACTGAGGGAGGTCATCTGCCATGCCACCAGGAATTTCAGCAAAGTGTCCTGGAGCCCACTATACCCCAGTGAAGAATTAAGGAAGTGCATCAACCAACTTTTTGTCACTATAACAAAATACCTATGAGAAGCTACTTCGAAGGAAGGAGGTTAATTTTGTCTCATAGTTTTGAAGGTTCCCGGGCTGAGACGAAATGACCCCATGGTCCAGCATTTGATGATGGCATTGAGACACAGGGACAGTGACAGAGAGATCTTCCACCCCTTGGTTCACTCCACAAATGTCTACAACAGCCGGGACTGGGTCAAGCCAAAACCAGAACCCCAAAACTTAATCTGGGTCTCCCATGTCGCAGGAGCCCAAGTACCTGGACCATCATATGCTGCCTCCCGAGGTGCACACCAGCAGAAAGCTGAAATCAGGAATAGAAGCAGGACTCAAAACAATGGGCTCTGATACAGGATGTGCCTGTTTCAAGTGGCATCTTAATCATTGTGCTGAGAGCCTACTCCTGATGACAACATTTCCGCTGAGTCCTAAGATAACAGAAAGCACCACAAAGCAAACGGAAGTGTAGAGCACAGTGGGGAAAAATCACAAAGCAAGCCAGGAAGCAGAGAGAGTGCTGGGCCAGCAGGCTTTTATCACTCAGCCTCTCACAAGAACTACCTTCCAAGGGCACACCCCCTAGTGACCAAAGAAGGACCTCCCCCCCACCTCCTGAGCAACATAATTAGAGTAAATTTACATTCTCTTGGTGATTTATTTATGACTTTGGAGATTAAATGTTTGCATGAGTTTGGAAGCCAAGTCTTGTTCCAACCATTGAAGGCAGGCAGTAAAGCTGTGCTCAGAGATTTTTTTCCATATGAATGCAATTTGCTTCAAAGGTACAGCAATGAAAAGTTGTACCCAATCTAAATACTGTCATCGTAAGATGTGTTAGGCAAATATTGGTGCATCCCTACATTTAAATATTATGGAGTCATTGAATTAAGGGTTTCAAAGATTTTACAATGTTATTGGAGAAGTTTCAAGCTAAGGTTTGGTTCTGTTTGGTTTGTTAGATTTGGATATTTGGAAAAAAGTAAGATTAGAAATCATTCAATCCAAATTTTTCCAAAATTTTACACATCCACACATAGACGTAATCATCCTGTGTGTCTAAAACATGTGGGTGTGTTTAGAAGCAGGGAGATTAAGAGAAAGATTAAAAGGAGAGAAAAGGAATGAGAGAAATACATCAAAAATGTGAGCAATTGCTTTTTACTTGATGGGCTATTGGGTGATTTATATTCCTCTATGTTTGTCTACATTCTCCAATTTTTTAATAAGAACATTTGTTACTTTTATAATCAAGAAAAATGGATATTATTTAAAAAGCTAATTTGTATGTGAAACTATTAAAATTTCATTTGAAAATAGTTTTATCATGAAGGAAATGCCTATAAAATGAAACTGGTATAAATTCTTATGACTGCAACTCTGTACGAATGTGATAAATGAAAGAAGGTAAATATACTCAAATAGTAACATTAGTTATTTCTGAATGACAGGATTGAGGTGCTTTTTAATTTTTTTCCTGAAACGTTTCTGAATTAGAACAGACCAAACAACAAAATATTTTTTTAAGAGCTAAAAAAAAAAAAAATAGGGGCCGGCGCCGCGGCTCACTAGGCTAATCCTCCGCCTAGCAGTGCCGGCACACCGGGTTCTAGTCCCGGTTGGGGCGCCGGATTCTGTCCCAGTTGCCCCTCTTCCAGGCCAGCTCTCTGCTGTGGCCCGGGAGTGCAGTGGAGGATGGCCCAATGCTTGGGCCCTGCACCCCATGGGAGACCAGGAAAAGCACCTGGCTCCTGGCTCCTGCCATCGGATCAGCGCAGGGCGCCGGCCGCAGCGCGCCAGCCGCGGCGGCCATTGGAGGGTGAACCAACGGCAAAAGGAAGACCTTTCTCTCTGTCTCTCTCTCTCACTGTCCACTCTGCCTGTCAAAAAAAAAAAAATAGGAACACTCATATGGACAAAAATGGACTTTTAAAAAAATTTCAATACAGTTTGTCTATGCAGTTATATGAAGTCCCTCCTCATAGATATAATACGTATATTCTAATACATGAGATGGGGGAACATCTTTCTGTATAATGCCACAAGGCCAAACAAAATAATTCTGTAGTCCTAAAGAATAACCAGAGCTAACAGTGACCCAAACACCCATCCCACAAGCCTGCCCCTCCATTCACCCTTCATGCCTGGGAAATGCAGGCTGGCACCCCTCTGCTTCACAGATGAGAGAAACTAGTTGAGATCAACAAATAAGAACTGGATTGCTCAGAAGTGTTGCTCAAGATCCATCACCAATGATTCCCGTCTCTTAATATTTCTTCATACAAATGGGGTGGAAAGTCACACTGTGATTAATTAAACACATGATTCCAGATGAGACAAACACCACTTCTTGGCTGTGAGAAATGGTGCAGAGTGGAACAAACATTTCAAGAAATAAAATTTTTTTAAATAATTAAATCCTGAGGATGGTGAATCATTTCCCACACATTGCACTAGTTTTTCCAACCTGTAATCCGTGCCATATAACCACATACATTTGTTTTTTTGTTTGTTTGTTTGTTTGTTTTTGACAGGCAGAGTGGATAGTGAGAGAGAGAGAGAGTCTTCCTTTTGCCGTTGGTTCATCCTCCAATGGCCGCCGCGGCCAGCGTGCTGTAGCCAGCGCACCGCGCCGATCCAAAGGCAGAAGCCAGGTGCTTCTCCTGGTCTCCCATGGGGTGCAGGGCCCAAGCACTTGGGCCATCCTCCACTGCACTTCCTGGCCACAGCAGAGAGCTGGCCTGGAAGAGGGGCAACCAGAACAGAATCCGGTGCCCCAACCAGGACTAGAACCCGGTGTGCCAGTTCCCCAAGGCGGAGGATTAGCCTAGTGAGCCGCGGCGCCGGCCATACATTTGTATCTAAATAGCAAACTTTAGAAAATTGAATTTTAACTTAAATAAGCATTTTGACCCTATTTTGCAGCACAGAAATGTGGGCAATTAAAAAAAATAAAGTCTTCAGGTTTCACCCACATCCTGCCTGTAACCTGTAACAAAGGATTTGGACTCACTCATTTCCTGTCTTCCCAACCCCAGCTCAGTGCGTGCCTTGCTCTTTGCGGACTTGGTGTCTCCCTGTCTTTCTGAGCACAGAAAAGACTGATCACTCCATATGCGACTGGAGTTGCTTTCTACCCAAAGCATATGTGTTTAATCAACTTTAATACCCCTGCAGTCCAGAGGAAGTGAAAAACTCGGGGCTGGGAATAATTATCATTTCCATTTCATTAGCAAGGTGTCCTGGTGTGCCAGAGGGGCGGGGCTCTCCCCATCACTCTGCTAAGGGCTGCTGGCAGCTTAGAGAGCCGTCCACAATGAAACTCTCACTTTTCCAACTCTCTCTCACTGTCTGCTTACCCCTCCCTAAGCTTCTCCCCTTACCTTGAGGTCGCAGCATCTACGGTGATGAATGAAGAAAGTGGCTGATCTTTCTTCTCTTCTTCAAGGTGTCTTTAACATTACTCTTCATTCACAGAGAAGAATGCAAATCTGTTGCATGTACAAGCCAGTGGAAAGTTCGTGGGTTGCAGGCCATGTGGATAAGGAAGTCCCCAGAGAACACCAGGAACGCCATCAGCCCGACCAGCCAATCATGCTTGTGATAGAAAGGCTGGGTGCTCTGGGCCCACGTTGCTCTCCCTCTAGGGAAACCATTTTCTGGAGTGCCCCAGACAACTGCAGAAGGCAGTAAGGGGGACCAGCGCTGTGGCGTAGTGGGTAAAGCCACTGCCTGCAGTGCTGGCATCCCACATGGGTGCTGGTTTGAGTCCTGGTTGCTCCACTTCCCATCCAGCTCCCTGCTAATGTGCCTGGGAAAACAGTAGAAGATGGTGCAAGTGCTTGGGATCCTGCTACCACATGGGAGACCCAGAAGAAGCTCCGGCTCCTGGCTTCGTATCAGTTAGGGCCATTTGGGGAGTGAACCAGCAGATGGAAGATCTCTCTCTCTCTCTCTCTCTGTCTCTCTGTATCTCTCCCTGCATCTCTAACTCTGCCTTTCAAATAAATCCTAAAAAAAGGCGCTGAGGACCTGAGTTGCTGTCTGGGATCGCTTCTAACCAAGCAAACTATGCAAGCGATGACTTCTCTGAGTCTAGCTTTCCCCTTTTTAGAAATTCCCGCTCCTGACATGGTTGTGAAGAGCAACGGACACGTTTGTGAAGACACTTTGTACACCAGGAAGCACTAGAATGATAACTAGGAATTAGCATAAAGCAGTATTGAAGTTGCCAAAAGCTAAAATTTCCCAAACTATGTGTGATGGGAGAAAATGCACCCTTTCTTATGCTATAAATGAACAGAAATAAAATGTGCCCTTGATCAATACATATCAAAAAGTCTTCAAAGTCTAAATACCCTTGGACCTCAAAATCTCACTGTTGTGCTATAATTTAATTTTCACTCACAACATATCAGAATAAAAATGAACAAGAATTACTTTGTCCAAAAGTCTTTTCCTGTCCTTCAAATGTCATGGTATCACCCAATCCAATACTTGTTGTAGTAATTCCCACTTTGAGGATGCTGCCAATGACATCTGGGTTCTCCTAATCTTACAAAAAATTAAGAAATGACATGATTTTTAAAGTTACCTATGATTTTTTCATTCACACATATGTATAATGATCAGTAAAATGATCATATGCAAATGTGTGTATACATGTACACAGAAAATGTAATAGCAAGAGAGTAAAGGCTGGATATGGCAATAGAATGAATTTTGTCTTTTCAATTTGGAAAGTTGTAGTTTTGAATTTGCTTTGCAAAAAGCACATTTGTTTTTGCTTTTTTTAATTATTTATTTATTTATTTGAAAGGCAGAGTTACAGAGAGGCAGAGGCAGAGAGAGGTCTTCCATCCAGTGGTTTACTCCCCAGTGGGCCACAAAGGCTAGAGCTGCACCGATCCGAAGCCAGGAGCCAGGAGCTTCTTTTGGGTCTCCCATGCGCATGCAGAGACCCAAGGACTTGGGTCATCTCCCACTGATTTCCCAGGCCATACGGGAGAGCTGGATCTGAAGTGGAGCAGCTGGGACTCGAATCAATGCCCATATGGGATGCCAGCACTGCAGGCAGTGGCTTTACACGCTATGCCTCAGCAGCAACCCTTGTGTTGTTTTTTGTTTGTTTGCTTGTTTGTTTTTGACAGGCAGAGTGGACAGTGAGAGAGAGAGACAGAGAGAAAGGTCTTCCTTTTTTTTTCCCGTTGGTTCACCCCGCAATGGCCACTGCAGCTGGTGCACCGCGCTGATCCGAAGGCAGGAGCCAGGTGCTTCTCCTGGTCTCCCATGCAGGTGCAGGGCCCAAGCACTTGGGCCATCCTCCACTGCCTTCCCGGGTCACAGCAGAGAGCTGGCCTGGAAGAGGGGAAACCGGAACAGAATCCGGTGCCCTGACCCGGACTAGAACCCGATGTGCCGGCGCTGCAAGGCAGAGGATTAGCCTACTGAGCCGCGATGCTGGCCATCCCCTTGTGTTGTTTTAAAAAGCCGCTTTTGGGGTCCAGAATTGCGGTGTAGCAGGTAAAGCTGCTGACGGCAATGCCAGCATCCCAGATGGGCACTGTTTCAAGTCCTGGCTGCTCCATCTCCGATCCAGCTCCCTGCTGATGTTCCTGGGAAAGCAGCAGAAGATGTCCCAAGTTCTTAGGCCCCTGAACCCACATGGGAGACCCAGAAACAGATCCCAGCTCCTAGCTGCAGTCTGGCCCAGACCTAGCCCTTGCAGCCATTTAGAGAGTGAACCAGCAAATAGATGTCTCTCTTTCTCTCTCTCTCTCTCTCTCTCTCTAACTGCTGCTTTCAAATAAATAAAATAAATCTCTTTAAAAATCATATAAAAAGTAAATTAGATTGTAATTTGATAACTTTAAAAAGTCACTTTTAATTTAAAATATACTATAAATCATTGCAAGATTAATAATCCATGTAATACTAACAACAACCACTAGGATGTGAGTGGGAGTGATATAGGAGTGATACAGGGAGTGCATTTTGGTACAAGAAAATAGTAGGAGTCAAGGTTTAACGTTCAGAAAGAGAATAACATATCTATCATAAAACAGAGGAAAAGTTCTGATAGAGTAGTTATGATAATAACATCGATATAAAGGATAGAAGCAGAACAGAGACAAACTTTAAACAAGCTTTACTTTATCCTATCAGCCACATTGGCAGTTGTTGAGCCCAAATGATCAATTTTTAAGTCTTTGTGGCTGATCTACTTGAAAGTTACAGTAGGATGCGAGCGATGTAGGGACATAAGAGTAAAATACAGGAGCCAGTGCTGTGGCATAGTAGGTAAACCCACTGCGTGCAGTGCCAGTATCCCATATGGATGCCAGTTCAAGTCCCGGCTGTTCCACTTCCAATCCAGCTCTCCGCTATGGCCTGGGAAAGCAGTGGAAGATGGTCCAAGTGCTTGGGCCCCTGCTCCTGTGTGGGAGACTGGGATGAAGCTCCTGGCTCCTGACTTCAGATAAGAGCAGCTCCAGCCATTGTGTTCAATTAGAGAGTGAACCAGCAGATGGAAGACCTCGCTCTCTCCCTTTCAAATAAATAAATAAATCTTTAGAAAGAGAAGGGGAGGGGAGGGCAGGGGAGGGGAGGGGAGGGGAGGGGAGGGGATGGTGCAGACCAGTGGCTCCAAGACCTGACAGAGCACCAGCAACATTCATGTGAGTTTCATATAGATAGATAGATAGATAGATAGATAGATAGATAAAGATTTATTTATTAATTGTGAAAGACAGAGTTACACAGAGAGGGACAGAGAGAGACAGACCTAACATCCACTGGTTCACTTTCCAAATGGCCACAGAGACCAGCACTTGGCCAGGCTAAATCCAGGAGCTTCATTAGGGTCTCCTATGTCAGTGGCAGGGGCCCATGCACTTAGGCCGTCTTCTGCTGCTTTTCCCAGGCCATTAGCAGGAAGCTGGATTGGAAGTAGAGCTGCCGGGACAGGAACCAACACCTATATGGGATGCGCTGTCACAGGCAGCTGCTTCACTGGCTTTGGTACATCTCTGGTCCCCAACGTGACTTTATAAAATGCATATTGCCATGTCCTACCTCAGATCCCTCCCAATCAGAACCACTGAAGATGAGTCCAGAAATCTACACGCCCCTAGGTGATTCTGGGCAGCCAGTCTGGCCTATTCTGTATATCCCAAACTGGAAACTTCTAATTTGGCTGGTTTCTGCACATGCACCTTGGCACTATTGCTGAAATCCTCCTCTCCTCCCCATCTTCACCCATTTTTTTTTTTTTGACAGGCAGAGTGGACAGTGAGAGAGAGAGACAGAGAGAAAGGTCTTCCTTTGCCGTTGGTTCACCCTCCAATGGCCGCCGCAGCCAGCGCGCTGTGGCTGGCGCATTGCACTGATCCGAAGCCAGGAGCCAGGTGCTTTTCCTGGTCTCCCATGGGGTGCAGGGCCCAAGCACCTGGGCCATCCTCCACTGCACTCCCTGGCCACAGCAGAGAGCTGGCCTGGAAGAGGGGCAACCGGGACAGAATCCGGCGCCCCGACCGGGACTAGAACGCGGTGTGCCAGCACCGCAAGGCGGAGGATTAGCCTATTGAGCCACGGTGCCGGCCCATCTTCACCCATTGTAGCTACAGATTCCTACCCCTCACTTGCAAACTGCCATGGAGAGGCAGCACTTTGGGTGAACACAGTATTGCTTCAGGTATCAGTGAAACGAGGGAAAACTCAAATTTTCAGTTCACAAAACAACCACCATGCTGGCTGCCTCTTTGCTGGGTGGAGGAAGAAAATGCATTAGCAGGGAGCTGGATTGGAAGTGGAGCAGCCAGGTATTGATCCGGTGCCCACGTGGGATGCCAGCCTCGCAGGTAGCAGCTTTACCTGCTACAACACAATGCTGGCCCATTGACAAACACATTTCTACCTGAAATAAGAAAGTCTTTCCAAAATCCTCATAGTTCACATTTGCATAGTGCCATGAAGAAATGACAGTCTAAAGATAAAGATCTCAAGTTGATTCCCTGCTGGCTGGCTGCAGTCCTTGGACATGTTTTGTTTGGTCACCACACAGTTTTTTTTAAATTGTGCTAATATCTTAAAATGCCATGTAAACACCCAGATTTCTGGTGTGTCTCCTGGAAGTCAGGAGACCTGGGGTCCCTGGGCTCCCTCCTGCTGGCTTCAGTTGTCTGAGCTGAATAGACTCTTTCTCTGCTAGGCAAGTCATGTGTTCTCCAATTTATCGCGTCTCCCGCCCCTCCAGATGGCCTCGTATGAAGCTTGTTAACTTCTCGGTCCCTGAGGCATCTGAGTTGGCCGCCCGTGCTAAACAAGGGGAGCTCTGTACAAATCAATACACAGGATTGGAAAAATATCCTGAGCAGACCAAAAAACATGGGGTGTTAAACCTAAGAGATGTTTTAGAACAAAGAGGAAACTAAGCCCACAAAGAAAAGCAGCAGGGACTAAAAGACATGAAACCTACGGTTAGGAAATTTAGATCTAATCCCAGCTTTGCCATTGAGCTGGAATGCGTCCACCCATGGCACAGAATGTCTCTGTGCACTGTGTCCTCACCGGGGACCTGAGGGAAGGAAGCAGATGTCAGGATATCCTAGGAGTCAGATAGCAGTCAGCAAGCCACAACTCCGGGTCACACCTAGCCTGCAGGCTGGTTTTGCATTGCCCACTAACTAGATATTGTATTTACAGTTTTACATGGTTCTGGAGGGAAAAAAATCAAATGAAAAGCAGTATTTAGTGATATAGGAGAAGTGTATGAAATCCTAATTTCAGCAACCATAAATAAGGTTTCCTTGTAACACAGCCATTTACATATTGTCTCTGAGTCTTCAGAGATACAACAGCAAAGCTGAGTAGCTACAACATGCTAGAGGGCCCATAAGCCAAAAACATTAGCTAAGACATCCTAATAAGATGCTCGCTTATGTTTATATTAAACCTTCTTTCTAAGATAATTTGAAGACTCCAGGAGATTATTCCAGTATCCTGCATCCCCCTGCCCATATGCACTTTCATTTTCCACAGTTTCAGTTACCCATGATCAACTGCAGTCCACAAACTTTCAGCGGAAACCTCCAGAAGTAAACAAATTATACAACATCAACCTGAGTTGTGTGATGAACTCTTGCACCATCCACTGCATCCCATCCAGAAACTGAATTATCCCCTTGTTCAGTGTATTCATGCTGTATTTCCTACCCTACCACTAGTCACTTAATATTTACCTTAGGGGCCAGCTCTGTGGCATAGCTGGTAAAGCCGCCATCTATAGCACCGGCATCCTGTATGGGCGCTGGTTAGAGTCCCGGCTGCTCCGCTTCCAATCCAGCTCTCTGCTATGGCCTGGGAAAGCAGTAGAAGATGGCTCAAGTCCTTGTGTCCCTGCACTGATGTGGGAGACACAGAAGAAGCTGCTGACTCCTGGGTCCTGGCTTTGGATCAGCTCAGCTCCGGCCACTGTGGCCATTTGGGGAGTGAACCAGCAGATGGAAGACACCTCTCTCTCTCTCATTCTGCCTCTCTGTAACTCTGCCTTTTAAATAAATAAATATTTTTTTTAATCTGCCTTGATTATCAGATAAACTGACAGGAAATTTGAGTGTTTGTGTTTATGTAGCATTTATTTTATTTCATGTCCCCAAAACACAAGAGTCGTGATGCTGTCAATTCGTATGTGCCAAAGAGAAGCCATCAAAGTGCATTTTATAGATGAAAAGGTTAACATTCCTGACTTAAAATGGAAAGAAAAAGAATCATCGGTTGAGATCGCTAAGATCTACAGTAAGAACAAATTTCTATCCATGAAATTTTGATGAAGTTTTGCTAAAGTTTTGCTGCCCTAGCTCAACCTGCAAAAGTGATAGCTACAGTGCATGATAAGGCCTTGTTTAATATGCAAAAGGCATTAAATGTGTATATGTGTGTTAGGAATAAAACAGTATGTATATATAATAAATGTATATATTTATGTATAAATATAAAACACACACACACACATATATATATATGGTTGGATATTACCTGTGATTTCAGGCATTCACTGTGGGGTGGGGTGTCTTGGAATGTATCCTACTCAGAAGGAGGACTGTTTGACAAGCATTGACACATGCCTTTTTGCCATGGAAATAATAATAGTGACGACCATTTATGGAACACATATTATGTTCAGGGCACTTCCTGTGTGTTATCTCATTAAAAGTCTCTGCATGCTTTTGGTAGGTTTCATCATCCCCTTTTATAAGTAAACCAAAGGATAGGAAATTTAAGTAATATCCCCAAAATCAAACAGCTTGTAAATGACCAAGTACTAGCTAGGTCTGCCTGACTGCAAAACCCTATTCATCATTAATGCCATTGTTTATGAATCTAAAGCCCATTCCCATGGAAGGTGGCCTCAAGATAAGCTGAGAATTGTATCAGTCTCCACTGCATCCCAGATTATCTTTTCTCACCAATACCAGCCTGCCCCTAATTCTAAAACTCTTACATATAGTAGATTCACTTGATTTATTTCCCCCTAAATCTCAACTTTCTCCAACAGAAATATCGCCACAGAAGCTGAGGATGCCCCATGCGCCTCAATTTGTTGCCAAGGTGTTCAGTCCTCATGAAATATAACCCAGCAGCCACTGAGATGTGCCAACTAGGGGTGGGTTTAATAGTGCTTTGCACTTTCTGCATGTTTGCCATTCTTCCTGATGGCATTCATCTTCATCTTTAATGCTGTCTCTTTCATCTTGGCAGTATTTTCTCACTTGTTTAGTTACATCAAATGTTCTGGAGTGAAGAGAAACTCATTAAGCACTGCACTTGTGCCTTGAAGCAATAAATATAGCCATGAATAAAAGAAAGGGAGAAGCAGAAAGAAAAAGAGTTAAAGTAGAGCAGTGGTGAAGACGAGGCTGCCAGGAGCAGATGCAGACAAGACACAGACATCCCATGGAATAGGAAGACAGACGAACACAGGGAACAAAGAAAGGGGAAAAAATTACAGCCAATGAGACAAACAAGGAGAGGCATGAGAGAACAACGACAGAAGACAGAGAAGAGGGATCGTCACTTTTCCCAGAGGAGGAAGAAAGTAGCCAGCCATCCCCTTTCCTTAATCCTCGTCCCACCAGGAACAATCTGCAGCAATTCCAATTTGAATCCAAATAATGTCTGTGATTTGGGACTCACTGGTAAACTAGCTCTGACTCCCTAATCCCAGTACCGGATGGTTTGGGGTGTTGGGATTTGGAGTTAATTAATTCAGCCACCTGTAACATTCACTCAGATGTTGCTACCTTTTCATCTCCGTTATCTGCAGATGCTGAGTAATTGCTCTTCCCACCCCTTCCTTGCAGAGTTCTTGGAAGCTGTTACTTATTCTTCTGAAGCTGCCTCTTTGGCCCTGTCCTCCCTTATTTCGAAGTGCAGATCTTTAACCTTGACTAGGAATTGCAGACAGAGTGCATAGTTTTCTATCACCCTTACCTACCTGTTGGTTGCGCTGGATGCCCGCTTTCCTTGTTAGAGAAAACAGAAAGAAAAGCTTATACCAAGGGACTTCAGAAAATTACTGGAAAAACTGAATCAAAAGATGTTTATTTTGGTGCCAAAAAGATTGAAATCTAGACATTATTTTTTCATAATATATATTTTCATCAACACTTAAAGATCTTTGTATGCATGGACTTCAAAATTATTTTGCAGGAGGGTATGCATTTATTTTAGTAGTTCAAACACTCACAGTCACCACTGGAGTACATGGGTTCCATACCTGGCTCTGGTTCCGAATTCCAGCTTCTTGCTAATGCAGACCTTGGGAGGCAGCAAGTAATGGCTCAGAAAATCGGGTCCCCATCACCTACATGAGGGACCTGAATTGAGTTTCTGGGTCCCAGCTTTGGCCCTGGAGTCCAGCACCAGTCACTGAGGGCATTTGGGGAGTAACCAATGCATAACAGCTTGCTCTCTCTCTCTTCCTCTCTCTCTCTCTCCCTTTCAAATACGTAAATAAAAATTTTAATGGCACTAAAATAAGTTTATTCCATTTTCCATTAACTTTTTGAAGTCCCCTAGTATTAAGTAAAGAGGATTGCATTTTACTCTGTGAAATGTAAGTTCTCATTACTTTGTGAGCTGAAGCAGATTTAAAATAGCTTCTTGAAGGAACTGGAGGCCCATGGCACTTTGTCTCCCCCCGCCAACACATGTAGAAGGCTGCCGAAAGTGCCCCTGTTGGGTGCCACTGCAGCTTTTTACTGTCACAGCCCACTGCAGTATTTATAGGTACTCACCCTGCAAAACACCATTAGGGTGTTTAAAAGCATTGAACTCCATGATTCTGCCTTTAAGCATCTTTCTAAACTGGAACTCCTGTGCATGGATATTCATTTGTATTGGTGGAATTTCTTGAAAGTTTTAAGTAACACAACATAAAAAAAGGTTTGTTTGAAAGACATCAAGTAAAAGCATCCACCATGCTATTTGCATAGCACCTGCAAGGACCTGCTGTCTCCCAAGACTAACACATGGGGACCTTGGTGGTTCAGGTAAGACATCCAAGGGCTCTACCATTTGGGTTTCATTTAGGGCCCCCCCAACACTTATCAACCCTTTGTGGCATACGTCCTCTACCTACTATGGAATTTCAAAATGTTGACAGAAAATGGAATTAAAAGAAAGTTCACTGGGACTGTCTTCGTGGCACAGGGAGTACAAGTTCAAGTCCTAGTTACTCCACTTCCAATCCAGCTCCCTGCTAATGCACCCAGGAAAGCAATAGAACATAGCCCCAACTACTTGGATCCCTGCAACCCACATGGGAGACTCAGGTAGAATTCTGGGTTTCTTGCTTTGCCCTACCCCAGCTCTGGCTGTTGCGGCCATTTGGGGAGTGAACCAGCAGAAGGAAGACTAACTCTCTCTCTCTCCTTTCAAATAAAAATTTTTTTTAAATATATGTTTATTTTGGTCCAAAAAATTTGCCATTCATGCATTATTTTTCTAAAAAAATTATTTATTTTATTCAAAAGACAGTTATAGAGATAGAGGGGAAGACAGAGACTGAAGAGAGAAAGAGAGAGATCTTCCATCCACTGGTTCACTCCCCAAATGGTCACATCACCCAGAGCTAGGGCAGGCCTAAGTCAGTAGCCAGGAACATCCAGTTCTCCAATGTGGGTGACAGAGGCCCAAAGAACTGGATCATCCTCTTCTGCTTTCCCAGGTGCATTAGAGGGAGCTGGATCAGAAGTGAAGCAGCTGGGATTCAAACCAGTGTCCTTATGGGATGTTGGCACTGCAGGCAGCAGTTTAACCCTCTTTCCCAGAGCACAGGCTCCATATTCTCATTTCGTGATATGCATCTTCCATGAACTTTTTGAAGACCCCTTATATTTTGTAGTTAAGACACCTTAAGACCAAGGTTAAGAAAATTTGTGCAAGAACTGAAATTAAAACCTACACCCTGGGGCTGGCGCCGCGGCTCACTAGGCTAATCCTCCACCTTGCGGCGCCGGCACACCAGGTTCTAGTCCCGGTCGGGGCGCCGGATTCTGTCCCGGTTGCCCCTCTTCCAGGCCAGCTCTCTGCTGTGGCCAGGGAGTGCAGTGGAGGATGGCCCAAGTACTTGGGCCCTGCACCCCATGGGAGACCAGGATCAGCGCGGTGCAACGGCCGCAGCGCGCCAGCCGTGGCGGCCATTGGAGGGTGAACCAACGGCAAAAAGGAAGACCTTTCTCTCTGTCTCTCTCTCACTGTCCACTCTGCCTGTCAAAAAAAAAAAAAAAACCTACACCCTTCATTTCAAACCCATTTTTCTGGGATCCATTTTTCTTCCCACTCCATCAACTAACATCCTACCTCCAGGATTGAAATAAGTTCTTCCAAAAACACAGATGCCTTCTAGTTTGTAAAGAAAGTGCTGGTCTGACCAGCATGCATTTTAGGATCTCAGTATACCTCCTCCCAAATTTGAAGAGTCAGACAGTAATGTAAACAATCTGATCAAACACAGAATTTGTAATACCTCCTTAGAAGTTGAAGGACATTAAAAATGGCAGCTGCTAATAAGCATGCTGGGATTGCTATCTGCATTTCAAAGGATCTCTTGGGAGGAAGAAAAAGGTTGGTCAAGCACAATTATCTTGTACAGCAGTTAAAATTTTTAACTACTCCAATATGTTGGTGGTGAGATTTAATCTTAGTGCAAGGATACCTTTATCAACCTTGGGGATTATCATGCACGCAAAGCAATTTAGACACGCATGGTTTCTGCCTTTAAGGATCTTTCTAAAATGGAATTCCTCTCCATGGATATTCATTTGTATTGGTGAAATTTCTTGCTAAGAAAACAAAGCGTCTTTCAAACTCCCAAGTTGTTACCAACTTGTCATATTGGAAAGATAATACAATTTCAACAGAATATTCCCTCTCCAGTCAAAAGTTAATGAGATAATGAGCTCAGTTTAATTTCCTGGTGAGGGCACCATTTTCAAATCACAAAGGCCCTTGACAATTCTGGCATTTCTCACTGCCTACATTCTGGTGCCTTCCTTTTTGGTGCCCTTCATTTAAAAAAAAAAAAAGGAAGGTGCAAGTTGCAATTTTCACACAGCTTAGCCCCAAACTCAGCTGCATCACCTTAGCCTACTTTTTTTCATATTTCTGGACTGTCCACCTTTTTCATCAAAACATATACACGGGCCGGCACTGTGGCATAGTGGGTAAAGCCTCCATCTGCAGTGCTGGCATCCCATATGGGCACTGGTTCATGTCCTGGCTGCTCCTCTTCCAAACCAGCTCTCTGCTATGGCCTGGGAAAGCAGTGGAAGATGGCCCAAGTCCTTGGGCCCCGGCACCCACATGGGAGACCTTGAAGAAGCTCCTGGCTCCTGGCTCCTAGCTTCAGATTGCTTCAGCTCCAGCCACTGTGGCCATCTGGGTAATGAACCAGTGGATGTAAAATCTCTCTCTCTCTCTCCCTCCTCTCTCTGTAACTCTGCCTTTCAAATAAATAAATAAATCTTAAAAAAAAAAAAAAAAGCACATGCAAACCCACAAGAAGGTGCCATCAAAAGTTCATGGAAAAATAGAATTGTAAAATAAATTTATTTTGGCGCAAAAAAATCTTGGAATCCATGCATTGGAGTACATGCAGATTTTTTTCATAGCACCCACTGTCCATGAACTTTTTGAAGACGCCCTCTCGTGTGTGTGTGTGTGTGTGTGTGTGTGTAGAGAGAGAGAGAGAGAGACAGAGAGGGAGAACCTGAAATGAACAAGATGTTGTGCTAGGAACGGAGCATACCTGGTTGAATAGGAGCCTGTTTAGGACATTGGGACAAGTGTCGAAAACCGACTCACCTACCCAAAGCTTTCTGTACAGGGAAAGGAGTACAGCTTTGCTTGAACACCACGGAGGGGCCTTTAATCCTGGTTGGAGGAATCCAAAAGCCTTCCTACGGGGACATATTTGAGCTGGGTTTTCAAGGATGAACAAGAATATCCAATGTGGAGAATATAAAGTAAATGTGTCAGGGACATAAGGTGTATGGCAGGAAAGTGGTAGTGATGGGTGTATTGTCACTGGTGAGCAACCCAATCGCATCTACAGACTTTGTACTTGGTCCTATGGTTCAATACAGCTCGGATTTTTCAGCAAGGAAGCAACAGAAAGGAAACTGGCAGGAGTGATTAAAAGTAGAGTAATAAAAACTGAATCTGGAGACATTGTCAAGGGAAATTTCAAAGACAGGGTAGGAGATGGCGAGGACCTGAATGGGGATTTGCGGATGGAAGGCAGGGGAGGGTGTGGTATTGAATACCTTCCTTCCGCCTGGCAGCGCAAGCAGATGTCAAATGAGCACCTCCATTCCCTGACCCGCTGCCCATCAGATTCTCAACACTTCACCAACCTTTGTGAACACTTCGAAAGCTCAAAACAAGGATCTCTGCACTCATTTGAATCCCTTTTTATTTTTAAAAATGAGGACTGGCAGATAATAATACCTCATCAGCTCAGTCCCCAAAACACCAGCTGGTGGCCTCTTTAGGGTGACATGAACGAGCACCAGCAGCATGGGTGACTGTATTTGCTGTTGATTAGGTTGAAACTCCCGGTTGCTTACGCTGCAGTGGCCAGCTGGAGCGCTGTCACCCTCCAGCAGACACCCGTGCCTGTCTTCATTTGGCCCAGAGCAGAGGCACACAACTTCCATCAGAATAATGAGAAAAGACACCCACAGACATGAAATCGGCGATCCCCTCTGTGATGGTGCCTCTTCCTAATCATGGCACCTGCATCGGTTCTTCTGTCTCCCAGTCCCGTGGGAAGCGGCCCCTCGACCAGGATACCTGCCCTTCTAAGGACTTCTCTCACTCAGGCTCTGCAACGAGGTTCTGACTTTAGTACTGCAAAAAGTCTTCAGTCTAGGGAAGGGGCTTCCAATCTAGGGACATATCAAAATCTTCCCAAATTAGGTCTCTTCTCTGTTTGTCTGTGGAATCTCTCTGAGAAAGTGAGCCCAACCTGATTTTAAAAACTACTTCTACTCTGCCTTCTCATATCCCAAGACCTTAACAATTTAGTGTGTGGCAGCATTATTGAGATATAATTCATGTCCCATAAAACTCACCCTTTTAAAGTGTATCACTCTATGAATTTTCACATAGTCACGGAGTACTGTTACCACCTGACTATCTAATCTTAGAACATTTTCATCTTCCCCAAAAGGTAGCCCACATCTACTAGCAGTCTCTCTCTGTTCTCCTCTCCCTCCAGCCCCTGTCAACTAGTCCACTTGCTGTTTCTTTGCATTTAACTATCTGAACACTTCATATAAATGAAATCATAAAATATGTGGCCTTTATGTCCAGCCTCTTTCACTTAGCATTTGTTTCCAGGGTTCATCTGTGTTGTAATACACATCAGTATTTCCTTGCTTTTTATTGCTAACTAATATTCCATTTTATGGATATAACAGCTTTTTTTTCATCCATTAATCAGTGGGTGGGTGTTTGGGTTGTTTCTTCTTTGGGTCATTATGAATAATGATGCTACAAACATTTTTAAAAGATTTATCTTATTTGTTTGAAAGGCAGAGTGACAGAGAAGGAAAAAAGAGAGAGAAAGAGATTGTCCATCTGTTGGTTCACTCCCCAACTGGCCATGATATTCTAGCTGGAACCAGGAACTCCATCCTGGTCTCCCACATAGGAGGCAGGGGTCCGAGTACTTGGGCATCTTCTGCTGCCTTCTTAACTGCATTAACAAGGAATTGGATCAGAGGTAGAGTAGGCAGGACTCAAACCAGCATGCATATGGGATCCAGCATCACAGGCTGAACCTGCTACACCACAAAACTGCCTCTCTACAAACATTCCTGTTCAAGTCTTTGTGTGGACATACGTTTTTATTTCTCCTGGGTAGATACCAAGAAATAGAATTTCTGGATCATATGGTAACTCTATATTTAACATTTTGAAGAACCGCCAGGCTTTTGTTCAAAGTGCTGTACCATTTTACATTCTCATCAGCAATATTATGAGAGCTCCAATTTCTGCACATTCTTGCCAATGCTTGTTATTATCTGTCATTTTTATTTCACCCTACTGGGTCTGAGTGGTATATCATTGTTTGGATTACATTTCGTGAATGCCTACGATGTTCAGCATCTTCTAAAATGTTTATTGGTCATTTGTATGTCTTCTTTGGAGAAATGTCTATTTAAATCCTTGGCACATTTTTAATTCAGTTAATTGTTTTTAGGATTGAATACTAAGAATTCTTTATTCTTGACACAAGCTCCTTATCAAATATATGGTTTGAAAATATTTTCTCTCGTTCTATGGACTCATTTTTCACTATCTTGATGATGTCATTTGCAGCACAAAATTTGTTTTGTCTTGTTTTTTCCTGTTTGTTTTGTTTTTTAAGATTTATTTATTTGTTTGAAAAGCAGAGTGACAGACAGAAAAGAAGACAAGGGACAGAGAGAGAAAGATTTTCCATCTGCTGGATCACTGGATCACTCCCCCAATAGACAACTTCCAGGGCTGGGTCAGGCCAAAGCCAGAAGCCCAGAACTCCCTTTGGGTCTCCTACATGGGTCCCAGGCCCCAGGTGCTTGGACCATCATCTGTTGCTTTCCCAGGTGCATTAGCAGGGAGCTGGATCAGAAGTGGAGCAGCCAGGACTCAAACCATCATTTATATGCGACACTGTCCACTCTGCTAGTGTTGCAGGTAGTAGCCTAACCTGCTGTGCTACAAATTTTTTGTTTTGATGATACCCAAGTTACCTAGTTTGTTGTTGTTTCTTTTACTTTGGGTATTGCATCTAAATAACCATTACATAACCCAAGGTCACAAAGACTCCCATATTTTTCCTAAGAGCTTTATAGTTTTAGTTTCATTTTGAGTTAAATTTCTATATGTCATGTGAGGTAGCAGTCAAGACCTTAACTATTAAAACACAAATTATCTTCCTTTCTTCTCAATACACACACATAGTTATACATTTGTGGCTTGCTCTCTTTCTCTGTCTCCTCTTTCTCACTCTTTTACCCGAAGGTAGCATCCCACGAGTGAAATCCTAGAGCTAATTCTTAAAAGCTGAGTAAATTACCATAGCATTCAGGTCCTCTCTTTCCTCAGCTTTGAAAAAAGAAAGTACTTATCTCCCAGGGTTGCCAGAAAAGTAGGGGAAAAGTCTCCTTGTACTTTCCTCCAAAACTTCCCTTATATGGTCAGGCGTCGGGCACAGCAGTTAACTCACAGTATGGGGTGCCCACATACCATATCTGAGAGCCTGGTTTGAATCGTATCTACCCCAGCTTCCTGCTAATGCACACCCAGGTTGTCAGTAGATGATTATTCAAGTGCTTGAATCCCTGCCACCTGCATGGAAAACCTGGATTGAGTTCTGGGCTCCTGGATTCAACCTGGTCCAGCTGTTGCAAACATTTGGAGAGTGAACCAGCAGATAAAAGATATACATCTCTCTCTCTCTCTCTCTCTCTCTCTCTCTCTCTCTCCCTTTCAAATAAAAAGAAAACAGATGAATTTTAAATTTTTAAAAGTTTTTTTTATAGCCTTGGTGTCTGAAAATTGCCATTTCCTGTGGACATGGACTTGACCCATCCCTCCAAGTTCAAGCATTGCTGCCTTCTCAGTCTGTCACAGTAAGATGTACTGATTATAGAACAATATCTGGCCGGCGCCGCGGCTCACTAGGCTAATCCTCTGCCTTGCGGCGCTGGCACACCGGGTTCTATTCCGGGTCGGGGCACCGGCTTCTGTCCCGGTTGCCCCTCTTCCAGGCCAGCTCTCTGCTATGGCCCAGGAGTGCAGTGGAGGATGGCCCAAGTGCTTGGGCCCTGCACCCACATGGGAGACCAGGAAAAGCACCTGGCTCCTGGCTTCAGATCAGCGCGATGCGCCAGCTGCGGCGGCCATTGGAGGGTGAACCAACGGCAAAAGGAAGACCTTTCTCTCTGTCTCTCTCTCTCACTGTCCACTCTGCCTGTCAAAAAAAAAAAAAAAAAAGGAACAATATCTGTAATGGAATGCCTGCTACAGTAATAAGTGTATACAAACACAGAAATAAGTCTAAAAGTTGTGTATCATAATTGGGGTGTTACCCAAGTGATTTTATATTTGGTGGGATTTTATGTTTCTTATTTTCTAATTTTTTTTTGCATTGACCACATTGCATACTTAAAACAATTAAATACCATAATGAACACTGAAATATCAAAGCAAGCAACAACTCAGTTGAAAACAGAAAAGGTCATTAATAGTTTATGGTAAAGGAAACAGAAAAACCCTTTAACAACACAGAAATAGGTTCAGCATTTGCTATAAAAAAAGTTTGGCAAGGGATCTAAGATTTTGGCGGCCGGCGCCGTGGCTCAATAGGCTAATCCTCCACCTTGCGGCGCCAGCACACCGGCTTCTAGTCCAGGTCGGGGCGCCGGATTCTGTTCTTGGGCCCTGCACCCACATGGGAGACCAGGAAAAGCACCCGGCTCCTGCCTTCGGATCAGCGGGTGCGCCGGCTGCAGCGCGCCGGCTGCGGCGGCCATTGGAGGGTGAACCAATGGCAAAAGGAAGACCTTTCTCTCTGTCTCTCTCTCTCACTATCCACTCTGCCTGTCAAAAAAAAAAAAATATTTTGGCAATATACTCTATTGGAAAAAGTTTTGAGTAAACATATTTTTATATCATGCCAGAAGGAGGGCAAATTTTATTGCCAGTTGAGGGCAATTGGCAAGAGTTGTCAAAACAACAAAACACCCAGGACTCTCATTTCTGGGAATTTATTGTAGATATACTGTGAATGTGCTAAATAGTATGTGTACAGGTTTTTCCAGAATTATGCATAATAACAACTTGGAATAACCCAGATGCCCTTCAATGGGAGCCTAGTGAATAGATGTTCATGGCATTCAAACTAGACAGCGTAACATAGATGAAGAAGCTATCTGTATACTGTTATATAAAGATTTGCAAGATACATTGTCAGGGGAAGAAAATAAGTCCAGAACACTGTATATAGTATGCTACCTCTTGCATAAGATGTGGGGATGCTATGGACTGAATGATTGTATCCCCCCAAAATCATATTGGAATCTGCTATGGTCTGAATGTATTGCCCCACATTCAGGTTGAAACCTGATCTCCATGGACATGTACATTTGATGCAGAGGTTAAGATGTCGCTTGTAACATCCACATCCCATATTAGAGTGCGGGGATTCAAGTGCCCCTCCGCTTCCTATCCAAATTCCTGCTGATGCACAACCTGGGATGCAACGGATGATGGCTCAAGTGCTTGGTTCCCTGCCACCCTTGTGGGAAACCTCAATTAAATTACAGGTCCTCGGCTTCAGCCTGGTCCAGTCTCAGCTGTTGCACACATTTGGGGAATGAGCCAACAAATGGAAGATCTGTGTCTGTGTGTATGTGTAGGCATGTCCCTTTGAGGTAAAATGAAAAAGGTAAATACATAAAAAAATTTTAAAAGAAAGAAAGAAACTCATCTCCAGCATGGGGTTCTTAGGGAGTGACTAAGTCAGGTGGGCTCTTACTTAACAATGGCATTAGTGCCCTGGTAGAAAGAGGCCTGGGGGAGTTAGCTTGTGCCTTCCCTTTTGTTGTGTGAGAACACAGCAAGAAGACAGACTCTAAGAAGCAGAAAGCTCCCATGAGACACTGAATCTACTGGAAACTTGGCCTTGCCTGCAGAACTGTGAGCAATAAACTTCCACTGTTTGTGAGTTACCCAGTCTGAGGTATTTTGTTAAAGCAGCTGAATGAACTAAGACAACCTATAGAGGGTGTTTGCCTAGAGTCCTTGAAGAGAGAAATCCTTAATAAAACCCTAGGCTTTCTGTTAAATCTTCTGATTAAACAGAGAACCCATAAAGCCACCCAGAAGGACCCAGACAATTGAGAAAGCTGGGGAGAATGTTATCAGCCATTCCTAAGGATTGGTGGGCAGATTATTCCACTGCTTCTCCCACTCCCCCAGGTTGATGTGGCCAGAGGAATTATCTGCTAATACCTGCTAAACACAAGCTAGAGAGGCACAGAAGTATTTCCCAAAGGACCGTGGGTGGTATGAAAAAGCAATCTGACAACTTACTAGCTGCAAAACCTGCTTTAATCTCTCTTACCACTTTTGTAAAATGGGAAAAATGGAAATACCTGCATTATCCACTTCACAGGAACACTGCAGGATCAAAGTGAGAATGTATGTGACAGCATTTTGTAAACCGCAAAAGGCTATACTGATGATAGACATGGTGGTTATTTTTAAAAACTACTTCTGACAACTAGACCTATGAGCCATTATTTCTCAGAAAACTAAATATTATATCATTTCCTTTGCCCTTTTTCTCACTGTCATCAAGAAAGTGTAGTGCTGGAAGAAAGGGGAAAAAAAGTATCATATTGACTTGTGTGACATTTGCCATTACTTTATAAATCTTTATATCCGAAGCTGGTATTTTAAAGGCCATTTGCTATGGGTTGAATTATGTCTGCAAAAAAAAAATAGCTATTTAAAATCCCAGCCCCAGTACCTCAGAATGCAACATATTTGGGGAAAAGGCCATTGCAGGTATAATTAGTTAAGATGAGGTCACACTGGAGTAGGGTGGGCACTTATTCTAATGACTGGTGTCCATACAGGAAGCCTGTGTGAAGATGAAGGCAGAGGTTAGAGCTCAGCTCCTGCAAGCTGGAAAACATCAAGGACCGGTAGCTACCACCAGAAGCTAGAAAGAGGCTAGGAAAGATTCTACTTCAGTCTCAACATCAACACCTTGACTTTGGACTTTCAGCCTCCACAACTGTGAGGGAATTAATTTTGACTTTTCAAGCCATCCAGTTTGTGGTACTGTGTTATAGCAGCCTAGGAAATTAATGCAGGCATTAATTTCATTTCTTTCTCAACTCTTCATTACTTCTGGGTCATTAGTCCCAAGTTGGGGAAATCCCTGGACCTGCTCTGTGGCTCCAGTGGCCTTGGTGCCACTTCCTTTCCCTGAGGACCTCAGAGTTCCCTGAGGAGCCTTCAATACCAAGAATTGTCTAAAATTAATTTACATTAAAATGTGTCTTCACACCACTGATTCAGGCTTCCACCACACCATGGTGAGGCTGAGGCAGACAGAACAGAGAAAGCTTCTCCCAGCTATCCCGGTGCCTTGGACAAATCTACAAGCTTTCAGGAAATATTGGGAAGTGTTTCTACTTGATACATGTGAATAATCATTCCACTGAGGAGAAAGTTGTATTCCAGAGAACGAACCTTGAAGTTGGAAAATCCTTCTGTCACTTTCTCTGTGCAAGTCACTATCTCTCCCAATTCTTGTGAAAAACAAGAAAATGAAACAAGTTACTGATGCTTTTCTGTATCCACGCTTTTGAACCTATTTATGTATTGTTTGTGTGTGTGTGTGTGTGTGTGTTTACACTTAATCAGCTTAAGTTTAATGACATGGTAAAGTTCTTGGACCCATTTAAAATAAAAGTGTTTTACTGACACTATCTGATGGAAGTATTACTTCAGCTCATCCTGATTCTGACATTTTCTGACTTGGTTCAAACGGCCACACTTCTTTAAAACAATAAATGCGGCCGGCGCCGCGGCTTACTAGGCTAATCCTCCGCCTAGCGGCGCCGGCACACCGGGTTCTAGTCCCGGTCGGGGCGCCGGATTCTGTCCCGGTTGCCCCTCTTCCAGGCCAGCTCTCTGCTGTGGCCAGGGAGTGCAGTGGAGGATGGCCCAGGTGCTTGGGCCCTGCACCCCATGGGAGACCAGGAAAAGCACCTGGCTCCTGGCTCCTGCCATCGGATCAGCGCGGGGCGCCGGCCGCAGCGTGCCAACCGCGGCGGCCATTGGAGGGTGAACCAACGGCAAAAGGAAGACCTTTCTCTCTGTCTCTCTCTCTCACTGTCCACTCTGCCTGTCAAAAAAATAAAAAAATAAAAAAATAAATAAAATAAATAAATAAAATAAAATAAAACAATAAATGAAAATACTTCCCAATACATTGAGTTTACAAAAATCAAGTTACAAACAATATTGTAGTATAATCCTGTTTATCTTTTTAGAGATAAACCGGTATTTTTCTGTTAACAGAAAAAAGGTCGTGAGAATAAAAAATAATCTACTTGCTAAGATGTAAGCAATTCTTATCCCTTGGTGGTAGAACTGCAGGAAAGACTTATTGTTTCCTCTTTGTGTGTCTATATTTTCTAAATTACCAATAAAGAACATGCTTGTTTGTTTTTAAAACATTTAAAATTTTAAGCTATAAGATAAATGAATGTGTCAACTTCTCAAACAATTATGCCAAGCTTCTCAATATCTATAGCTATATTTGTCATCAACTGTCAGATTTTACCAAAGGGAACAACCCACAGATGGTTTTTGGGAGTAACCAATTAGCACAGTCATTGGGATGCTACTTGGATGCCTGTCTATTCTCATAGCTATGTCTGGGTTCAAGTCCCCACTCCACTTCCCATCTTGCTTGCTCACTTGAGAGGCAGCGGATAAAGGCTCTGGTACTTGGGTCCCTGACACTCATACAGGAGACGCAGGTGGAGCTTTGAGCTCATGTCTTCAGCCTGACCCAGTTCTGGCTGTTGTGGTCATTTAGAGAGAGTAAACCAGCAGATAGCAGTTCCCCTCCCCCTCTTTCTCTCCCTCCCTCTTTCTCTCTTTCCCTCCTTCCCTCCCTCTCTCAGCCTTTTTTTAAAAGATTTGTTTATTTATTTGAAAGTCAGAGTTACACCAGAGAGAGGAGAGGCAGAGAGAGAGAGAGAGAGAGAGAGAGAGAGAGGTCTTCCATCTGATAGTCCACTTCCCAATTGGCCACAACGGCCAGAGCTGTGCCGATCTGAAGCCAGGAGCTAGGAGCTTCTCCCAGGTCTCCCACATGGGTGCAGGGGCTCAAGCTCTTGGGTCATCTTCTACTGCTTTCTCAGGCCACAGCAGAGAGCTGGATCGGAAGAGAAGCAGCCAGGTCTTAACTGGTGCCCATATGGGATGCCAGCGCTTCAGGCCAGGGCTTTAACCCGCTGCACCACAGTGCCAGCCCCTCTCAGCCTTTTAAATAAAAATAAATGAAAACTTTTGTGAAATTTCTAAAAAAGAATACATTTTTATAAGATAGGATGTTTTCAGGTAATAGAATAAATAGCTCCACTAAAAACAGAATGAAACAAGAAAGGAGATGCCTTATTAGGCAGGAAACATGAAATCCAATCAAGGAGAGTAGTAAAAGAGGGGCGGAGGGGCAGGTAGAGATGAGGACTTGGGAGGGGCTGGCTCCAGGACAGCAAAGTCTTGAGGGGGTGGGAGATGACTATCATTGAGAAATGTGTTACAACCTTCAGAACTTGAAATTCTTAAAAATAGGGATTGAACCAAGTAACTGAACATTTTGGTTACACAATAGGATGCAAATGATATAAACATTGACAGGGTAAAAACAGTAGTTGGGAAACAGGGGTGGGGGAGAAGGGTTCAGAGTGCTAATCTCTTCATATTCATAGCAAGGAGTCACTCAATGTTGTCCAAAAAGGGAACATGAGTTGCAAAACACACATAATGATTTCAGTTTCTAGTTTATTTCCTAATCTTTTCTCATAGCCTCAGAAAAAAGCATTTTAAAGCTAATCACTCTTGAGGTGAAGAAACATTTATAGAAGCTCAATAATTTGTATAAATTCACTTGTTTTTCTTCCAACTTCATATAAGACTAGCATTAATAATTTGTGCTAGAATAAAAGCAACATATTGTCTGATTCTATTTTAGGAAATTATTCCTTTCTCTATCTGCGGTAGAGGGTGTATGAATAGAATGATAAATACCTAATGTTGCTGTTTGAAAGCTGGGTGGTGGAATTGGGTGCACAAATTTTTTGTGCTTTCCTGTGCTGCTACCAGTATACAATGCTTGACCAAAAGTAAGAAGTATAGGTCAAGTAGCTGGCAAAGAGTGTTAATGTAGAGCAAAGGAAGTTTGAGTAGTTCACCTTCTCATAGAAAGCCTTGTTTTGAATTTCAATGGTTTTGAGGCACTGGGTCTCCTTCCATCTGCTGGCTCACTCCCTCAAATGGTCACAACAGCCAGGGCAGGACTAGGTGAAGCCAGGAGCCAGGACTCCCATCTTGGTCTCCCACTTGGGTGACAGGAACCTGGGTCATCATCCCATGGCTTCCTAGGTACATCAGCAGGGAGCTGGAAGAGAAGGAGTGTAGCCAGAAAATGAGCCAATATGGGATGCTGGCAGCATTGCAAGAGACAGCTTGAGCCCTTGCAATACAATGCTGGCTGCAGGCCACTGGGCCTTCTTCCTAACATGTTGCCTCTTGGTTGATGGATACAGAGTAATCAGTCTCCCAAAAGATCTGTAAGAGAGTAGAAAAAGTCCTTATTCCTGCCTAATTTCATGTTTAGACCATCCCTTGGTATAAAGAGCTTAATGAAATTCACTGAATGATTTTCTTACAAAATTGAAATTGATTTAAAAGATGGACAATCAGGAATAAGAAAACAATGAGTACCCATGAAGAGGTAATAATTAAAGCGAATTAATCATATATTCTCCTGATCAGTGACAACTAACCGAGGACACGATGAGAAATGGTGACTTGGTCAGCTCTTGTCCTGACTGTTGATGAACAACTTAATACTTTATCCCTTTTAGTATTTTTTTGTCCTACTTAATATTATTGGTTGAACTCTGTAATTAACACACAATTATTCTTAGGTGTTTAAATTTAACTGAGAAGTTATCTCTGTTAAATATAAGAGTGGGAATAAGAGAGGGAAGAGATGTACAATTTGGGACATGCTTAATCTGACTTGCCCCAAACAGTAGTTAGAAACGTGCCAGGGGATTCCAATCCAATCCCATCAAGGTGGCATGTACCAATACCATCTCACTGGTCCAAGTGATCAATTTCAGTTCACAATTGATCATAATGAAAGGACTAAGAGTCAAAGAGATCACATAAACAAGACTAGTGTCTGCTAATACTATCTGATAGAATTAAGAAGGAGAGAACAATCCAACATGGGAAGCAGGATACACAGCAGACTCATAGAAAGGCAGATGCCCTAAACAGCACTCTGGCCTCAGAATTCGCCCTTAAGGCATTCGGATCTGGCTGAAGAGCCCATGAGAGTGTTTTAGGCATGGAAAGCCAAGACACTCTTGCCAAAAAAAAAAAAAACCTAAATGAAAGATCTCTGCGAGTGAGATCCCAGTGGAAAGAATGGGCCATCAAAGAAGGAGGTACCTTTCTCTGAGGGGAGGAAAGAACTTCCACTTTGACTATGACCTTGTCTAAATAAGATTGGAGTCGGCGAACTCAAAATGCCTTCCATAGCCTTGGCAACTCATGATAAGAGCCTAGGGTGTTTACTGATGCCATAAACAAGAGTGTCAATTTGCTAAGTCAACAACAGGAGTCATTGTGCACTTATTCCTCATGTAAGATCTCTGTCCTTAATGTGTTGTACAATGTGAATTAATGCTATAACTAGTACTCAAACAGTATTTTACACTTTGTGTTTCTGTATGGGTGCAAACTGATGAAATCTTTACTTCATGCTAAATTGATCTTCTGTATATAAAGATAATTGAAAATGAATCTTGATGTGAATGGAAGGGGCGAGGGAGTAGGAGATGGGAGGGGTGCAGGTGAGGGGGAGGTTGGGGGGGAGCCATTGTAATCCATAAACTTTGAAAATTTATATTTATTAAATAAAGGTTTTAAAAAAAGAAAAAAAAAAAAAAAAAAAAAAAAAAGAAAATAAAACACAATATTATCTTAGATGTCACTGTCAATGAGTTACATTTGAAAGTTGTCAGAACCACAACATTGTAAAAGACCACTACATCTTTTTTTTAAGATATTTATTTATTTATTTATTTATTTAAAAGGCAGAGTTACACAGAGGCAGAGAGAGAGAGAGAGAAAGAGAGAGAGAGAGGTCCTCCCGTCCGCTGGTTCACTCCCCAAATGACTGCAACAGTCGGAACTGCACTGACCGAAGCCAGGAGCCAGGAGCCTCTTTCAGGTTTCCTACGTGGGTGCAGGGGTCCAAGGACTTGGGCCATCTTCCACTGCCTTCCCAGGCCATGGCAGAGAGCTGGATTGGAAGTGGTACAGCCAAGGCTTGAACCAGCACCCATATGGGATGCCAGCACTGCAGGTGGTGGCTTTATCCACTGTGCCACAGCGCAAGCCCCCACTACATCTTTTTTTTAAAAAGATGCACTTAGGCCGGCGCCGCGGCTCACTAGGCTAATCCTCCGCCTTGCGGCGCCAGCACACCAGGTTCTAGTCCCGATCGGGGTGCCGGATTCTGTCCCGGTTGCCCCTCCTCCAGGCCAGCCCTCTGCTGTGGCCCGGGAGAGCAGTGGAGGATGGCCCAAGTCCTTGGGTCCTGCACCCCATGGGAGACCAGGAGAAGTACCTGGCTCCTGCCATCGGATCAATGCGGTATGCCGGCCGCAGCGCGCCGGCCGCGGCGGCCATTGGAGGGTGAACCAACGGCAAAAAGGAAGACCTTTCTCTCTGTCTCTCTCTCTCACTGTCCACTCTGCCTGTTAAAAAAAATAAAAATTAAAAGAAAAAGAAAAAAAGATGCACTTATTTCTTTGAAAGACAAAGTTACAGAGGAGTTTCTAAGATGGCAGAACAGGAAGGCAGCTTACTGCTCTAGTCCAGGGGAAGACAGTTTAAAAAAAAAAAAATGGAGAGTCCCAAGATGGTGGTATAGGAACAGGACAATCCGAGTCATGCAGGGCGAAATAGAGAGTTCAAAAGGAGAGAAGATACACGCCAGAGATAGAGCCACGGGAAATTCCTGATGGGAAGCCCAGAGACCAACACAGACTAGGCAGGTCCACGCTGAAAGAGCAAGTAAGAAAGGGCAACATCAGAGGTGAGGCAGAGGCGTGGACCAGGCTGGCCGGCACCAGCCCTGAGCAGACCACTTTAAATGGGAAATTGCGGGTCCACAGAGCTGCGAATGGCAGCGGGAAGGGAGTTCGGCAAACTGTTTTTGAAGTTCCACACGGGAAAAGAGAGAAGGTATAGAAGAGCAGAGAGGTTGGGCACCCCTTGCCCATCTCCATCCCCCCAACCCGGGGCCCTGCTGCTCTGTAGGCGGGGCTCTGTGCGCTGGAGCGCTTACCTGCCTCCACTACCATTGAGAAGTGAACAGGGCTCCAGTAGGTGGCGCTCTGTGCTTCCACTTGCAACACACAAACACATAGCAGCTCATGAAGGAGGGAAACCTCACCACAAGAGAAACGCCACAGACAAAAAAAAAAAAAAAAAAAAAAAAAAAAAAAAAGGAAAAATACACAAATTCTGAAAAACAAAGGAAAAACTCTAAATAAGAATAAGGAAGACAATACGAGCCCCCCAAAGGAATAATAAAACTCTTCAATAGTAGAAGATGAAGATGAAGAGATCGAGGATATGCCAGAAATGGAAATCAGAAAATTAATCATCAGATTATGCAGAAGCAAATTCATGAACTAAATGAAAAGCGCTCCCAAGAAATTAAGATATTAAAGAGAAGTCAGAATGAAATACTAGAAATGAAGAATTCAATCAATCAAAAAATGCAGTGGAAAGCATTAACAGAATAGGTGAGACAGAAGAAAGAATATCAGAACTAGACAACAAATTTCTGGAAATATTATAGTCAGGCCAAAAAAAAAGAAGAAATTAGAAAGCTAAGACACACGGTTGGAGATCTACAAGATACTATCAAGCGACCCAACATATGGATCCTAGGAGTTCCAGAACGCATGGAAAGTGAGAAAGGATTAGAAGGCCTTCTTAATGAAATAATAACAGAAAACCTCCCCAATCTGGAGAAAGAGACATCCAAGTACAGGAACTATACGGAACTCCCAATAGACATGACCAGAAAAGATCTTCACCACAACACATTGGAAGTAAAACTCCCCACAGTAAAACACAAAGAAATCAACAAACAACAAATCCTGGCAAGGATGTGGAGAAAAAGGTACCCTAATTCACTGTTGGTTGCAATGTAAACTGGTGCAGCCACTTTGGAAGACAATATGAAGATATCTCAGAAAGCTGAATATAGACCTACCATATGACCCAGCTATCCCACTCCTGGGAATTGACCCAAGGGAAATGAAATCATCATGTGAAAGAGTTATCTGCACCCCCCTGTTTATTGCAGTTCAATTCACATTAGCTAAGACATGGAACCAACTTAATTGTCTGTCAACTGAAGACTGATAAAGAAATAATGGGATTTATACACCATGAAATACTAAAATAGCAGTTAAAAAATGAAATCCTGTCATTTGCAACAAGACGGGTGTAACTGGAAAACATCATACTTAGATAAATAAGCCAGTCCCCAAAGGACAAATACCAAATATTCTTCCTGATCTTCGATAACTAATAGAGCACCTAAAAGGTAATCTATAGAGTGAAATTGACACTTTTAGATGTGTTGACTTTGAACTTGTCTCAACTGTTGAAGAAGTTTTTGTTTTTCATACTATTTGTTGAACTCTTTACTTAGTATAGCACTAATCATATATGTATAAAGTTAATTGAAAATAGATCTTAGTAAAAAATAAGAATGGAAATAGGAAAAGAAGGAGGAAGAGGGGTGGGAATATATGTGGGAGGGCCGGTACTGTGGGAAGAATCACTATGATCCTCAAGTTGTATTTGTGAAATGCATGAAGTTTGTACTCCTTAAATAAAAGTTTTCTGTGGGTGGAACAGCAAAGATAGTTGGGGAAAATTTCTAAAGAAAAAAAGAAAAGAAAGGAAGAAAGAAAGGCGGAGTTACAGAGAGGCAGAGGTAGAGGCAGAGCAAAAGAGAGGTCTTCCATCCACTGTGTTTACTCCCCAACAGCCACAATGGATAGAGCTGGGCCGATCTGAACCCAGGAGCCTGCTCAGGGTCTTCCACGTGGGTGCAAAAACCTAAATGCTTGGGCTGTCCTCCACTGCCTTCCCAGGCACATTACCAGAGAGCCTGATCAGAAGTTGGGCAGCAGGACTCAAACCAATGCCCACAAGGGATGCCAGCACTGCAGGTAATGGCTTTACCCGCTATGCCACAGTGCCAGCCCTAACCACTACAAATTTACACAAAAATCCTTCTAGGAGGACATCTGCCCAGCAACTGTCAGTTCAACCTCAGACTGGTGCTCCAATACTAATTCTTGTGGCCAACGGTTATTGTTTCAAAATAGCTTCTATGAGCCTCCTTATTTTCTCCCATAAAAGTTCACCTTGCTTCAACCTCTTTGAATACACTCAGAGTTTACCATAGCCCATACATTTCCATTGAATTCTATCCTCTTCCTGAACAAATGTAATTAATCTTTAGAGAACATGTCTCTGCTATTTAGGTTGATGCCAACACATCAATCAGTGATGTGGCAAGAAAATACACTGTCTCACTGGAACCCAATAGAACAATTACTGTTTTATCCTTATACTTATGAGAAGTTCAGTTCATAAGCAAACAACAAACATGACAGTCCTCTTTTAAATCTCCAGAAGAGGAAATCTTTCCATAAATCTCTTGGCAAACTATGCATGTATCTCCAAATCCTGACAGACAGCAATTAGGATTAAACAATTAAAATCTATGTCTTCAATTTCAAAAAAGCCATTTCTATCTTCCTCCATGAACTTAGAAGTTTATCAAATGAGTTCTCAGAATTTTATCCTCTATACCAGCAATTTTCTTTAATCAATTTTGCACAAGCTTTATTTTCTATGTGTCTAAACACCCAGCACATGGAGGTGATATCAGCAGTAAATGAATAATCAGCAAGCTTACTCTCTAATCTCTCAACTGAATGAAAACTTGTAGAAGTCAGTGAAAGCAAGTTTGGTACATGCCTTTTTTTTTTTTAAGACAGGCAGAGTTAGACAGTGAGAGAGAGAGACAGAGAGAAAGGTCTTCCTTCCGTTGGTTCACCCCCAAAATGGCCACCATGGCCAGCGCGCTGTGTCAATCTGAAGCCGGGAACCAGGTGCCTCCTCCTGGCTCCCATGCGGGTGCAGGGGCCCAAACACTTGGGCCATCCTCCACTGCCTTCCCGGGCCACAGCAGAGAGCTGGACTGGAAGAGGAGCAACCAGGACTAGAACCTGGCACCCATATGTGATGCCAGCACTGCAGGTGAAGGATTGACCAAGTGAGCCAAGGCACCAGCCCCGGTACATGCCTTTTATCCCCCAAAATGCATACCAGATGTTGTAATTCCAAAGCAGAAACCAAGATAATGGCATTCTCCTCAAAATGTCTAAAAACTCCATTGAGTCATTGATTTAAGCATTGCTATCTAAATTCTCACATGAAATCAAGGTAGCAATGTCTGTCCAATAGAAAAGAATATTCAATATAAGTTAAAGAATTCTGTGAATGTGGACAAGCATTTAGCACAGTGGGATTCCATACCCCAGATCAGAGCACCTGGGTACAAGTCCCCATTCTGCTTCCAATCCAGTTTCCTGTTAATGAATGTCCTGGGAAGCAGCAAGTGATGGCTCAAGTATTTGGGTCCCTGGCATTCTGTAGGAGTCCTGGATGGAGTTCTTGGCTCTTGGCTTCAGCCTGGCCCAGTCTCACTATTGCAGGCATCTGAGAATGAATCAATTAATCAATCTCTCACTCTCTCTCTCATATATATATATATATAATAAAAATAATAAAACTTCTTAAAATTTATGTGAATGTCTGATGGCTGTTCTGAGCAAATTTCTCAGCAATTAATCATTGAATATCTCAGGATCACCAAGGTGGAACAAGTCCTGGGTTGGGAGCCACATAGCTCAGGGTTCTAACTTTCCCTTAGCCAATATCTGTGCTCTCCATGAGTCAAAATAAGCCCTTACTTTGCCTTCCAACTCTAACTTACAAATTCTGATCCAACTGAACCAGGCCATCAAAGTACAGGATGGAATTGATGAAATGGGGGCAACCTAATTTAGTGGGGAGCCAGGAAGAGTGGGTCAGGGCTGCACTTACTGAGCACACTGGTTGGCGAGGAGCAGGAAGACCCTAAACACACTCCCAGCCATGAATGCCACAACAGGAACCCGCCCCAACAAAGTGAGGAGTCCAGAGTAAGACTTGTGGTTCACCAGCACCCAACACAAACCTCTTCCTGTGGATTTTACTAATGAAGCAGTCATCTCAGGGTGGGAGGTCTGCTCTTTACTTATGCATCTCAAGAGGACTGACTGCTCAGAATGGGTAATGGAATTCTACAGCTACAGCTCTGCCTGCAGTGCACTCTGTTGGAGGTGAGGAGAAGCATGGACTGAATCCAAGTTCACAGAAGTCAGTTTTTTACGTTGTTCTTACTTAGCAGAGGAAAATGCAATAATCTCATAAAGCAGGCATTTGATGACGCCCTATCTATCAATCTCACATGTTCCTCCACTCCACTTACACACACACACGTACGCACACACACTCCCAAGCGCTCATAATCCCACCTTAATCTTGTTACCTTCTCAAAAACTTCCACAACAGAGCTGGGTGCTTGGCTGAGCAGCTAAGATGCTCACATTTCACATGGGAGTTACTGATTCCAGCTCCTGAATCCTGCCTATGTGGATGCTGGGAGCCAGTGATGATGGCCCAGGTGATCATATTCCTGCGACCCACATAGGAGACCTAGGCTGGAGTCCCTGGCTCCTGGCTTCAATGCCAGGTAGGAGACTCTTCTGGACATTTGGGTAAGAACTAGCAGAAGGTTGGTCTCTCTCTCTCTGTATGCCTCTTAAATAAATTTAAATTTAAAAAAATATTGGATGCATCAGATACCACTACATATCCCAGAAAAATTCATTTGATTTGCCACTGTTGTCATCAGGTCAACCTGAAGTTAAGAGTAGACATAGAAATACTAGAAAATATCCACATACTAGCCAGTTAACCAAAGTATTGACTCACCAGCATCTCCAACAGACACGCATAGGAGTGTGTTAGCCAATGGAAAAATGCATTCACATACAGCAGCTCTGATAGGAGAGACGGAGCCCCAGTGTTTGATTCCTAAATAAACAACAGGACTTTGGGGCCGGCTTACTTGGTTAATCCTCCTGCGGCACCAGCATCCCATATGGGCACCGGGTTCTAGTCCTGGCTGCTCTTCTTCCAGTCCATCTCTCTGCTGTGGCCCAGGAAGGCAGTGGAGGATGGCCCAAGTGCTTGGGCCCCTGAACCTGCATGGGAGACCAGGAGGAAGTACCTGGCTCCTGGCTCCCATGTGTTGTAGCTCCCATGGTTGTAGTTCTGGCTGTAGCAGCCATTTAGGGGGTGACCCAATGGAAGGAAACCTTTCTCTCTCTCCCCCCACCCTGCTGTCTAACTCTATCTGTCAAATAAAAAAATAATAGACAACAGGACTTCAGAAACTTTGTGGGAAAATGGAATTAAAAATCAATTTATTTTTGGTGCAAAGAATTTTGAAATATATGCATATGAGGGATCTTCAAAAGGTTAATGGGGGCTGGCGGTGTGGCAAAGCAGGTAAAACCACCACCTACAGTGACAGTATCCCATATGGGCACCAGTTCAAGACCGGGCTGCTCCACTTCTGATCCAGCTCTCTGCTATGGTCTGGGAAAGCAGTAGAAGATGGCCCAAGTCCTTGGGTCCCTGCAGCCATGTGGGAGACACAAAAGAAGTTGCTGGCTCCTGGCTTCAGATTGGCCCACCTCCGGCCATTATGGCCATTTGTGGAATGAACCAGCAGATGGAAGACCTCTCTCTCTCTCTCTGCCTCTGCCTCTCTGTAACTCTTCCTTTCAAACAAATAAATAAATCTTAAAAAAAAATTCCTAGAAAATGTATGTCATGAAAAATGTACACATGGATTTCGAATTTTTTCCACCAAAATAAATTTGTCTTTTGATTTTATTTTAACTTTTTAAAAATTCTTTCATTTTTTGAAAGACAGGGTTACAGAAAGAGATAGAGAGAGCGTCCATCCACTGGTTCACTCCTGATGGCCGCGAAGGTCTTGGCTAGGCAAAGCCAAAGCCAGGAGACAGGAGCTTTATCTGGGTCTCCCACATGGGTGCAGAGGCCCAAGGACTTGGTCCATCTCCCACTGCTTTCCCAAGCACATTTGCAGGGAGTTGGATTAGAAGTGGAGCACCTAGGACTCATACCGGCACCTGTATGGGATGCTGGGATCTCATGGCTTTTCCTGTTGCACCACAACCAACCCCTCTGATAGCTTTTTGAAGTACCTTTTTATGTCTGGGGGAGATAGTGAATAAACCAAAGTAGAGGAAATTTTGCAAAAAGAAAAGTACAATTCTACATTTATCTTAGACTTATAGGATCCCAAAGTACTCATAGATCATGGAGATCTGTTTTCAAGACTGCAAAGATAAAATAGCTCAGAGTCAAAGAAGCAGGAGTGAGTAAATTAAACTTCACATTAGCCTGAGGCACTCCTTCTTCCCTTATTTGTTTATTATTTATTTATGCCTGGCCTCATTTTGAAAAACAGTTTGCTGTTGTATGGAACAATCAACAAAGAACAATCTTGCATCTCAAAAGGCTCTTGGGAAACCCAGTCCCAGGCACTGGTTCTTCAAGCTGACTTTGCAGCACACCACAGATCCACAGCAGTGAGGGAGAGACATGCGCCTCAAAGTCTTCTTATTTTCTGCTCCTTATTTTAGGAGGAGACGTTGGCCATCAGCAACCTCAGACTGAGTGCCATCTTCAACATCATCTCCACCCTCCCAGCAGGCGCTAGAGCACAGATCTGCTGAGATCAGCATACACAATTTTTAGAAGGCTAACAAGCATGAATGCATCAAGTGCCTTCCAGATGCCAGACTTAGCTCTTAGGTGAGCAGATGAGGCTTAGATTTATAAAAATATAATCAGCAAGACACAATATTGCAACAATGGGTTGGAACAAAACATAGAGGCTTTTAAGCAAGGACAACGTCAGGGCCAGCACTGTGCTGAGAAGGTTAAGCCAGCATCTGCAGCACCGGCATCCCATATGGGCACCAGTTAACATCCCGGCTACACCACTTCAGATCCAGCTCCCTGCTAATGTGCCTAGGAAAGCAGCAGAAGATGGCCCAAGTGTATGGGTCCCTGTCACCCATGTGGGAGACCTGGACGAAGATATTGGCTCCTGGCCATTGCGTCCATTTGGGAAGTGAACCAGCGGATGGAAGATATTGCACTATCTCTGCCTCTGTCTCCCCCTCTTTGCAACTCTGCCTTTCAAATAATAAATACATCTTTAAAAAAAAAGAAAGAAAAAGAAAGGACAACATCCTGTCTTACTGAGAAGATAAAGGAACATTTCCTGGGAAGATATCACTTGGGTCTTGAATAGAGTGGATTCATGGATGCAGAGCCTTTGATACCAAAGAAGATGGAGAGGCACCCCTGAATCAGGCAGTGATGCCAACAGAAAAGGGCAATGCTGGGGCCTTTTGGTTGTTCAACACCACATGTCTCTGGGGCACAGTGAAGAACAAGAGCCCTGGAGATGCTCATGTTGCAGCCCAGGACATGGCATATCAGCCAAACAGAGGAGGGAATGACATGCCCATGATCTGAGTGATCTGGTGGCCCCAGACTCTGAGGGCAAGATGGAGACAAGAAGAGAGGTCCTCAGCTCATGGATTATACTTCATAGAGGACCACGCAGCCTGGGTTCCAGAACCTGAGTTCTGCAACCTAGAACTATAGGATGCCACATCTTTTCCTTTAAGTTTCTTGAAAAGGAAAGAAATACAGAAAATATCATTGTCCTCTAGCACTTAGAGAATCCAAAGATTAAAACCAAAGATGGGATGGGCATTTGGTCTAGCTATTAAGATGCCCGCATACCATATCCAAGTGCCTGGCTTTGATTCCTGGCTCTGGCTCCTGACTCCAAGTTCCTGCCAATGCTGACCCCGGGAGGCAGCAGTGATGGATCAAGTAATTGAGTTCCTGGGACCCATATGGGAGACCTGGATGGAGTTCCTAGCTCCAAGGCCCAACCTTGGCCCCTGGAGCATTTGGGGAATGAACCAGTGGATGGAAGTTCTGTCTGTCTCACTACCTAGATAATTATATTTAAAACTTTTTTTCATTTATTAAGACCAAATAAATGTTGTGAACAGCACAGTGAGCTAAACACTGAGCGGAGAGCATTATTGCTGAGATACAACAAGATTAATATTCACAACAACTGTTTGAAGTAGCTGCCAAATTATTCCCAAGGCACAGAAATTTTAAGTAACTTTCCTATGATCAAAGAGCCAGCAAGCAATGGTGCCTGAGCTCAAACCTCTCTGGTCCATCTCCAGGGCCTGTGTTAGTACCTTTTCACTTCATACCATTATGGTTCTAATTTCAATAGGAGAGCAGTGTGGAATAAGACCTAAAATAAGGTGCTGTGCTCCACGTTGCCTTGATATCTTGATATCTTCCAATGGTCTAAGCACAAGTTACCCTCTCCTCTGTGTTCCTGTGGAAAAGGCTCCCTCAGTCAAACAACCCTCCTTATCCTGGGAACCAGACACCATAACTACATATCCCAGAGTAGCAAGGTTCAGTTCCCTGCCAGCCCACAGAGCCAGGGGTTACCCTACCCTCTTGATATCACACAGCCTGCCACCTACAGTCCTCATTTGTCCAAACTGTCCACAGTCACTGTGTGGCCCCATATAGCAACAGTGTCCACCTCCCCAGGGCTGGGATTTTCTATGACTAGGAAAAAGCTGTCAATCTCCTCTGTCTGTCAAATCTGTGTTTGGCCATCCACATACTCTTAGGGCGGGAATCCTCCCTCCCTTGCAAGGTGAACAGAGGGAGCATAAAGCAAGTCATCCGAAGGGAGAGGACTTCCAAATGGAAGGTGGCCAGCGAGACACCCTTTATTCCACATAAAGGAATATGCAAGAATAAGGTGAGGGGCCGGCACTATGGTGTAGCTGGTAAAGCCACCACCTGCAGTGCCGGCATCCCATATGGGCACCAGTTCATGTCCAGGCTGCTCCACTTCTGACCCAGCTCTCTGCTATGGCCTAGGAAAGCAGTAGAAGATGGCCCAAGTCCTTGGGCCCCTGCACCCATGTGGGAGACCTGGAAGAATCTCCTGGCTCATGGCTTCAGATCAGTGCAGCTCCGGCCATTGCGGCCAATTGGGGAGTGAACCAGAGGATCGAAGACCTCTCTCTCTCTCTCTCTCTCTCTCTCTCCCCCTCTCCCTCTCCCTCTCCCTCTCCCTCTCCCTCTCCTTCTCTCTGTGTAACTCTGCCTTTCAAATAAATAAATCTTTTATAAAAAAAAAGAATAAAGTGAACACAAACAGAGAAGACCATAAGAATGTCCACATATGATTTAAAGTGCGTGTGTGTGTGTGTGTGTATGCGTGTAGAGAAGCAGGCATTTTAGCTCCATCAACTTTGTGAATCTGAGATAAAGAAAAACATTCAAATGAAGCAGGAATGAGTAATTGACGATCATAACTGTGATTATAAGGCATAATTACAATTAGCTGCACAAGAGTGTTAATCATGAAAATAATTACATGTCAGCTTTCCTCCTAAAGAAGGGAGAATGTAATTAAGTGGCCCAAAGGGGGCAAAGAAAACACATCTCTGGATGAGACAGGTGTAGGGTGAAGGGCTCATGCTTTCAGGGGTAAAACTTTCTCCACGCTTGAAATGAATCAACCCATTCTTTCCAAGAAAATAGAGGAAGGGAAGAAAGGACCAACATTCTTGAGATTATTTTTTTCCCTTAACAAAGAAAAAAAGTAGAAATGAAAAGCAACACTGACCTAAATTTGACGTTTTTTTGCTAACTACCAGATCCTTAACATTTAATTATTCAACCTTCCCCTTAGCCTCAGTTTCCTCAAAAGTAAAAGAATAATAATAGTACATGCCTCTCTTGTGATGATAAATAAAGCTTACAACACACTAATGTTGTTGTCTTTCACACAGTAGGCTCTCAAAAATATTTGTTGTTATTGTACAATAGAGGGAAAAATGAAAAGATAAATGGAAGAGAAATTCCATGAGTTCTTGCTAAATTGTTCAGGTTGGTGTCTATATGAATTCAAAGAAAATCAAGCTCCTAAAGATGGATAGGTAGGCAGCTACTTAGGTCTGCTAACCTGTAAGTCACAAGCCCCCATGTAATTCTACCCTCCTATTGTCAATCAAAATGCTCCCCCTCTTCTTTCCCAGGATGCATCAGCTTCATCTGGGACCTCAGGGAGGACACAATGAAAATGTGTGGATATTGAGCTTCACATGGTGGCTTCACTCCTGGAGGCACCACCCCTCCCTCATAACAGAGACCAACAACTAAGAGGGGCTCTCTTGTGCCATAGATTGTGGCTGGAGGAACTGGAGATCTCTCTCTCTCTCTCTCTCTCTCTCTCTCTCTCTCCTTCCCCTACCACATCCCTACTCCTTTTGAATAATCTTCTAGACCACTGCCTACTCATGAAGGATAATTATCTGTGTGGGGCAATCCATGTGTGTGTGTGTGTGTGTGTGTGTGCATGTGTGTAATCACTTTCTCACCTTTTAAATAAATGTTATCACTTCATGCACATTCTACATATCAGCACTAAAAATGCTTGTCTTTATGCATGAAAAAGAACCTGGAGTTGAAATAAATATATCCCTTTGATCACATCACTAACACTTTTTGAGCCACACCACAGAAGATGTTTCTTTTCTGGAAGAGACCTTGCCATTGATTTCCCTGAAGGCATGAGACTGGTCAGGGCTGTGAGTGGAAACAGCTCAGGCTGAAGTCACCTCCTGACTCAGTAGGTTTCTGTCTCATCAGATGCTGTATTTTAAAAAAATAATAATAATTGTTAATAAAAAACTGAGGGCAAACATAAGACTCTGGCTTTTATCTCTCATTGTCTTACAAAAATTGCCTTTGATTAGAATTTTATGCTACCATCTGTTCCTAATATCAGATGTATTATAAACTCCCTGAATCATCTATTCTGATAGAATTAAAAAGCAGAGAACAATCCAACATGGGAAGTGGGATACATAGCAGACTCACAGAATGGCAGATGTCCTAAACAGCACTCTGGCCTCAGAATCAGCCCTTAAGGCATTTGGATCCAGCTAAAAGCCCATGAGAGTATTTCAGGCAAGGAAAGCCAAGACACTGTAGCAAAAAAAAAAAAATGGCTTACATGAAAGATCTCTGAGAGTGAGATCCCATTGGAAAGAATGGGTCATCAAAGAGGGAGGTACCTTTCTCAGAAGGGAGGAGAGAACTTCCACTTTAATCATGGTTTTGTCAAATAAGGTAGGAGTTTGTGAACTCAAGAGTCTTCCATAGCCTTGGCAGCTCATGACAAGAGCCTCAGGAGATTACTGACATCATAAATAAGATTATTAATTGTTAAATCAACAACGGGAGTCACTGTGCACTTACTCTCCATGTAGGATCTCTGTCCTTAATGTGTTGTACTATGTGAATTAATGGTAAAACTAGTATTCAATGGTACTTTATATTATGTGTGTCTGTGTGGGTGTAATCTGTTGAAATTTACATAGTAAATTGATACATAGTAAGTTGATCTTCTGTATATAAAGATAATTAAAAATGAATCTTAATGAAGAATGGGATGGGTGAGGGAGTAGGAGATGGGATGGTTTGCAGGTAGGGAGGTGGTTATGGGGCGGGGGAAAAGCTGCTATAATCCAAAAGTTGTACTTTAGAAATTTATATTTATTAAATAAAAGCTTTCTAAGAAAGAAGGAAAGAAGGAAAGGAAGGAAAGGAAGGAAGGAAACATGAAAATACCAATAACCCTGACAAAGATTGAATCAGTAATAAATTCTCTCTCAGCAAAGAGAAGCCTGGGACTGGATGGCTTCACTGCTGAATTCTACTAGATATTTAAAGATGAACTAACTCCAATTATTGTCAAACTATGCAAAACATTTGAAATGGAGAAAATTCTCCCAAACTCCTTCTATGAAACCAGCATCACCTTAATTCCTAAAGCTTAAAAAGATACTACAGAGGGACCGGTGCTGTGGCACAGTAGGTTAAAGCCGCAGCATGCAGTACCAGCATCCCATATGGGCAGCAGTTCAAGTCCTGGATGCTCCACTTCTGATCAAGCTCTCTGCTGTGGCCTGGGAAAGCAGTAGAGGATGGCCCAAGTCCTTGGGCCCCTGTGCCCACATGGGAGATCCGGAGGATGCTCCTGGCTCCTGGCTTCAGTTCGGCACAGCTCCGGCCATTGTGGCCAATTGGGGAGTGGACCATCAGATGAAAGAGCTCGCTCTCTCTCTCTCTCTCTGTCTCTCTCTGCCTCTCCTCTCTCTGTGTAGCTCTGACTTTCAAATAAATAAAAAAATCTTTAAAAAAAAAACCTTCCACAAATTAGGTATAGACATAACATTCCTCAAAATTCTAAAGGCTGTATATGACAAACCAACAGCCAATATCATACTGAATGGGCAAAAATTGAAAGCATTTCCCCTCACATCTGGAACAAGACAAGGATATCCACTTGGCAATTTGGCAAGATAAAGAAACAAAGGGCATCAAAATTGGAAAAGAGGAAGTCGAATTATTCATGTTGCAGATGACATGATTGACATGATGTTGTACATGGAAAAACCTAAACACTCCACCAAAATACTGCCAGAATTGATGGACCAACTTGATAACCAGTTGGAGGTTACAAAATTAACATGCAAAAAACAGTAGCTGGGGCCGGTGCTGTGGCATAGAAGGTTAAGCCTTTGCCTGCAGTGCCATAATCCTATATGGTCACTGGTTCGAGTCCCAGATGCTCCACTTCCAACCCAGCTCCCTGCTAATGCATCTAGGAAAGCAGAAGATGGCACAAATACTTGGGCCCCTGCACCCAGCCCTGGCCATTGAAGCCATTTGGAGAACTATCAGTGGAGGAAAAACATCTTTCCTCTCTCTCTCTCTCTCTCTTCTCTCCCCCTCCGCCCGTATCTCTGCCCTTCAAATAACTAAACCTTTAAAAAAAAAAGTAGATTATTTGTATGCTAATAATTAATTCACAGAAAAAAATGAAGGAAAAATTCCATTCACAAGAGCTACAAAAAATAAAATATATAAGAATAACATTAACAATAGCCAAAAAATCAAATATTTAGGAATAAAGTTAAATCAGAGAACTTAAAGATCTCTATAATGAAAATTATCAAACACTGATGAAAGAAATCATCAATGACACACACACCAAAAAACGGAAAGATATTCCTTGCTCTTGGATCAAAAGAATCAATACTATTTTTTTTTACCAGAACATCACGTAAGTTTATTTCAGATGTAACAGCAATGTTAAAATTGACAAGTTTAATCTTTACTGCACCAAGTTAACTTAACCATTAAGTATTTTTTTTAAAGTTATCCACTCCAAAAAACTGAGGAAGCTTTTCTTTTTCCACCACCACATATCAAAGTTTCCCAACAGTTCTCTTTTTGGAGGACTTTCAATTGATGAGTAACTGCCTTTGAGATACATTTCAGAACTTCTTTCCTTAAATAAAAACTAATCTGGACAAATTATATATTGCATAGATTTCTCTACAGATGCTTTTCTTTAGAACCCAAATGGAAATACCCTACAGTAAAATGTTAACTGTTTTGCTCACAGTAAGAACTATCTGACCTGAAAAATATGATGAATATACACTGTGATCTTCCAGTTAACACAAGTATTGTTTGACTTTAAAGATAGTTTTCACCATATATCAAATAATCAAATCAACATGGGACATTACATTAGTCTTTACTGATTCATAGGCATATGAACTAGACCTAGCTTCTACCTGTTCCACTTCCTCTTCCTCTATAAGTGGACAGAATACAAGTTTGATGTAGGACAATTAACCCTTTACAAACATTTACAATTTAGAATAAGTCACTGACTAGTGTGGAAAAAGAAATTCTATAATGATAGGGAACCTAAACACTCAATTCAAAATTTTTTTTCTTCCTTAAATAACATGTACTTAATAATGAGGCAGCTATTCAGTTTTTCAATAACAACATTTAGGGATACATTCATAGGACTGATTAGACAGTCCAGGTGAAATGGTTATAGAAATAGAGGCAGTGTCATTTATATATCAAAATCTATTTTGATATCTGGAAGTTTACAAAAAAGCTGAATTCTTCAAGAATCAATACTATTAAAATGTCTATACTACCTAAAGCAATCTAAGATTCAGTGTAATCCCTATAAAAATACTGATGACATTCTTAACACAACTAGAAAAAGCAATCCTGAACTTCATACGGAATCACAAGAGATTCAGAATAGCCAAAGCAATCATGAACGAGAAAAATCAAGCTGAAAACACCACAATACCTGATTTCAAAGCATACTACACAGTTACAGGAATTAAAACAATTTGGTACTGGCATAGGAACAGACTAGAGAGCCCAGAAATTAATCCACACACATACAGCCAACTGATTTTTTGACAAAAGTGCTCAGACCATACAGTGGAGTAAGGATATTCTCTTCAACAAATGGTGCTGGCAGAAATGGGTGCATATATGTAGAAGAATGAAATTAGATCCAAACATCTCATCATAAACAAAAATCACCTCAAGATGGATCAAGACCTAAACTGAAGACCTGAGACTATGAAGTAGCTGGAAAAAAAAATAGGGGAAACACTCCAAGACACTGGTGTAGTGGATGATTTCTGGGACAAGACCCCCAAAGCACAGGCAATAAAAGCAAAACTAAACAAATGGGACTATGTCAAACACAGAAGCTTTTGCATAGCAAAGGAAATGATCAGTAAAGAAACATTCAACAGAATGGGGAAAAAATATTTGCAAACCACCTATCTGATGAAGAATTAGTATTCTGAATATATCAGCAACTTTAAAAACTTTAAAAACAGAAAAACAAGTCAGTTGAGAAATGGGCAAAGAACTTCAGTAGACAATGCTCAAAAGAGGAAATACAAACGACCAATAAATATATGAAAAAATGCTCAGCATCACTAGCCATCAAGGAAATGCAAATCAAAGCCATAATGAGGAATCACCTCACCCCTGTCAGAATGGCTAGAATACAAAATAGAGTAACAAATGCTGGAGAGGATGTAGAGAAAGGGGAACATTTACACACTGCTGATGGCAATGTGGTAGTGCAGCCACTGTGTAAAACAGTGTGCAGGTTTCTTAGAAAACTAGAAATAGACTTGCCATATGATCCAACAATACCTCTACTGGGTATATACCCAGAAAGACTTGAACACAATATATCAAAGAGATATCTGCACTGCCAGGTTTATAGCCAAACTGTTCACAACAGCCAAAATCTAGAATCACCCAAGGTGACCATCATTAGATGAAAACAGAAAATGTGGTATACACACACAATGGAATATTACTCAGCTATAAAAGAATGAAATTGTACCATTCGCAGCAAAATGGATGCAACTATAGGACATAATGTTGAATGATATATGCCTGACACTGAAATGCAAATAACCACATTATCTCCCTTATATATGGGAGATTTAAAAAAACTAAAATTTAAAAAACAAACAAAAAGAGGAAGAAAGAAAAAAAGAAGAAATGTCTGTGTGTATAAATATTGCTACAAATATAGTTTTGTAAAACATTGTTTTATACCTTTGTCAAACAAATGGTTAAGAATGTTCTACTACTATGGTTTTAATGTGATCTGTGGTTACCTTAAAACTTATTGTGTATGGGTGAAATGGTCATTTTTCCATTCAATTATTATTTATAGCCATTGTCTATATTCCCACTAAACTAAGATCTTTTTTCTTTTTACTTGTTAAATTCCTTCTTTGGTAAAGAATTAAGCCTTTTTACTGTAATATAAATTTAAAATATGTTATCTCAAAAACTAAAAAAAAGAAAAAGACAAGGGAGGAAGGTGGGGGGAGAGGGAGGCAGGGAGGAAGAAAATATCATCAGTTCTTAGCATTGTATCTACAAATTATATTGAATCTGTTAAAAACTAATTAAAATTAGGCCGGCGCCATGGCTCACTTGGCTAATCCTCTGCCTGCAGTTGCCAGCACCCCAGGTTCTAGTCCCGGTTGCTCCTCTTCCAGTCCAGCTGTTTGCTGTGGCCCGGGAAGGCAGTGGAGGATGGCCCAGGTCCTGAACCCGCATGGGAGACCAGGAGGAAGCACCTGGCTCCTGGCTTCAGATCGGCACAGCGTGCTGACCATAGCGGCCATTTGGGGGGTGAACCAACGGAAAAGGAAGACTTTTCTATCTGTCTCTCTCTCTCTCTCACTATCTAACTCTGTCCATCAAATAAAAACAAAAAAAAACTAATTAAAATTAAATAAGAAAAATAGTTAAATTTGTTTAATTCACTAAAAAATATTTTTTAAAAATTTCAATTCATAGAAAACAGAAAACTCAGCTTATTTTAGTGCAAAAAATTTTTGAAGTGCATACACACAAGGCATCTCCACAAAGTTTTATGGAAAATGTATATTATGAAAATGTTATGTGAAGATATCAAAAATGTTTTGCACCAAAATAAATATATCTTTAATTCCATTTCTCCACAAGTATTTTGCAATACGCTTGTATAATGATTTACCAAATAAGCTTTTAAAAAAATCCTAAAATCCTAAGAGAGGAAGGAGATGTACAATTTGGGACATGCTCAATCGGACTTGCCCCAAATGGTGGAGTTAGAAACGTGCCAGGGGATTCCAATTCAATTCCATCAAGGTGGCATGTACCAATGCCATCTCACTAGTCCAAGTGATCAATTTCAGTTCACAATTGATCACACTGATAGGTCTAAGAGTCAAAGGGATCACACAAACAAGATTAGTGTCTGCTAATACTAACTGATAGAATCAAAAAGGGAGAGAACGATCCAACATGGGAAGCGGGATACACAGCAGACTCATAGAATGGCAGATGTCCTAAACAGCACTCTGGCCTCAGAATCAGCCCTTAAGGCATTCAGATCCAGCTGAAGAGCCCATGAGAGTATTTTAGGCATGGAAAGCCAAGACACTCTGGAAAAACAAAAAAAGACCTAAATGAAAGATCTCTGTGAGTGAGATCCCAATGGAAAGAATGGGACCATCAAAGAAGGAGGTACCTTTCTCTGAAGGGAGGAGAGAACTTCCACTTTGACTATGACTCTGTTGGAATAAGATTGAAGTTGGCAAACTCAAAAGGCTTCCATAGCCTTGGAAACTCATGACTAGAGCCTAGGGAGATTACTGACGCCATAAACAAGAGTGTCAAATTGTTAAGTCAACAACAGGAGTCACTGTGTACTTACTTCTCATGTGGGATCTGTCCTTAGTGTGTTGTCCAATGTTATAACTAGTACTGAAACAGTATTTTACACTTTGTGTTTCTGTGTGGGTGCAAACTGATGAAATCTTTCCTTAATATATACTGAATTGATCTTCTGTATATAAAGATAATTGAAAATGAATCTTGATGTGAATGGAATGGGAGAGGGAGCAAGAGATGGGAGGGGTGCGAGTGGGAGGGAAATTATGGGGGGGAGCCATTGTAATCCATAAACTGTACTTTGGAAATTTATATTTACTAAATAAAAGTTAAAAAAATAAAATAAAATAAATCCTAAATTCCTGTTTTTAAAGCTAGTTTCATTTCTAATCACATTTCTTTATTGTGATCAGGTGACAATTTGCATTCAGTTACATAACTTCCTTCCTTAAAATGCAATTGCGTCCTTCTGTGCCTTGGAGCCCTGAGCTCTCAGGGTGACTTGTAAGGAGAAAGGTCTCCAAACCAGGAGGTGAATGTCCCTGATACCCTTAGCCATGCAGCTTCCTTCTAGAGTCGGAAGAATGAGTGGCCTCACCCCATAAAACAATGCAAACAATGTTCTCTGCACTGAGAGTGCAATCATGCTTAGCAACAGTGCAAATGTTGATTTCTTTTTAAAAGAAGATAAAAGTACTTCTCCCCATCCAAGCAGGCCCCGCATCAGAGAAGAAGTAAAACGATGATATATGAGAGTGATTTAGATGAGGCTTGTTCTGAGGTTAACTACGTGGGTTCAAACCCCAGTGCTACAAAGTTCTACCTTTGGGATCACAGGCATGCTACCTAACATCTCTGTGCCTCCATCCTATCATTTTTTTTTTTAAGATTTATTTTATTTATTTGAAAGACAGAGTTACAGAGAGAGAGGCAGAGACAGAGAGAGAGATCTTCCATCTGCTGGTTCGCTCCCTGGATGGCTGCAGGCCAGAACTGCACCGATCTGAAGCCAAGAGCCAGAAGCTTCTTCTGGGTCTCCCATGTGGGTGCAGGGGCCCAAGGACTTGGGCCATCTTCTACTGCTTTCCCAAGCCATAGCAGAGAGCTGGATCGGAAGCGGAGCAGCTAGGGCTAGAACCGGCGCCCATATGGGATGCCAGCACTTCAGTCCACAGTGCCAGCCCCACCATCCCATCATCTTTAAAATGGGAGTAAAAGCACCCCCTACCACAAAGGCTGTCATAAAGATTGAAGACTTAGAAAGACAGAGCCAGGGCCTGATGCATGGCACAGGTTCCATAAACACTGGCTCCACAGCGACACCTAAGGCTACTGCAGTAAAGAAATAAAAACTCCAGTAAGAAAGTTGGCCACTCCTGAAGATAAATTCCTCCTGCTGTGGAACTGCACAAACTCTGTGAGCCCAGCTTGACCCCAGAATGCTCCTATGTTCCACACCTTTCCCTCACTTTCCGTTTTCAAAACCCTGCTCTCTGTTGGCCTCATTTCCTCTTGGTGGAAATGGGTGCCAGTGGGGAAGCAGAACCTTGAGCTGTGTGGGTGTGTGCAGTGCAGGTACAAGATGTGAACATACAAGAGGGGAACAGGGGGTGTGGTTTCACGTCTGACTCTTCCCAGTCCCGCTGTGTGATTTGGGGTGGGTCATTCTACCTCCTAGGACAGTTTCCTCAGCTGTGGATTAAGAGGACTGAACTGGACCTAACAGCCTCTTTCAGCATGGCCAAAGAGCAAACATTTTAGACTTAGAGAGACTCTGTGGTCTCTGTATAGCTTCCCAACTCGACCATTGTAGTGGGCAATGCAATGAGCTCTGTCTGTGTTTGAATAAAACTTTATTTGCAAAAATCAAGGAGCAAGTCAAACTCGGCCTGCCAGCTATATTCTGCTGACCTCCCATTTTTTCTCCATCAGGAATCCCATTGATTAAGCATCCCTTATGAATGCCATACTTGGAAGAGCTTTCTTCCTAGCAAACCTACTGCATTAAGTATTAATTGAATTAATTCTCCAGTTTAATTATAAATATAATGCATAGAGTGTATTTTCAACACACATATTATATATAATAAATAGCATGCAATATATGTAATAACTATATGATATTAACATTATATAGCTATGTAATATTACTTGTATTTTATATAATAATTTAGTTGTATATATAGCTATATAATATTAATAATTATATATAGAATTTTATATAGTTTTTTAGCTGTATGAAATAACTAGTGTTAACACACTAGGTTAATATATTTCTAAGCAGAATAATGAAATCTGACATTTTAGCTAACCAACTTGACCTTAAAATGGATAAATATAGGCATGACTTTTCTTTGGCTTCTTGATATACAAAAAACCACTCACAAATCTCGCAATACGAACTTCAAGGCACCCTAAAGGTTTAGGGTTCCCCTCGAGGCCACCTTGTCTCTTACTTTCCTTAATGTCACAACACCGTTTGGGGACAGCTTGAACAACCTTGAATAGCCCTCGTGTAATTTCTAGGCCTCTATTTCTATGTCCTGGATGGGAGGTGGCTGGGTGGTTTCCACAGTCCTACAGGGCCCTGTCATTGTGAGATTCTAAGACCCTTAGACTTCAAAGATGCTTGCTGCTTAGAGAAGGCTCTCCCCAGCCTCTGGTGACAGAAACATCATCAAAACTCACGCCTCCTTTCTAGGATCTCTTCAGGGTGATTTTGAGACCTGGTCAGTACCAGCTCTCAGGTTTCTACCCCTCACAGAGAACAGGTTGGTTCAAGCAGGTTTCTGTGCATCCAATTATACCACAAAGACCCATCCTGCTGCTAAGGCTGCAGATTCAAAACATTTTCTGATCATCCCTGAGTGGGCCCAAATCTGAGATGAGTAAGCAAGTGCACTGGTTTGTTAGGAGACTCCAGACTGCCTTCAGCCCAACAGGGCTCCTGGAAACCTTCACTCAAACACATTCAACAGAAACACAGTCCTGTCTCCCCTACCCTGACATCTCCTTCTCTACCTTCCTGACTGGGAAGACCCCAACACACAGCTGTGTTCCATGATCAGCAAAAGCTGGGTACAAAGACAGAGGACAAAACGCGAGGCCTGGAGCAGGCGAGACACTTCCTGGCAGGGCAGAGAGCCAGGTGTGTTGGCAGACAAGCAAGTAGGCAGGCAAGCTAACTGTGCACAAGACACCTGCTGCAGTGGGAAAAAAAATATTGAGCTATATTCTTAAAAAGGTACTTCAAGAAGTTCATGAAAAATGGAGTGAAAAAATAACTTTAGGGTTGTCATGGCCCAGCAGGTTAATCTGTAGCTTGGGACACCAGCATCCCACATCAGAGTGCCTGTTCAAGTCCTGGCTACTCTGTTTCTGATCCAGTTTCCAGCTAATGCTCCTGGAAGGCAGCAGGTGATGACCCAAGTACTTGGGTCTCTGTCACCCACATTGGAGACCTAGATGGAATTCCAGGCTCCTGGTGTTTTCCCTGGCCCAGCCCTGGTTGTCATAGCCATTTGGGTACTGAATCAATGGGGAGGGAGCCTCTCTCTCTCTATCTTCCCCTCCCCTTTCTCAATAAAAGTTTAAAAATTAAATATATATATATATATATACACAATAAGCTTGTCGATTCTTTTAGTTTTAGATAACACTTCTACACTGTGGTCATATATCCAGTGCCATGGCTTCCCTGAAACGTAAATAACCATCAGTCACCCAGTGGACCACTGTTTGAAATCCGTCTCCTAAGTTCTCATTTGAAAATGTCTGGCTTGGAGCTGGCTCACAGCACTTGCTCTTAACTGCCAGGGCCACCTCTGTGATGCTTCTGAACACACTCTCTCTCTGCTGGCTTCACTCTGTTGCATTTCCTGAGGCCCCAGCTGTCTCTTCCCCTGAGCTCCCTCCGTAACATCAACATTGTGATTTTTTAATTAGCTCTGAGAACCATGCATTTAAAATGAAATCCCAAAAAGGAGTTGGGACTCATGGAAAATGGAACCTGAATGCTGATCTGGAATATACCTACCTATCTATCTACCATGAATCCTGAGTTCCGGCAAGACCACACCAAGAAGCCAAGCAAATCTTTTCCCATTAGCATCTTCCCTGCTAAGTTGCTGTTGGAAAAGGTTGCTTTTCCATTCCCAGTTTGCTGTTTGAGTTAAAGGGAACAGGAAGGAGCTATCTGACCACCGAGTCCTGGATAATTCTACATGACCAGGTCTTTGGGGCTGGGTATACCAGTGATGGTGGCTCCAGCAACATCATAAGAGATTTCCAAGGCACTCTCAAGATTCAGAACTTGTTCTGAGTGTCAACATGAGTGCCAAGTGTATGTGTGCAACTCAAGATCAGCCCAAGATCGTGGATAGCCTGGCCAGCCTCTGCAGTTACCCACTCATCAAGGAAGCACCTCTGCAAGCTCTGGTTCTACCCTCTACCCCAAACATAGTCCCCTGATAGGAAAACTCCTCTTCCTCCACATCCCTGAGGCTGAAAAATGTGCACAACTCTCAGAAAGACATCAAAGGAGACCTTAATCGAGAGATGATTTTTATCTCACAGATACAACCCAGTTCCTGGCAGGGGACACAGCTGTGTTTGGGTAGAGGGGAGAGATAGAGAAAGAGAGAGAGAGATAGGTAGGCACAGCTACAAATAGAGAAAGATGGGTATTGATAGTCCTTACAAATAACCTGCAGGCAATGTACAAATATTTTCAGCTAAAACAGAAAGGTGGAAATATGGTGCTAACATTGAATTCCCAAGGGAACTGAGACAAAGCTGAAAAAGCTAAACAGCCTTTTCCCTGGTCTTAATGTACAATTAAAACAAATTCCATACAGCCCGCATCAATTAAGCTCCTTCCATGTACCTGGCACCATGCTAAGAGATGAATGAGCATAGCCCCTGCCTTAAAGTGTCTCCAGCCCAGCTGAGAAGAAAGCCACAGCAACCAATAATCATAATGTGAAGCTGACGAAGGGAAGTGCTATAATAAAGATACAAAAGTGCAGAAAAATGATGGGGCTGTTTGCTTTGTTTTTTCAAGGACCACGAATTCTACAAATTTACCAAGGCATCCAGTGAGGGCAAGGGCTAATTGGCAATCTTCAGAGCTTAGCAACAACAAATGAAGTGAAAACAGGATTCCTCATTCCCCAAAATAAAGCACACTGACTTATGGCCATGGATAGCTTTTCAGAGTCCTCTTAGAAATGATCTAAACATCTCTTCTGCATTTATAACCTGAAAACCTTGGTAATAATAGTCTGCAGTCTGGAGAAGAGATAAAAATAAAGAATGCCCACCTTTCCCCTCACCATTCTTGTATCTCTTCCTAGGCCTCCAAATTCATTAAAGGCTCCACTTGTTGGTTTCTGCAACAGAAAGGCTTTGGCCTTTGGGCCTGCCCGGTATGACTCAGGAGAACCGCCCTCTGAAAACACTCAAAAGCATGCATTAAGTATTTACTGTGTGACTTCCACTGTGCCAAACTCTAAGCTTCAGAGATAAACAAGACTTAGTCCCTATCCTTAATGAGTTCACAGTCTAGCAATGTGGGGAAGGGAGGAAGGAACAAATGAGAAAACAAGTAAAGACATCTGAAAGTGATAAACACTCCCACGGTTTTATGTCCAAGTGACTACAGGAGCATCCAAATATTATTTCTTATGCATAGCCTAAAGAATGAAGCCTGGCAAGCAACAGATATTTTAGAAAGATTCAAGTAGTCTAGTGTATGACACTTGGATTCCTAACTGATCCCTTATCGCTATTCTCTCTTATTTCTTGTTCATCTTCCATCCTGCCACAAGCTGACACTTCTAAAGTTTAATTCTAACTGTGTTAATCCAGTCAAAGAGCTGTAAGACCTCTCCCTTGACTAGTAAGGTGAAGTCCACCTTCTCAGCATGCCATGCAAGTCCTCCAAACTCTGGCCTCAATCTGCTGCTCCAGTCGTGCTTACTTATTCAATAAATATCTATTTAGTGTCAGGCATTGTTCTAAATGTGAGAAATACCAAGAAGAATAAGGCAGTCAAGATTTCTAATTTCTCTGCAGAGTGGTAGAAAGGAAATAAATTAAGAAAGCAAATAAAACTTTCAAATGTTAGGAGGTCCCATGAGGAAAATAAACCAGACACAAAGAATGATGGGTAATTAGGAAGGGCATCTGAGTAAGTGACATTTAAACTCAACCCTGAGTAACCGGGGGCAAACCACTTGGTCCTCTAAGGGATGAGTACATCAAACAAAGGACCCAGGCAGGACAAAAGCCAAGATCAAGACGGGTAGAGAAAGAGGAAGAACCATGTGAGACAACAGTAGAGTGTGATCAGGGCCTAAACGTGAAGGCTTTGCAGTCAAGGGGGGTGAATTTGGATTTTTATTCCATATCCTATGAGAAACCATCCATGGGTTTTAAGCAAGGAAGCAAACTAATGTGATATTTAGCTTAAGTGGAACACTTTGGCTACTCTGAGGAGCAGAAATTGAACTGGGGCATGAGACAATGCAGGGAGCCAGCCCACCTGGGAACTCCTGCAGAGTTCAGGGGAGAAATGATGCTCCAGGATGGGAGCAAGACAGATGGAGAAAGAGGCACTAAGCCATGACACGGCTGTGTGTCAGACTGACAGAATGTACTCTTGGATCACACATGGGAGTCAGACGGAAAAGATGAATGAAAGACGTGGGAAACGACTTCCAGGTGCCCAGCTTGAGCAAGAAGGCTGACAGCAATGCCATTTGTGTGGCTCCTATTGTGTCCTTGCATGTCTAACACTAACCCTTCAGACACTTCTAGCCCCCAAGCACTCTAGTATCAAACTAGACAATGTGCCTTCCACCTCTCAAACACGATCTGCCCTCTTCCCATGTGGCTCATTGTCTATTTCTACCATTTCTGCATTTTTTTAAACCCTAGGCATTATTCAAGACTCAAAACCACAACAAGGGGCTGGCACTGTGGCATAGTGGGTAAAGCCACCATCTGCAGTGCCAGCATCCCATATCGACACCGGTTCGAGTCCTGGCTGCCCCAACTTCCAATCTAGCTCTCTGCTATGGCCTGGGAAAGCACACATGTGGGAGACCCAGAGGAAGCTCCTGGCTCCTGGCTTCAGATCAGCGCAGCTCCAGCTGTTGTGGCCAATTGGGGAGTGAACCAGCAGATGAAAGACTTCTCTCTCTCTCTCTCTCTCTCTCTGCCTCTCCATCTCTCTCTGTGTAACTCTGCCTTTCAAATAAGTAAATAAATCTTAAAAAAGAAAATAAAAACACAACGATTCTTTTCCTGAACTGTCTGCTGAAATTCTCTCTTCTTATATTCCCAGTACTTTGGGGGACCCCAATGAGCACCCATGTCCTATCCCACCTTGTAGTGATATCATTATGTCCATGTGCTATGGTCTGAATGAAGGTCCCCCACAATCATACGCTGAAACTTATTCACAAGTGTGATAATATTAAGAGGCGGGGCACTCAGGAGGTGATAAATCATGAAAGTGAAGCTGTCCTGAGTGGGATTCGGACCTTTATAAAAATGCCTGAGGGAATGGGCTCTCCAGAGTCTTCCACCCTGTGAGGTCACAACAACAAGGTCCCATATTGTGAGCACAGAGACCAGGCCCTCATCAGACACCAAACCTGCGAGTTTCTTGATCCTGAACTTCACAGCCTCTAGGATTGTGAGAAATAAATCCCTATGGTTTATAAATGACTCGGGCTGTGGTGTTTTGTTACAGCTAGCTGCCCAGACAGTCCACGACACCATGTAGCCCACTCCCAACCATACACCATAAATCCTATGTGTTTTGTTTCCCCTGCAAATCTTTGCATCCATGGATATTTGTTGAAAAGGGCAGGCACAGTGCAGCTGGTCTTCCCATCTAAGCCTTTGTTCATCTCTCAGTCCTAGACTGCCTTGTGATAATTCATATGGAGATACAGGCAAGTGTCCCATTTTCTAGGTGTGGGAATCTAGTTTGAATGACTTACCCTAGCAACACAAGACGGCCAGGATTACAGTCCATGTCCTACAGGTTCTAACGATTGAGAGTCAAGTGGATTACACATATTTCCTCTTTCAATCCCTCCGACAAGTCTGAACATTATGTATCTTATATCATTAAATCTAAAATGTCAATTCTAAGACTCGATATCTTTTTATGAGACCATAAAAGAGAAAAAGTGAGGTCAATTAAATGTTGACACATGCAAAAACACCATCTAGTCTCAGGATACCCTGATTTCAGAGATGCTAAATATAAGAGGACAAAAGATACTTTAAAATCCTTTTTTAGAGGACAGCATTTTGGCACAGCAGGTTAAGCTGCTGCCTGCAACACCAACACTCCCTATCAGAGGGCAAGTTCAAGTACCAGCTGTTCCACTTCCAATCCAGCATTTCTGCTAATTCACCTGGGAAGACAGTGGAAGATGACCTAAGTACTTGGGTTCCTATGACCCATGTGGGAGACCAGGATGGAGTTCCAAGCTCCTGGCTATGATCTGGCCCAGCCCTAGCTTTTGTGGGCATGTGGGGAGTAAATCAGCAGATAGAAGCTCTCCCTCTGTTTCTCCTCCTCTGTATGTGTCCCTCTCTCTCTGTTACTCTGCCTTTAAATAAATAAACTAAGTACATTTTTTTAAATCCTCATTTTATAAGCAAGGAAACTAAAGCTAAGAGAGTAAACAATTCACCAGCATCAGACACCAGGTAAGAGGGCAGAGCTAGGAGATGAATTCAAGTCCTAGCTCCAAGAACTGTATTTGTTCCATGTTAGCGGTGTGTTGGATTTTTTCAAATGAAACACACCCACAAGTCAACATGAAGAAATAGAGATTGAATGGGAGCCTGAGCTGACACTGTGTTTTACACGAACGCACTAACCAGAAGCCCTCCACTTACCGGCCCTACCAGAATCAGAGGGGAATGTCTGGCTGAGTACCTTCTCTGCGGGTGGCACCGTCCAGGATCGTCGGGGATAATGGTAATTTATGTTTTCTTCCACACCTGCTCTCTTCTCGGCTTCAGTCAACTGCTAACACAGCTTCCCTCCAGGGAGTGAGGGGAAGGAAGCTGCTCTTGTTCACCGCAGCTCGGCTAAATTGCATTTGCCCTCTTTTGCATAGAGCAATAAAGTGTTAGAGAAAATGCAGCATGGATTTTTAATTTTCTCCTTGTCACCGGCTGCTGTAATCACATAATTAACCAAGTGGTAGAGATAGTCAATGATAGCAAAGGAGAAAAACACTCACAGAGGTTAGCCACCCAGGGACCCAGAAGGTCACGTATGCCTCTCAAAAAGGAATGTGTGGACAGACAGCGTCGCCATGCCGGGGCTGGTTGGGACCTGTCACCTGAAGAAGCCAGCACTAAGGTAAAGGAAGGGCATTGAGTTTGTCCTTCAAGACAATGAATTGCTACAGGCTCTCTGGCTTGGAAGGACCTGAAAGGATTAGGTGGTCGCAGGAACCTGGAGCAGAGGCCAGCAGCTCTGTACACGCCCCAGCAGCCCCCTTTCCCACAGGCTGAGGGCCTTCTGGGAAGTGCCTTTGCTCCTGTTCCTCCCTCTGCCCCTTAATGCCCTTCCAGGCTTCCACGGTGGGACCTTCCCCGCCTTCCACTGCCCAACAGTGCTGGCCCACAGCTTCATTCCACAACAAGCAACAAAAAGTACACACACGCACACACACACACACACACACACGCTAGCACCTCATGGTCAGGGACAGAAACTAACAGAGCCCAGGAAGGTTTGCTTACCTGCCTCTCTCCCCTCCCCTTATTATAACAGTTGCAAAAATGGTACAAATGCCCTCATTCTAGGATGAGAGGAGAACCTCAAAAGTGATTTTGAGAGGATTTTGACCCCTACCAGAGAGCTGCCCTACCCACCATTATTTCAAAACAACTTATCCATGGAAACTGGAAATTCCAGCTTGTATGTGAAGCATGGCCTTCTCCATGGGAAACTCCCTCACACCGGGGGGGTGGGTGTTGTGGTGCAGGTTAGGCAGTGCTGGGGATGTCCACATGCTGTCTCAGAGTACAGGTTTGAGTCTTGCCTACTCTGCTTCCAATCCAGATCTCTGCTTGTGTACCCAGGAGGGGCTCCTGACACCCTTTGTGGGGGACTTGGTTGGAACTCCAGGGTCCTGGCTGCAGCCTGGCTCAGCCCTGACTGTTGTGGCCATTTGGAGAGTGAACTGCAGGTGATGGATCTCTCCCTCTGTCTGTTTCTCTGTTTTCATCACTCTGCCGCTCAAATAAGTAAATATATTGAATAAACACAATGCAATGGAAGCACAATGCAATGGAAAAAGTAGCAAGAGATTTATTGTGCCCCAAACCCCAGTGGAAATCAGCATAGCTTATGACTTTCTTCTCTAAAACATGCAGTGCAGGTGGCAGAGAACACTTCTCACCCAAGCAAGGAGGGACTTGGTCAGCTGAGAGGGACCAGGTCAAAAGGAGCTGCTAAAGAACACACTAAATAACAAGAATGCATGCCACAGACACTGCAGGCCAGGAGATGTTTGTTCTTCTACCACGGCTGGTAGCAGTAGTATTTTAATTTCATGGATGACAAAGAAAGTCTACGTAATCTGCCCAAGTGTAAGTGCAGCTGCTAGAATTCCACCTTGAGCCGATGGCTTTCCCTGAACCAGGCGTGCAGATGCACACACACTATCACTTCCCCCCAGCACCCTCCCTGCCACTGCCTCTCATGCTTTTGCCTCACTCTGTATCAGAACCTGCTCTAAGGAAAAAGCCTAATTATGTGTCATTGACACCTTAGAGAAGAGACTGCAGACAGCTCAGGGAGAAAAGACAAACCCATTTATTAAAATCACATGAATTACGGCGAGATGGTCATAAGTCTCTTTCCAAAGAGTTTCTGACACCGGAGCAGGACAGAGGTTTGAGGTCCGATGTGTGCCTGTGGACAAGTCGGGGGCTGGGGGAAGTGAAGTAGAGGACAGAGAAGGTTTCTAGGATATAAAATATCACCCCTGCCTCTGACCAATCTGAGAACACTTTGGTAACAGAGAGAATTTGGATCCTTAGAACCAGAGCACTTAAGATCCAGTAATCTCTCTTAACTTTCTTAGCCCCACCACCCCTTCCAATAAACCTATAACCTCTTAGTCCCTAAGAAGAGGAAACATCCCTATTAAGGACTCCCCCCAGCCAATAAAGCAGAGCTGAACAACAGGTACACTTCAATTCTCCAAACAGAAATGACATCCAGCATAACCCAGGCTCTCCACCCACTGCCACCTCAGAGGTGCCTGACTTGTCCAAGGTGTGTACCTCCTGCTCCCTGCTCCTCCCCACACTGCTGCCCTCCAGGCAGAGCTGAGTGTGAGCTCCAGGTGCTCCGTGTGCATTCATGTCTGGGGAAGGAGTGACCTTGAACTACAGGGAGAGCTGGGAAAGGACCCAAATCCATGCATACAGTCGGGGTTTGGAGTTGGCCTCCCCTAGGTGTCTGCAGAGCACATGAGAGGTAAGCACAGGAAAGACACACTCTGCTCACTCTGCTCATTAACTCTCTTCCCACCAGGGGTGTGTGTCCCAAGACTGGAATAGATGCTAAGGAAGTCTGGCCTGAGAACCAGCAGCTACCTCCTGCTCCAATGCTTTGGAGCAAAGGAAGGAAACCACAGATACTGACTGCACTCTTCCTGCGGGCCAGACCCATTGCCTGGGTTACCTTGTTTCACTCACAACACTGTTGTATAGGGGCTGGCACTGTGAAGTAGTAGGTTAACCCTCCGCCTGTGGCGCCGGCATCACATATGGGTGCCGGCTGGAGTCCTGGCTGCCCTACTTTCCAATCCAGCTCTCTGCTATGACCTGGGAAAGTAGTGGTAGATGGCCCAAGAGTTTGGGTCCCCTACACTCATGTGTGAGACCATGAAGGAGTTCCTGGTTCCTGGCTTCAGATTGGCCCAGCTCCAGCCATTGTGGCCTTTTGGGGAGTAAACCAGCTGATGGAAGACCTTTCTCTCTGTCTCTCCCTCTCTCTGTAACTCTGCCTCTCAAATAAATAATAAAACTCTTTCTAAAAATTAAAAATAAAGTTGATGGGAAAGCGCAAGTTTTCTCTATCAGCCTCCCTTAACGATTTAAAAGAAAAAGTATTCTATAGGAAAGCCATGTCTCCCACGTTTTATTTTCTCTATTGTTCATAGCATTAGCTTTTACGATAAGGCTAATTTACTAGCTTCTTTGTATACAGTCTCCTCACCTCACCACACCCACATTCTCCATCCCACACAACTGCATTGGAATAAAAGTTCCATGAGGCAGATACTATGCCCCCTTCCCCACCATAGCCCAAAAGCCAGAAACATGATATGTGCTTAATAAATGTGGAATAAATTTGATAGGAAACCAAAGTGCAAATAACTTAACACATTTCAAGTTAATCAGCTACTAGGAGCAGAGCTGAGAATTGAGCAGAACAAGGCTGGCAAGCTCTAAAACCCTGCAATGCCCCTTCCACTCTACCATAGTGGAAACAGGTTCAACCTCAACCTCTCTGTCCTGCCCAGCACAACGTGGGCACAGGAGCCTGACACCCCCACCCTAGGATCTGATGCATAGAACCACTCCAAATCAGCTGACAGTGGGATCATATTAGCTCATAATGTGCTGCACTGAAAACATTCTCTCACGTAAGTACACTTCAGCTCCATTACTGAGGGAGAAAGCCAATCAGCAAAATACAACAGCGTGGAACACGCTTGTCCACCCAGCCGCAGAAAGGAGACAACGGATGAGTCTGAAGGCCTACACACAGAACAGTCAGGAGCAGTTGACAGAGCAGTGGTCCTCCCTGTGTGGCCCCAGCCCAGAAGGGTCAGTGTCACCTGGAAATGGGTCAAGAACACACATTCCTAGGTCCACGCTGGTTCAGCCCTCTGTGGACGATGCTGATGTTCACCAGAATTAGAGAACCACCTGTCTACTGGACTGAGGAAACGAACGCGATGGCAAATGCTACTGAACAGCTCTTTCCTCCCACTGAGCCTCCACGGATAACGAAAGCACACAGCGAGCCATGCAGGCTGAGAACGCCGGTCTAATGGGGGCAGAGTTTCCCTCCATCCTCTCACAAGGAGCCATGGCCCAGCATCCCCTGCAACATGGAATGCAGTAAACTCAGTTTGACCACCCGGATTTTAATTTCCCGTCCTTCAAGCCAGCTCACCTCCAACAGACTTAGAATGTCCCTGAAAACAGAGCAAGCAAAGCCTTTGCTTTCTCCCTGCCCCACCCCCTTGCTTTGAAATTGTTTTCTTCCATCCTAGCCCGCTGGCTTTAATTAGGAGGAGTCAGGCAGCATGCAGGCTGGAGGCAGCGGGCGGTCTTAGCACAAAAATGTGTTCAAGACACAGCTTTAAATAATCAGAGGTCACCATGCTTCTGCGGCGGCCTTCTCTCCCTTCTTTCTGGCTTCTCCTTTCCCAACCTGTTTATCTCGCCGTGCACCCCTCATTAGTCAGAAGGGAGCCACCAACTCCGAGTCCTGTTGCTATGGGCTTAGGAGAGATCTGTCTTCACAAGCGGTGGAGTATCGGGAGGAGGGAAGGCAGAAAGAATGAAACCGTATTGCACGGGCACAATCAGCTGTAATCGGGCATCTTATAAATACTGATTGTGCAAATGCACAACAGTGACAAAATCAGGCATGTTTGAATATGTTCAGACTCTGGCTAATAGAGGGTCGTTTTTTGTAACCCAAGAGGAATCTATTATATTAAAAAGAGCATTGCATATTGCGTTCACATTACTAAGTGAACAAAGTTAATCTGAAGAGGCTACATACGGTTTGATTACAAGAAGATGACGCTATGCAAAAGGCAAAATTATGGAAACCACAAAAACATCAAGGGAAGGGATGGGGAGAGGAGGGGGCTATGAACAGGCAGAACATGGGGATTGTTTAGGGCAGGGAAACTATTTTGTGTGATACTACAATGATGGACATGTGTCATTATGCATTTGTCAAAACCCATAGAATGTACACACCATGAGTGAGCCCTCACATAAACCATGGACTCTGGGCAATAATGATATGTCAGCGCAGATTCATCACTTGGAACAAGTGTGCCACTCTGCTGGGGGAGGTCGTGTGCCTGTGGTGACCATGGGAACGCCCAGCACTTTCCACTCAGCTTTGCTGTGAAACTTCAACTGCTCTAAACACTGAGGTGGGTTTTTCTAAGAGCATTAAGTTTGGACTCAAAAGATAGAGACTCTAATCTTTATCATGGTCTTGGTTTCTGGGCAAATTTAGGCAACTTACTTGGGCTCCTCTGGGCCATAGCAAAACCATCCATAAAACGAGAATGATAACATCTGCCAACCAGAAATGCTGAAATGGTGCAATGAAGTAATATATATATATGGACGCACAGTCAACATTTGTTTAGTTACTAACAACCGGAAAATAGCACACAGAGTTGAGACTAGAGCTCCTAGTTCCTCTCCTGCAGCAGTGCTACCCATCTGAGACTAAAGTTCTTTCTTGTCATTGAAAACAGCCTGCCCCACTAGCCTGCTGGAAACCTGAGGCCCGTGGTTAATGACTCCTGGGAGCAGCACATTTGGTTTTTAGGGCCAGAGTGTACCACAACACTTCTGAGGGAAAAAAAAATAATAACATCTTAGCATAGATTCATGAGTTACATTATCTACCTAAAAGCAAAGCCCTAAGAGAACAGAACACAGAGTACGTAACTTCTGCTAAAAGGACCACTAGAAAGCCTGAAAACACCTAGAGGCTCAAGGCAGTGCTTGGGAAGGTAGACGCAGATTGGAAAACCAGAATGCATGGTCAGGGGAAGAGTTTCTTAAGGCAGAGGAAGCAAGAGGGAAAAAAACAAGCAATGGATATAGGCTGAGTACCCCTAGGCTGTGCTGGCCTGGGGATGTGGAACACGACCGTCACCAAAACAGAAATTCACAGAACTTCTATTCTGATGAAGGGAGACAGATAATAAAAATAAACCCACTCATAAGATGAGTTACATCATGCACTAGAGAAGAAAAGAAAGAGAAAGCCTGGAGGAACTCGCGAGTCAGCGGTTCCATCTTAAACAGGACAAGCAGGGCAGAGCTAACTGTGAAGGACTGAAGGCAGCAAGGGAGTTGGCCAAGCAGCTCCCCAGGCCAAAGGGTACGAGGACAGCAGAGGCTCCAGAGGGAAAGGCCGTCTGGGCTCTTCCAGGAATAAGGAGGAGGCCACTGCAGCTGACGCCGAGTGGACGAGAACAGAGGAAAGGAGGTGAGAGGGCCTTAGCACCACTCTGGTTTCCCTGTCTCCAGGTGAGAGGCTAAGAGTAGCCTGACCTGGTTCCATTTCAGACGGTTACTATGGCCGTGGTGGATGACAGACTCCAGTTCACAGAAAAAAAGGCAGAAGAAGTAGGATTGCTTCCTGGAAGCCCCAGGAGGGATCCCGCCCTGGGCTGACAATAATTGGCCTGGGTGATGGCCGTAGAGGCTTGGAGAGTCCTTGGAGTTCATCAGCAGCTGAGGGTAGCTCGGCCAGGGTCACCTGAAGGAGTGAAGGGGAGATTTCTGCCCTGAGCTACCAGAAGCCTGAAGATCTGTCAGTGGAGACAGCAAGGCCTGCCACTGGGGTAGGTTTGCGGGAAGATGGAGAGTTGAGAGGAGTCACAAAGGAGAGCAGGAGTAGATGGGATGCTGAGGGCACTACCCTCACACCGCACTCCTTCCCTGGAGATGAGATGCGAAGTGTCATTCATCCAGCCACTGGCCTTAGCAGGCGTCCTTCAGGGGCATTTACTGAACCCTTCCGTTTCCCCAAAGCAATGGAACAAATGCATCCAAAGAAACTGATCAAAGGAGACAAAAGTGTGTTTCATTATCCTCCATATCCTCCATATCTGTGTACCCCCAGGCCACCTCTGCCACCACTCCAAGAGGACGGCTTGAGTTCCCAGGAGACACAGGAGTGCAAACCAGCTCCTCCGCCCCTCCAGTGCAATGCTAGTCACCTCCTGAAGAAGCACCTGTGCCCAGCGCCTCCACTCACCCACCCCCTCAAAACATGTTCATGGGAGTAGAGCTAATAAACCAGATCCAGAGAAGGTGTCAATGAATGTGGGCAGAAATTGAAAATACTCCTTCCCACAGGGATATTTGAACCTTATATTCTTTTCATTTGAGATCTTGGTTTACTCCCCAAGCACTCCATCAGCCAGGGCTGAGCCGGGCCAAAGCCAGGAGCCAAGAATGCTATCCGAGTGTCCTATATGTGTGGCAGGGGCCCAACTACTTGAGACATCAATTGCTGCCTTGCAGGGTACGCATTAGCAGGAAACTGGAATTGGAAGCAGAGCTGAGACTAGAACCAGAAACACTGATATAGGATGCAGACATCCCGAATGCCATCTTAACCACTGTACCAAATCCCTACCCGAGGATCACTGAATTTTAAAGTAGCCAAACCCTAAACCAAGGCACAAAGTAAGAGGACTTCAAGGTCAATGGTTTTGGACTTATCATTTTGTAGCCACCTTCTGAGAAAATAGTAAGGCCATGGTCACAACTCATGACTTCCCTGAGGGTTCTGTCCCCAAAGGAGGAAGTAAGTTCTCCTAGGAGTATATCCACTTCATGCTTGCCCCACACGACACCCCCGTTGTGTGAGACACCCATGGCCCCCTGCTTGTGAGGGTCCCTATAGGGAAGGCCTCATTCTGTGCTCTCTCTCATGTGCCTGAGAAAGCAGCAAAAGAACAGCCTGAATACTTGGGCCCCTGCCACTCCATGTGGGAGACCTGAGTGGAGTTCCAGGCTCCTGGCATGGGCCTGGCCCAGCCCCAGCCATTGAAGCCATTTGGAGAGTGAACCAATAGATAGAAGCCCACTCTGTGTGTGTGTGTGTCTCTCTCTCCCTCTGTAACTCTGCCTTTCAAATAAATAAATAACTCTTAAAAAAACAAGGATTCATTCCCGTTCTGTAATGTTGCTGCTGAACAAATGGCCTTGCCATCCCTCCTCACCCAAAACTGTGAGTTAATTCCAAAAACAGCAGACCACAGAGATAGCGAAGACCTCCCCATCTTTGCATGCCCAGGAACTCAGCCAAACCCCTGTGTCTGTGTCTCCCTATGATGAGATTCCCAGGATTGAAGGTAACTGCAGAGAAAGCCTGTTTTCCAGGTCACTGCAACACACACGCCAATGGATACGATGTGTGTGTGTGTGTGTGTGTGTGAGTGTGTGGTGTCTGCACGGTAACCTCCAGGACCCTGGAACAGTCTGGCTGCAGAGGAATTTGCCAGGCAGTAGCAGCGCAGGGAGGCGAGAAGGGAGCCCTCTCACACAGAACCAGCAGGAGCCCCTCAGGGGCCCTCAGACACCAGTCACTCACTCAGCGTGAAGCTGACAGCCACCTCCAGCAACAATTACAACTCCTCCACATTTTTTGGAGGCTGTAATGTTAAATCAATCAATCAGGTGTGCCACTGGCGGTAGTTCCAACTGCCAGCTCACATAAGGGGTGCAACGGAAGCAATCCCCAGAGAAGTGCCCACTCCTTGCTGTTCTGTTTGACTCCTGTCCACTTTGCAAAGCTATCACAGGTCAGTCCTTAGCAAAGTTCTCCCTTCCTCGGTGGCTGTGCATGATGCTTGGAATGTCTGCAACTCGCAGACAAGCCACAGACATTGTGCCCTGCAGCACCCAGCACGCGCATGCCCGACGTGGGCATGAGCCTCTTCTGGCAGATGCACAGGAAGACATACGGGGAAGATGTACACACTGGGTGCAGCCTTTCTGATGGATCACGTGGCTCAGGATCCCAGCGGGAAATCTCAGGAGTCACCTGTTGCGGTTGATTTCTTCCTGAGAGGATTTGTTCTGAGAGGAGGAGCGTGGTGGGGGCAAGAGGCGCGGAGTCACCACACAGACCCCGGGAGTCGGGTGAAAGAGGGCCAGAGGCAAGCAGCCTGCAGACTCGTTTATTTCAGTTGCTACAGCTGCTTATATAGCCAAGGCAGCCAATCCAGTCAAGGAGCGGTCTATGCCCTAACCAATCACAGCCTGTTGCCAGGCAGTTTCCAAAGCCATCCAATCACAGCCTGTTGCCAGTCAGGTCTTGTTGCCAGGCAGGTCTTGTTGCCAGGCAGTTTCTGAAACCATCCAATCACAGCCTACTGTCAGTCAGGCTCTGTTGTCATGTGGTTTCCGAAGCCATCCAATCACGGCCTGTTGCCAGGCAGTTTCTGTTGTCAGAGGCCATCTTGGCATGACCTTTTCACCTCAGTGGCCATCTTGGCATTATCTTTTCACCTTCTCATGCCACCACAGTCACTACCACAGCACAATAGAGGCTCTACTCCGTTGTCTCCTCCTGCCAGCATGCTGGCCAGTGAGAATGAACAAACTGGTGGTTTTGTTTGTTTGCATTTTTTTTTTTTAATAAAACAAAAAAGAAAAGAGACAGCAGGGAAACCACCATAGTCCAACGTCCCAGGATTTTGTGCTGCACAGCTATCCACTGAGTGACTTGTTTCCCTCTAACCAATCTTTTCTAGAGGTAACTAATCTTGACCCATGTTTTCCCTGCCAAGCCGGCTCTAATCTCCTTTTCTCTCCCACCTAGCTGTCCATCCTACCTCCTCAACACATACATTGGCAAAACAGAGCTCAGGCCCCTTGCAGGAGAGCCCAGAGACTATCAGCTATCACAGTCCTCTCAACTCCTTCCGGGCACAGAGGACATAGTTAAAAATTAGTGACAGGCAGCACTGGGCACAGTGGTTAATACCGTGGCACACCCTGTAAAGTCGCCTTTTGGAATATCTATATCCCATATCGGACCCTGTCCCGGTTCAACTTCTGGCTGCTCTGCTTCCTATTCAGCTCCCTGCTGATGATCCTGGGAAGGCAGTGGGAAAAGTCCCAAGTTCTTGTGTCACTGCCACCAACATGGGAGACCTGGGTACAGTTCCTGGCTCCTGGCTTTCTCCTTGCCCAGCCCTAGCCCACCTGTTGCATTCATTTGAGGGGTGAATCAATGGATGGAAGATTTCTCTCATCTCCTCTTCCTCTCCCATGCCCATACCCTCTGCCTCCATCTTTTTCTTTGTTACTCTGTCTTTCAAATAAACAATTTTTAAAAATGTCACCTGGGCCACCAGCATCCCATATCAGTGTACTTGGGATCAAGTCCTGGCTCTCCTCTCAAAACCAGCGTTCTACTAAAGCACACCCTGGGAGGCAGCAGGTAAGGACTCAAGTACTTGCCACCCACATGAGAGACTTGGATTAAGTTCCTTTCTCTCAGCTTTAGCCTGGCACAGACCCAGCCATTGCAGGTCATTTGGGAAGTGAACCAACAGATGGGAGATTTATCTCCCTCCCTCTCCCTCTCCCTCTCCCTCCCCCCTCTCTCTCCCTCTTCCTCTCCCAATCCCTCTCCCTCTCCCTCTCCCTCTCCCTCTCTCTCCTTCTCTCCCTCTCTCTATCTCTCACACACACACAGACACATAACTGTGAAAATTCCACACACTATATACCACAGGCACACATCTATGCTTCAGATTGGCACCCGCCCCCCAGCATTTCCTTGCAACGTGTTCCGCCCAGCACCTGACAACAGGGAAATGCCGCGGATTCCAGCTCCCATATTCAATTTGTTCACATGCAGGATGTCAGAGGCATCCCTTTGAACTAGAGACATCAATATGATTTAAACGGCTGCCACTTAATGTGGTGAAGAGGAATCAATTGTGCCCTGAAAACAGAAGACGAAGAGCAGCGTCATCTTGCCGGTTTCCCGGAAAATAATGAGCCCTATTAATAGTTGTTAACATGAATCAACGACTCACTGCTCTGTCAGCAGCTGGCAGGCTGGGCCCCTGTCAATCAGCAGAGGTGAAGAAAACTCACGATTCAGGAAAAGGCTCCTCATGGGAAAGGGGCAGGGCCCTGGCCCTCTGCCAACTTCTGCCAGAACCCAGAAAGCCCCACCTCTGCAACCAAAGGAGGTGCCCACAGAGGCGGGCCTGCCCCTCACCCAACCCCAAAACCTTCTTTCACAACTGCTAATGGCAAGGCTCATGAAAATGCCTGAGACCAGGGTGGGGCAAGATGCAATGATTGAGCTGGTGTGGCGCTTAAGTGATGATTTGACCCCAACACACACACACACACACACACACACACACACCATGGAAAACCTGGTGAGGGTCTTGCTAACAAAGGCAGCACTGGCTAAAGGAGGGCTGAAATTAACTATGGGCTCTCCCCTCCTGTCTGTGCAATAAGCTAAAGTCCCTAAGCCCTACTCAGTTCCTGAGAACTAATAACTTCAGCCACCTTGCAAATGGCAGTATAGAAGGAACAGACAGCCATAGTCAGACCTTCTGGATACTCTCTAGTTTTTCATATGAAGCCTCCCTAAGTAGGATGAGTTTGCCGTTTTAAAATGCTGATTCATTTTTTGGACTGAGTAATTGTTTTTCTATGTGACTGCTCCTGGATATTTCCTCCCCGTTCTTATGAGCTTAAATATATTCACACAGAACATTATGCACTACAATTATTAAAGGATAAATAGCCTGAAAAATTAAGAATCCTTTCATATCCTACAAATAAAACAGAAAAATAGTTCATTAATAACTTTTATACAACATCTCACTACACGCCCAGCATAGGCTAAAGTGCTTTACCTGAATGACCTCCTTGAATTGCTTCAAAATCTTTAAGAAGTAAATAATGTAATACCCAGTTGACAGGGGGGGAAACTGAAGCTCAGTTCATTTAAATAGCTTGTTCAAGACTATATCATTAGCAAATGATAAAATGGTTATTCAAAAAAGTCTGTAATTTTACATTATACTATATCAATTGCTCATAAGATGCTGGGAGAAGCAGCATTAAGTGACCAATAATTTTTTTAAAAAAAATTCAATTGTGCTAATAAGCAAAAAATCCAAAGCAAAAGAATAATTTATTGTTTGTTTGCTTATCTAGCAAAGATGAAGGTGGGCAGATCCTATATAATAAGTTTATAGAAGACATTGACTTAGTTATTCACTGGTTGTTGAGACTGCAAGTTATAAAGCCACCCTGTAGGGCAGTTTTTTCAAAATATATAAAAATATAATTTATTCATACCCTGAAAACCTCCATTTTCAGAAATTACCTTAATGGGATCTTCCAACAAGAAAGGAACCAAAAAAGGGCATTAATCACAGTTTTGTTTATAAAAGCTAAATATTTAAAACAACATTAATGTCCGCTTACAAGAACTGCTTAAATAAATTATGAAACATCCATACAATAGAATATTATTCAGCCACCTAAAGTATTGGTGTTGAGCTATATTTATGGACACAAAGATATCTATGAAAAATTATCTGGTCAAAAAAGCAATTACAGAAACATATATAAAATATAAATATTTATCATCCATACATGCAAACCAAATTTTCTGGAAGGGTGCTTGTGAAAATGATATTACTGCTGATTTTTAGATTATGGAATTTCTGGGAGCTTTTCTTTGTGTGTATTTTTATGTATTGTTTAACTCTCTTTGAATAAGTTCTTTATCTTTACAACAGAAGTTCGTGCAAAAGAAAAAAAAATCACATCTGCCATTTTCTAATTTAACTTTGTGTAGAACAGTGGTGGACCTGGGAACACTTCAAAATGATGAAAAACAACACAATGGTGAGATCCTGAGCCACAAAGTACAACAGACCTGAGGTGCAGTCCTGGCTTTTATTAGCTTTGTGACTGTATTCCCTTCCTACTGCTGCCGTAACAAATAACCGCAAACCTAGAGGCTTAAGCCACATAAATTCATTATCGCATAGTTCACGCAGGTCACACCTACACAGACCCACTGTGCTAAAATCAAGGGGTTTAGGGCCGGTGCTATGGCTCAACAGGTTAACGCCCTGGCCTGAAGCTCCGGCATCCCATATGGGCACTGGTTCGAGTCCCGGCTGCTCCACTTCCAATCCAGCTCTCTGTTATGGGCTGTGAAAGCAGTAGAAGATGGCCCAAGTCCTTGGGTCCCTGCACTCACATGGGAGACCTGGAAGAAGCTCCTGGCTCCTGGCTTCAGATTGGCGCAGCCAATTGGGGAGTGAACCAACGGATGGAAGACCTCTCTCTCTCTCTCTTTCTCTGCCTCTCCTCTCTCAGTGTAACTCTTTCAAATAAATAAATATTTTTTAAAAATCAAGGGGTTCATGAAGCTGTCCTTCTAGAAATTCTAGAGGAATATACATTTCCTAGCTCAAAATGCAAGCATCGTTCAGTTCTTTCTGGTTGTAAAACCAAGGTTCTGGTTTCCTTGTTGATAGTGGCTGAGAGCTGTTCCTTGACCCAAGGCTCCCCTTGCCCATCTTCAAGGCCCGTGACGTATCTTCTGCTTCCTAAGGACTCATGTGATGAGATGAGCCCACTCAAATCATGCACAGTAATCTATTAATCACATCTGCAAATTCCTTTGTGTCAGTAACATGTCCACAGCTTCCTGGGGTTAGGATGCAGACAGCTTTGGGAAGTCATTATTCCAACTACTGCATGACTTAGGCAAATTTCCTGAGTATTCAAAAAGCATATGTTGACTACTCTGAAAGTAAACTGTCAAAGGAGTGTTGTGGTGTCTTACATTGTATTTTGTATTATCATTGTATTTTTTTATTCCCATTCTAAAAAGGTGGCCAGAACTCCCTTGACCCATTTATAATGCCTGAAGACAGCTTGTCTTCTTGGCTGAAAAAAAAAAAAAAAGCCAAACAAGCCATCAGGATCCCTAGGGAGGTGGTATTACAGGAGAGAGATGGCTGGAAGGTATCACAGGGAGGCATAACCCATAGCACTTTTGTCCTGGGTCTTGACAAGGAAGCCTTTACAAAACCATGTGGACTTGAACAATGAGCAAATGAGCTGTGATCCACATGGGCAGGAAACCAAAAAGCACTCCCCAAAGCTTCTGTTGGTGCAAGATCCTTAAGATCTCTGTGCTTCCCTAGAGGAAGGGTTGAGAGTCCCAACAATGACAGACTGACTCAGTGGGACAGAGGTACATGGAGTTAAATTGCTGATTTAGGGAAAGTAACATGACTGCATCAATACCCTACCTGTGACACACCACAACATGGAAATAACAATGACACCCTGCAGAAATCCAAGGAGTATGGATATGTATAGAGCAAGCACCTAACACATAGTAGATTCCTAACCTTTGATCCTGCTACCTGATAATGTGACTATGAAGAAGGTCCAGAAACAGGCAAACACGACCTCCAAAGACCAAAAATCAATCAATGTCATGTGTATTTTTGGTAGTTCTGAGTCACACCCAAAAGTCTGGTAACAAACTCATCACCCAGTGTACAGTTTAAGATACACTTGAAACACTGAGGAACAGGGAGGAGGTACTCCCTGCAGAAATTTAGAGTCATCTACCTGACTGCTTCCTTTTTCTCACCTCTTTTCTCCAGTTGGGCATGACCTACACACTGTCACTCCCAAACCCAAGAAATGCCCACAGCACCTCCCTCTGTCCCTCATTCCCTGCTGCTAACCATGTGAGCAGACCCTCATCTTCTCGCTCTGAGACTTGGTGTGATGAGATCTCCTTAAGGGTTGACTACCTCAGCCCCCTCTAGCCCACCCTTTCCTTCTCCATTTAAAATTCTTTGCTGGGTCCTCCTGGGCTCACAGTCTTGCCCTCTGTCCCCTTACTCCAAGATGTCCATTCTCACCTCCCTCACTGACTCTGCACACATACACCCTGCCTTTTGTCTCCCCCCACACACTACCAGTCCCATCTCCCTTGTCTTTATCATAAACAATACCCCTGCCCACATTATTTGATTGTGTTTTCCCCCAAAAGCCAGGAATTTCTCAAGTACAGGTACTGTATCTTGTTTAATTTCAGGTCTTTAGCACTAACCCATTATCTGTCATCCAAAAGGTGCTCTCAAACATCTTGTTAATAAAAACCAGGGAATGTGCTACTGAGTGGTGAGGCTCTTGGTAGCTGTGATAAAATGGAAAGGCTAAATTATGCCCAACACAGTTTCTTCCCCACAGAGTCCGCAGGGGACAAAAACCTCTTTTTATCCTCATCTCTTCCTAATATGCCAAAACAATGAAAGGGCACTTTTGTAAAGGAACGGCAGTAAGTAAATCAAAATGAGGAGAGAGCGAGTTTCAGAATTCAGCCAGCACCTGCTGTGCACTTAATCTCTGCTGGACACCGTGCCAGGCACTGGGAATGCCCAGCCCCCACCTTCAGACATCTCAGATCTATCACAGGGTACAGGGGAAAACCCCACAACCTGGGGCCAGAGGTGGGGTGGGCAGTAGAATCATGTTTAAAGGATGTTTAAAAGACAATGAAGGGGCCGGCGCCGTGGCTCACCAGGCTAATCCTCCACCTGCGGCGCCGCACCCTGGGTTCTAGTCCCAGTTGGGACGCCGGTTCTGTCCCGGTTGCTCCTCTTGCAGTCCAGCTCTCTGTTGTGGCCCAGGAAGGTGGTGGAGGATGGCCCAAGTGCTTGGGCCCTGCAGCCACGTGGGAGACCAGGAAAAGCACCTGGCTCCTAGCTTCAGATCAGCGCAGTGCGCCAGCCGTAGCAACCATTTTGGGGTTGAACCAATGGAAGGAAGACCTTTCTCTCTGTCTCTCTCTCTCACTGTCTAACTCTGCCTGTCAAAAAAAAAAAAAAAAAAAAAGACAATGAAGGGAGCAGGCATTGGGTGCAGCAATTAAGACGCCACCAGGAACAGCAACATCCTATATCAGAATGCCTGGGTACAAGTTCTGGCTCCATTCCTGAGTCCAGATTCCTGCTAGTGTGTGTCCTGAGAGGCAGGAGGTGATGGCTCAAATGTTGGGAACCCTGGATTGATTTCATGGATCTTATACTGGGCTGGCATAGCCTGCCTATTGCAAGGCACTTGGGAAGTGAACCAGCGGAAGGAAGATATCGCTCATATGCTCTCTCTCGCTCTCACTCAGAGACTCTCTCTCTCTCTCTCTCTCTCTCTCTCTCTCTCTCTCTCTCTCCGCCTTTCATATATAAAATAATTTTTAAAGCCAAGTGCTGACGAGGACAGTGTGGAGAAACTTGAGCCCTTATGCATTGCTGATAGGCATGTAAAATGGAAAACAGATGGGCAGCTCCTCGAAAAGTTAAACACAGGTTTACCATGTGACTCAGAAATTCCATTTTTGGCATACACCTGCAAGAATGGAAATCAGGGACCCCAATACAACAAATACTTGTGCTCCAATATCCATAGCAGCATAATTCATAGTAACCAACATTTGGAAACAACTAAGTGTCCATCAACCAATAAATGAAGAAGCACAATGTGGGGTGTGTTGTGTGTGTGTGTGTTTGTGTGTGTATTATACTGCAATTCCATTTACCCTGAAAAGGGAGGAAATTCTGATACATACTACAATATGAATTAGCCTTGAAGATACATGGAGTGTGATGAGCCAGACATGAAAGGATAAAGAGTAGATGGTTCTACTTAATGAGGTGCTTAGAATAGGCAAATTCATAGAGAAGGAGGTAAAACAGAAGTTGCCAGAGGCTAGAAGGAAGGGGCAACGGGGACTATTGTCAAAGGGGTGCAGAACTGCTTTTTTTTTTTATAAAAAATGTATTTATTATTTGAAAGGCAGAGTTTCAGAGAAAGAGAAAAAACAGAGAGGAGAGAGAGGAGAGGAGAGAGAGAGAGATTGATTTTCTACCTGCTAGTTCACTCCCCAAATGACCACAATGGCCAGGGCAAGGCCAGGCCACAACCAAGATTCTGGACCTCCATCCTGGTCTCCTACATGGGTGGTAATGGCCAAAGCACTGGAGTCATCTTTCGCTGCCTTCCCAGGAGCATTAGCAGGGAGCTGGATAGGAAGCAGAGCAGTCAGGACTCAAACTAGCACTCACAGGGGATGTCAGCATGATAGGTAGTGGCTTAACCTGTTGCACCACAATGCCAACCCCTAGGTGCAGAATTTCTGTCTGGGAAAGACAAGATATTCATGTGATGGATGGTGGTGATGGTTGCACTACGATGTGAATGTCCTTAATGTCCCTGAACTTAAAAATGTTTAAGATAGCAAACTTTACATTATGTTGTGTTTACCACAATTTTCAGAAACAACTAGGGAAAATTTCTATCCTATGAAATTTAGTAGGGAACGGATAACAGAAGCTACCAAGAAGTCACAACTTTGCTGGTTTTTTTTTTTTTTCAAGATTTGTTTGTTTCAAAGGCAGAGTTAGAGAGAGAGAGCGAGAGCGAGAGAGAGAGAGAGAGAGAGAGAGATCTTCCATATCCTGGTTCACTCCCCAAATGGCTGCAACAACCAAGGCTTTGCCAGGTTGAAGCCAAAAGGTAGGAGCCTCTTCTAGGTCTCTCACGTGGGTGCAGAGGCCCAAGCACTTGAGACATCTTCTGATGCTTTCCCAGGTGCTTTAGCAGGGAGCTGGATCAGAAGTGGAGCAGCCGAATCTCAAACCAGTGCCCATGTGGGATGCTGGTGTCACAGTCAGCGGTTTTACCTGTTATGCCACAGCATTGGCCCCAAGAAGTCAACTTCGGAACTGGGCTATGAGGGGTGACTAGGAGTTCACTAGAGGATGAGTCAGAAGTTCTGGAGGTGCCACTGCCTTTTTGTGTGGCTCTCTGCCCTCATCTACAAAATAGTTACCATACAGTGGTGGTGAACATCTTGTAAGACACTTTATAAACTATTGGAGGATTCACTGATAGAAATTCACTGACAACAAGTGACATAAAGAAAGCTAAGTGATGTCAGGAAGACCTTTCTGTCCAGTCCAGAATCTAGAATATAATGTAATTTAGATATAATCCAATAAGCTTCGTTGGGGCCAGCTTTGTCAGCAGGTTAGGCTGCCTCCTAAGACGCTGGATTCCCATGGAAGCACCAGTTGGCGCCCAGGATGCTCCACTTCCAATCCACCTCCCTGGTAATGCACCTGGGAAAGCAGCAAAGGATGGCCCAAGTGCTTGTGTCCCTGCTACCCTCATGGGAGACCTGGATGGAGTTCCAGGATCTTGACTTCAGTGGCCCAGCCATGGCTGTTACAGCCATTTGGGGAATAAACCAGCAGATGGAAGATCTCTCTGTCTCTCCTTCTCTCTGTAACTCTGCCTTCCAAATAAATAAAATAAATCTTTTAAAAAATACTAAGCTTTATTCCCTCCTGCCCTACACAGGATGAAGTTAAGAAAGATACAAGCATAAGGCCAGGCTAAGTGTAAAATGTTAAAGAGCAAGGTCTGAAAGTATAATATTATTCTAGCATATAAATATTATCTGACCATTAAAACTGAGAATCAGAGAGATACGAAGGAGAAATATGAGATGCATTTAGCATTCTGCTTCCTTCAGCTAATACATTATAAACTGCGACTCTGATTTATAGCTGTGTAAATACACAGAACAAGAACTCAAACTCCATCTGGAAAAGTGAAAATGGCTACTGCATAGACATGGGGGCTGCGGGTTACATTTTTTCTCCAATTTCATTTTAGGTTGCTTTTTGCAATGAACAAGGACAAGAGAAAAAGCGTTCTGTTCCTTTTCTAAATCAGCTGCTTTCTTGGCTGAACACTGAGCCACATCCCTGCCCCCTCCAGCTTCCAACGTGCTCCTGAGTCCCTGTCCCTTAAGCCCTCGGGGCCTAGAGGGCAGCGTTTGCTTCCAGCAATGACAGAAGTTTGCATAGAACTACTGGAGGATGCTCCAAGGCCCCTGCAGGGGAAAGAGCTGCCACCTTCTATAGATTTCAGGGGACACTGAGGGCATGGAAGAGCCATCAAACTGTGTTTGGCCTTGGGCTCTGATTCAAAGGCTGCAGCTTCCAAGGCCCCTCACCCTTCCCCTTCTGAAAGGCACCGTAACAGAACCCGCGCTGGGTGCTTGGCAGCCCTCATTTTTGCACTGAATTAGTGCAAGGGCATTTCTCAGGCAGGGCTTCCCCAACAACCTCTCCAGGCAGGAGTGGGCCATAAACCATGTCGGCTGCTAGGCTCATAACTAGATCAAGGAGAGAAACTAGGAATGGCAGGTTGATTTTATGCCCTCACGCTATCTCTCCAGTCTATCAACCCTGCAGAACCAACAAGTATTAGCGCCCCTGACATACATCAGAAGCTGTGGCCTATAAACAGGGCAAACGGAATCAGAGAAACGTCTCAATTTCGCTCTGCAGATACAAGGCCATTCTCAGAGACAGCAGAAATTTAACCCTGTAGCAACACGGGCTGCTCCTTTCAACCTAAGCCTTGGATTCTACCAGCTTCGGGGTGGGGTCCTGATCCCCCTCGTGGATGTACTGCATATGGTTGTGCAGCTGTTTCTGTACCAGGTTATGGTTAGCAAGGTGCCAACCTCCTGCACAAGACCCTGGTGCCCAGTCCCCTCCCCGGCATAGCTACAGCTGCCGGGAGGAAGGAGCACTTTCTCAGGATCTCAGGATCTGCTCCCCAAGCCACACCACCCAAGGGCTGTCTGCCCTGGTCGGGGGAGGAGGGAGTTGCCTGCTCCAGTTCACACAAAACACTGTGTACACTGGTTGCAGCCCCTCCTGAGTAAGCAGGTAAATGGAGACAACCATGGGCCACCAGGTCCTGTGCGAGAATAGCACAGAAATCTGCCTATGAAGTGCATTCCACACCTCCATGTTTGTTTATTTATTTGACAGTCAGAGTTACAGAGAAAGCGGGAGAGGTGGAGGAGAGGGGGAGAGGAGGGGTGAGAGAGAGAGACAGAGAGATCCTCCATCCACTGGTTGATGGATGGCCACAAAGCCAGGGCTGGGCCAGACTGAAGCCGGGAGCCAGGAGCTTCATCCAGGAATCTCATGTCCATGTCAGGAGCCCAAGCACTTGGGCCATCTGCCACTGCTTTTCCCAGGCCATTAGCAGGGAGCTGGATCAAAAGCGGAGCAGCCAGGACACAAACTGGCACCCATATCGGGAGCCAGCACCACAGGTGGCGGCTTTTCCCGCTGTGTCGTAACGCCAGCCCTGTAACTATTTTCACATTCGACAAATGCCAGCACTGATGTCCGTTTCAGATGCTGCCTTCACTGACCCCCTCCCAGGGCCCTGTCTTCCCTACCTAGCCCCTTCCTCTAACTCAGTGACCCCTTGGATAACAACATCCTCCTGAGTCCTAACCAGGCTCTCTGAATTCACAACCTCAGAACTGTGGTGAGTGCCCTGAAACTATATAGTAGATAATTCAGGGATGTGTCTAAAATGATGAATTCCAAAGAATGATAAATCTGGTATCTGAACAGGATCACAGCCTTCATGTGATGCATTTTTATCTTAAAGAAGGAAGCAAAATTAAGCCTCTGAAGCTAGAAATATTAAGCAACTGCTCTGGTCTGAATGTTTGTGTCCCTCCCCCACTACAATTCATACTTTGAAACCTCACATCGAATGTGACAGTACTAGGGGTAGGACTTTGAGAAGGTGACTAGGCTCCCCATGGACAGGACTGGAACCCTAACAGGAAACTGAAGGGATAAGGGTCCTCCTATTCCACCACGCGAGGGCATGGTGAGCAGGAGGCAATCTGTAATCTAGAAGACCCTCACAATAATCCAACCATGCCAGCACCCTGCTCCTGAGTGTTCTAGCTTCGAGAACTGTGAAACACATTTCTGCTGTTTAGAAGACACCTAGTGGGGCCAGCACCGTGGCGCAATAGGTTAATCCTCCGCCTGCGGCGTTGGCATCCCATATGGGTGCCGGGTTCTAGTTCCAGCTGCTCCTCTTCCAATCCAGCTCTCTGCTGTGGCCCGGGAAAGCAGTAGAAGATGGCCCAGGTCCTTGGGCCCCTGAACCCACATGGGAAACTGGGAAGAAGCTCCTGGCTCCTGGTTTTGGATCAGAGCCACTCCAGCCACTGCGACCATTTGGGGAGTGAACTAACAGATGGAAGACCTTTCTCTCTGTCTCCCCATCTCACTGTCTGTAACTCTACTTCTCAAATAAATAAATAAAATCTTAATAAAAAAAAAAAGAAGATACCTAGTATGTGGCACTGAACATGATATAGATCGTGCTTAAAAAAATCTAGGATGCTGTCTGGTTTTTGTGGCAACTGGCATCAACCAGAACACGCACAAATGTTCCAGGAGAAAAACATGCACTAGACACAGCCAATAAATATAAAAATTGCTAAGTCAAGTTCATTTGAAAACCACATGGTAATTCCCTAGTAGTTCTGGGTTAATTGCATATTAATTACCATCTTGTTATGGCATCAATGAGCCATACATCTGATGTGATAACCTGCAGCAGAGATTAAATGCTAAAATGGACTTGCTCCAACTGCCGCAGAAAGAGATCCCTGATCACTTCGTTACCTCCAAGGCTTCTCAGAAAAAAAAATGTTTTCCTATGTTACTGCTTCTTTAAAGAGCTTAATAATTACTAAAAGTGTCCTCTAACCAAGGCTTTTCTTCCAGTGCAGGTATGTAAGAGGAGCTGGTAGCACCAGCCCTCAATCCAGCAGATCAGACTCTTTTGAAAAGACAAACCCCGGCCTACTGACCTCTCCGGGGGTGAAGCTTTAATTGGCTGCAAGTGTCTTGAGACATTTCTAAGGTCCTTGCCTCTTCCATTCTCCTGGGCCTTTAGAAGTTAACTTTTGCACATTTATAGCATTGAAATACAGTCCTGAAAAATAAGTCATGTGAGCCCAGCTGAGTTTCTTGGTACAGGAATTATGTATAACAAGACGGCTGGCAAGGTTATATCACTTCATGAAAGCTGTAATTTCCCTGCAATTGATTTCCTAAAGATAACTCACTGTTTGCGTGCAGTGAAAGCTAATTTAACAAGAAAGATGAGTCTCTTCAGAACACCTTGATTGGCAATTGTGATAAATTCCTATAATTACTATTGACTTGGCGGAGGATTGTCATTTGTTAAGATGTTGCTGAAACGACAGTCCGGTGATGGTTTTAAACAGGGGGAACAGGAATGCCACAGCCTGCTCCCACCTTCAAGAAAGAAATCCGGGGGTCTGGCACAGAGACAGGTGTCTCCGAGAGTCTGGGAAGACACTGTTGAGTCTCAGCAAGACCTACACAGCCTTCTTAGCATTTCTGTGTTGACTGAAAATCCTGTTAGGAACCAAGGTTCTTGGCACCAGAGAGTCTGGCTCATTCTCCTAACAAAGAGATGAAGTTAGACCAGTACCTCCACAGTAGAGCAAAGAAAACCTTAGTACCATATTGGCGCTAAGAAACGAATAATAACAAAAACCAACAGTAGGTATTCACTTAAGTCAATTAGCAGAAAACCAAGTAACATCCTGCTGTCATTAATATGATGCTATGGAAAGTTAAAGATAGGGAAATGCCTAAAATATGGTTTTAAGTATAAAAGACAGAATGGAAAATTACATCTAAAGTGTGAGCTCAGCTGTGTTATAAAAAAAAAAAAAAACAGGAAGGAAGTACATGACAAATTATTCATTGTAGTAGCTCTAAAGTCCAATCCCTATCATAAGGGGCTATACCTGATATCCATCTGGGTGGACCTATTTGTAAAAGTCAGACTACACACTATCCCCATCCCCCAAGTCAAAACTACCGTTCACTGAGTGGGAAAGATGTGTCTACCGGCGCTGTCAGCACCACCACACAGCATGCCCCTGCATTTCTTGTTTGTGCTGAACAAGAGCCACGGGCTAGCATGGGCTGCTTAGACACAAAGCAAAGACTTTCTATGCCATTTGTCAAACAAACGTAAAGCATTAGCGATATTGATCACAGTTTTACAATTAGGGTCATTCATATCCCTAAGTGTTCTCTTGCCATTAACTCATCAGTCCATTCTGCAATTCTAGGAGACACACAAAGATTATTATTCTCATTAAAGATGAGGAAACTCTGACTAAGAGATTTAGAGGGACTCACATGAGGTCACAGAGCAAAATGATTATTTAAACGTAAGTCTTATATTTCTAAGTCTAGAAACCATATTTATGGTAAAATTTCATAGACTAGGAGTACTTAGCAAATTAGCATATTTTGCCTATATTGACACTTTACTTCTCATTTAAAACTGTTTGGGAAGCCAGCACTGTGGCTTGGCAAGTTAAGCAGCCTCTTGCGACTCCAGCATCCCAAATGGAAAGCTCTGCTTCCTTTCCAACTCTGCCCCCACCACCCTGCTAATTCACCTGGAAAAGCAGCAGAAGATGCCCCAAGTACTCAAACCCCTACCACCCATGTGGGAAACTGGATGCAGTTCCTGGCTCCTGGTTTTGGTTTGACTCAGTCCTGTCTGTTGTGGGCATCTGTTTAGGGAACCAATGGATGTGAGATGTTCTCTCTCTCTCTCTCTCTCTCTCTCTCTTTCAAATAAATGAATAAATATTTTTCTAAAAAATTTTAAAATAAGTTTAAGCTATCAGTAACTCTTTTTTTAAGATTTACTTATTTATTTATTTGAAAGACAGTGTTACAGAGAGGCAGAGGCAGAAAGAGAGGTCTTCCATCCACTCGCTTACTCCCCGGATGGTCACAACGGCTGGAGCTGCGCTATTCCGAAGCCAGGAGCCAGGAGCTTCTTCCAGGACTCCCACGTAAGTGCAGGGGCCCAAGGACTGTCTATCTTACATTGCTTTTCCAGGCCATAGCAGAGAGCTGGATCAGAAATGGAGTGGCCAGTCTCAAGCCGGCACCCATATGGGATGCAGGCACTGCAGGTGGTGGCTTTACCAGCTATGCCACAGCGCCAGCCCCTATCAGTAACTCTTATAAGAATATTTTGTCCCACCTTGCAGCGCCGGCACACCGGGTTCTAGTCCTGGTCGGGGAGCCGGATTCTGTCCCGGTTGCCCCTCTTCCAGGCCAGCTCTCTGCTATGGCCAGGGAGTGCAGTGGAGGATTGCCCAAGTGCTTGGGCCCTGCACCCACATGGGAGACCAGGATAAGTACCTGGCTCCTGCCTTCGGATAGGCGCGGTGCGCCGGCCACAGCGTGCCGGCCGTGGCGGCCATTGGAGGGTGAACCAATGGCAAAGGAAGACCTTTCTCTCTGTCTCTCTCTCTCACTGTCCACTCTGCCTGTCAAAAAAAAAAAAGAAAAAGAAAGAAAGAAAGAAAAGAAAAAAAATAATATTTTGGCATTTCAAATGGGTTCCAAGGAAAGAATGGGCCTGTCAAGAAAATACATGGCCCCCTTTCTTCCCAGTATGAGGGAGGTTGACTGTGATGTGGCCATGACGTTCATGACTAGCATTTGTGATTGACATCTGGGTGTTGCATTTCTTCGGGCCCTCTGTCCATGTGCTGTAAACTAGACTTTTCTCATCTGGCCAAGCTCCCATTTTATCAAGATGCTTTAACCACAATCTACACTGCAAAGTGAGTAGTCTTGGATGGATCCCAACCGAGAGCAGAGTCCTTGGTTTCATGCCTGGAGGAGGGTCTAGTGACCCCTCCCCAATCTCTGATGTCTAATTATCTGTCTGAAAGCTCCTTCATCTCTCTGTGCCTTGATTTCCTCATCTGTAAAATGGGAATAGTAACTCCATTCCTTTGATCATTGCAATGAGAATTTAGTGTGTTAATATATGTAAAGTATTTGAACAGTTATGCCACATACTGAGTGCTCAATAAATATTAAATCTCATCATTTTCATATGCATTCTGTCAGTATTAGCTCAAGCAGCTCATGGTCTAAAGAATCACATGTTCTGCACAAACCCTGGAACATGGTAGAAACTTGCTACTAATTGGTTATTATTTAATAAGGCATTACTCAATAAAGAGTGAAGAAAATACAATATGTGAAAAAAATGTCTGGTTGAAAACTAAGAATATAGTCATAGCCAACACAATGAATATTTGCCAAGACTTGCCACTAATCTTATTTTTGTAAATATAATTATAAGCAGTACATGTATTTTCACTGTGGGCAAGAATTTAACAAATTCTTATTCCTGTTTGTGAAATAGCCACCAAGGCACTTTTAACACTGCTACTGTGTTCGCCTGCTCTTGAGACATATGGAGAATGTAAAATGATTGTAATAGCACTAAAAGTGGCCTTTGTCTTCCTAATGAAATTCTAAAAGCTACAGTCTCCTGTAATGTAAACAAGCATTTCTGCCCTGGCAGATTCATCACACAAACTCAGTCAACCGCGGCTGAGACATTGTGGCCAGCAATACTGCCACCTGCAGAATGGAAGTGGAATCGCTTTCCTCGGAGGCAAAAAATTTAAAAAAAAATCCATATTTTGACAACTGGGTGTTGCTCTGAGAAAGATAATAGTTCTATTATCCTAATAGCTCGGAACATTGTTAAAAGTAGCTTACCTTCTACCCAGCTACACTCACACTGTTCTTTTGCTAACTTACCCATCAGCTACACTGTTTCACTAATTTGCCCCACTACACAGCAACTTGGCCTTGTGTTTTCTTTCTTTCCATGTATTCAAGATGAGTGACTTAATGACACACTTAGTGACACACTGTGTGCAGTGACAGCTTTGATGCTTCTGGATCAGAACAGGCTGTGTACAAGGACATCAAATAACAAGTGTCCAGAAAATCCCTTTTTCTTCTGGGAACCCAAATGTGTATATGTAAGTACCTCCTCTATTTTTATACATGTGCACATACACGTAGACGCAAAAACCATTCAGATAAATATAGACAAGTCCAGACCCTCTTTCACTCAGAATGCACAAAGCGATCCAGGTGCAAATAAGAAAAAGAGAGGAGCCGCTTGCAACGTTGTTATGCAATATCAGAGTGTGGGTTTAAGTCCCAGTTACTCCACTTCCAATCTAGTTTCTTACTAATGAACCCAGGAAAAGCAGTTGGAAGTGCTTGGGCTTCTGCCACCCACATGGGAGACTTGGATGGAATTCCAGACTCTTGGCTTCAGCCTACCCAGCCCTGGCTGTTGAATTCATTTGGGGAGTGAACCAGCAGATAGTAGATATCTCTCTCTCTCTCTCCCTCTCTCTCTCTCTCTCCCCTTTATCCTCCCTCCCTCTCCCTCTCTTTCCCTCTCCCTCTTTCTCTCTCCCCCTCTCCTTCTCTCTCTCTTTCAAATAAACAAATACTTTAAAAAGAGAGGAAAAAGAAAGATGAAACCAATGTCAGAAAATGCAGGACGCAAGTCTGACCTGCATTCGGCTCATCTTTTAGAGTTGTATCTTCCCCTTTCTCCTGTTCCCCATGGTTCCCATGTTCTGCTAAGGATTAGTGGTCCAGATTATCCTTTTGAGATACTCAGTAAATCACATTACGATGCCTGGGACCTCCCAGACTTGGGCCCTTTCCTGATTCCTCCTCCACCACCACCCATCACCTCCCCAACATAACTCACTGTTCTAGTATTCCACTCTTGTGTGATCTGGCTAATTGTTTCTGGCAAACCACATAAACTGAGAGCCAAGTTCCTGTGGCTGATTATTTAATGTATTAACTACTCTCAAATATTTGCGTATTGACAGAGGCCTCTCTCAGCCCAAACCTTAATTAAAAGCATGAATAACTGGAAGAATTGAAAGAGACAGAGGGAAGAGAGATGGGTCAGATAAGGGAAAACGCTCAGGAACACACTTGAAATCGTACGATAAAAATATCCAGCTGCTTCACACACACACACACACACACACCTCTTCATGCTGTCTGCTCACATACAGACCCATGACACATAATGACATTTCAGTCAACAGTGGAAGGCAGCCCCATCAGATTAGAATGCAGTTTAAAACCCCAGGCCCCTGGTGACCTCTAAGCCACAGCACATTCACACATGCTTGTGGTGATGCCAGTGTGAATGCCCTCCTGCACCACCAGTGTAACCCATACAGTTCTAACACTTGATATATCAAATGACTGTATACTAGTTTATGTGTCTACTACACTGTACTTGTATGGTTATTTTAGAGTGTGCATCTACTCACACTCACACAAAGTGTAGAGTGTACTTCTACTCACACACAGAAAACTGATGATAGAACCATATGCTGCCCTACGCTGGCAGCAGCCCCGAACACCTCTGCTCATGGAGTCTCCTGATTGTATCAAGAGGCATGGCAAGCTCTGGCCTACACCATCCAAGTCTGTGTAAGAACATGCTATGATGGGCACACGAGGACAAACCGCCTAAGAACGCATTTCTCAGCACATGTAGATGGCTTTCAGCAACATGTGAAAGTATGCACACACACACACACACACACACACACACTTCTATGCACACAAAGCCTTCCCCAAGAAGAGAAAATGTAGCCCTCTTATAAACACACATCCAAAGTGTCTCAGACACATTCCTATACCTGAGGGACAACCAAACCAGTCTAAGCAGCCACAGGATCTTGCTATTCCACGGCCAGCTTCCACGTTCACAGGGCTCAGGAGGACTTTGGGGGGAAACACCTCAATCTTGGCACAAAGCATCAAGTGAGTGCCTTCACTATCTTGGACTAATGTCCCATGACTTTTTATCTTAGGCTCCATGCTGAAAGCAGGACAGTATTCCCCTGTATCAGCATAGCCACATTTAAAAGATTTAGCCTAACCAGTTAAAGCAACCCCTATATAATAAATCTAAACTTTCCTGGGAACAGGGTGTTCAAAGATCCTTTTTTTTTTTTCTTGCAGTTACAGCAGAGAGATGCATAAAATAGTACATCTTATTGAAGTCATGCTGTGGAGGGTAATTTCAGAAGTTGCACTCCTAAACTCAGAGTTGGATATTACTGGCATATTCACACTTAATAGTTTCTGATGGTGAGTAACCATTCGCTCATCTATTTGAAAATAGATAAGTACGAGATTCACACGAGTTTGGGTCTGCAGTGACAATTAAATTGTGTGCTCTGAGCTTTGACCATAGAGTCCAGGAGAAAGCATCACTCTGCATACAGAAATAACTTCAAATAACTACAGTAGTAACAAAAAAAATGTAAAATCCAAGGTGTGGATGTAGGCAGCAATCTCTAACATTATTTGCTTGTGACTACAGTCTCCTTGGTTTCACTGCTGGGTTCAATGACAACAGGAAGATCCGTTTTGATGTGTACACTCTATTTATTATGCATCTACATTGCGTGTGGGGAACACAAAAGAAAAAGAAGGAATCCTTGACCTCACAGCACTGAGGCCAGGCAGGGTAGCCTCTCTCCCAGGTCCCCTTCAGGCTGACAGGCAAAGTCTCAGGACGAGAGGTTATGGTCTCCGTAAATGACCGGATCATCCTCCCAGTGGAGAAATCACAGCCACTGATGACATTTCTCCTAAAGCAGTGCCCCATATTTTAAAATTCAGCCTTGATTAGAAGTGACGGCAAATGCTCCTAAACCTAATGAGCAGCTGAATGAAGGCGTTGAGAAGAGGGAATAGTCCAGAAGACACTCCACCCTTGAGGGTACAGAGGAAGCTGGGCCACCCCATGCTAGTAAACTCACCGAAAATCAAAGGCAAAGGGGCTGGCACTGTGGTGCAGCAGGTTAAAGCCCTGGCCTGCAGTGACAGCATCCTGCAGAGGTGCCAGTTTGAATCCTGGCTGCTCCACTTCTGATCCAGCTCCCTGCTAATGTGCCTGGGAAAGCAGCGGAGGTCCCTGCACCCACGTGGAAGACCTGGAAGAAGCTCCTAACTCCTGACTTCAGCCTGACCCAGCCCTGGTCATTGTGGCCATTGGGGAAGTGAACCAGGGGATGGATGACCTCTCTCTCTCTCTATGTATCTACCTCTGTCTTTCAAATAAATAAAATAAATCTTAAAAAAAAAAAAATCCAAGGCAAACACAGCCTTGTTCTGTGTTTTGTCAGCATGAAGTTGAGTCTGTCTAAAAATGATTACTAAAAATGGCAAAGTGTTTCCTGTGATATTGAAAAATCTCTTTAATACTTAACTTAAAATTCTGATACTGTGAATGTTTATTATCAGAAACTACATTTGTTAACATGTTTGTTATAGTAAACGGTTCACCAAGGTTGTAAATTATTTTTCTCACAGAAGGTTTATTTTTTTAAGTTTTTTTATTTTTTATTTTTATTTTTATTTTTATTTTTTTACATGCAGAGTGGATAGTGAGAGAGAGAGACAGAGAGAAAGGTCTTCCTTTTCCGTTGGTTCACCTCCAATGGCCGCCGCAGCTGGCGCGCTGCGGCCGGCGTACCGCGCTGATCCGATGGCAGGAGCCAGGAGCCAGGTGCTTCTCCTGGTCTCCCATGGGGTGCAGGTCCCAAGCACTTGGGCCATCCTCCACTGCACTCCCTGGCCACAGCAGAGAGCTGGCCTGGAAGAGGAGCAACTGGGAAAGAATCCGGCACCCCGACCGGAACTAGAACCCAATGTGCCGGGCCGCTAGGTGGAGGATTAGCCTATTGAGCCACGGCGCCGGCTCACAGAAGGTTTATTTTAACTATCTACCCTGTGACAAATAACAGTTTCTATGACCTTATTGAGTTTATATTTGTTACTTCATTTGCATGAAAGTGAATTAGCATTCCCTGTCACTCAAAATCATCAAGCGTTTTTTATTTTTTTAGTTCTTCCTCCCACAGTCCTTTTTGCAATAAACATTATGTATTCTGAAAGTTTTATTTTAAAAAATTATTGTAAATTAATTGTATTTTCTAATACATGTTTCACGATGTATGTTACTACTTGGGTAATAGTCTCCTTTTTCCTCAAACTAATGAAAATAAGTCACTCATTCTGAAAGGCTAGGTAGATCAATAAGTGCTGGTTGAGGACTGTGAATATACTCTGAATATTTGCAATAACAAAAATAAACAATCTTGCCAGAGCCGCATCACACTGGCTAATCCTCCACCTGCGGAGCCAGCACCCCAGGTTCTAGTCCCGGTCAGGGCGTCAGATTCTCTCCTGGTTGCTCCTCTTCCAGTCCAGCTCTCAGCTGTGGCCCAGGAAGGCAGTGGAGGATGGCCCAAGTGCTTGGGCCCTGCACCCCATGGGAGACCAGGAGAAGCACCTGGCTCCCGGCTTCGGATCGGCGCAGTGCACCGGCCGCAACACGCTAGCCATAGTGGCCTTTTGGGGGGTGAACCAACAGAAAAGGAAGACCTTTCTCTCTGTCTCTGTCTCCCTCACTGTCTCACTCTGCCTGTCAAAAAAATTTTTTTAAATAAATAATTTTTAGACTCCACGTGCCAGCTAATTTAGTCATACTCTATAGCTCATCACCCACTATCATAATTACATATAAAAGGCTTCTGTTGGCTCCTGCTCTTTTGTTTTGTTTGTTGTTTTTCGGGATTTGGGAGTTTTTTGTTTTTGTTTTGTTTTTTATTTTCAGTTTTGTTAGGCAAAAAGACAGCCATGAGCCTGTGTGTGTGAGAGAGAGAAAAGAAAAAAGAAAAAACAGAAGAAGAAAATGGGACATTTATGTGGTTACATCTCTCTCTCTCTTTCTCTGTCTCATCCTCTCTCTCTGTAACTCTGCCTTTCAAATAAGTAGCTAAATCCTTTAAAAAAAAAAAAAACAGGTATTTAAAATGACAAGAATAAGATTGGAATCAGGATGTCAGCTGAGTAAGAGTCTCTGACAACCACCTCCCTACAGAGACACCGATGAAAGCAGCTACACACACCCATTGACCTTCACAAGAGCTATGGAGGCAGGTGAGAGACCACAGTGCCTCGTCTTGTTAGAATCATAAGAAAAGTCTCATTGGGGCTGGCACTGTGGCTCAATGGGTTAATGCCCTGGCCTGCACTGCCAGCATCCCATATGGGCGCCCATTCGAGACTCGGCTGCTCCACTTCCAATCCAGCTCTCTGCTGTGGCCTGGGAAAGCAGTGGAAGATGGCCCAAGTGCTTAGGCCCCTGCACCCACATGGGAGACCTGGAAGAAGCTCCTGGCTCCTGACTCTGGATCGGCACAGCTCCAGCCTTTGCAGCCATCTGGGGAGTGAACCAGTGGATGGAAGACCTCTCTCTCTCTCTCTCTCTCTCTCTGCCTCTCTTCTCTGTGTGTAACTCTGACTTTCAAATAAATAAATAAAAATCTTTAAAAAAAAAAAAAAGAAGAAAAGGAAAGTTTCATTAAAGAAAGCCAAAAGGAAAGAGTTGCCTGCAGCACCCCAGGGAGGCACCAGTCTTGGTGGACTGTGGGCTGTAGATGCGATCTAGTATTGTGGCATTTGTGGACCCTGACAAGGAGTCTGAGTTTGGAGAATACTGTAAGACTGAATCAGTAAAAAACATAACAAGGGCCTAGGGCAAACAGTGACATAGGGCGCTATCTAGTGCTGAAAGAGCAGTTATTTGTAGGCTCTTTCCACCCACTACCCAACTTTTGTAAATAATTTGATTTGGTCTGGTTTGCCATCTTAGTCCATTTTTTGTTGCAACAAGTACAATTCCACAGACTAGGTAAATTATAAGGGAAAGTGGTTTATTCTGACTCATGGTCTGGTCCAAGGTTAAAAGGCTGCATCTGGAAAACCTGATCAGCAGAGGAAGAAGCCTGCCCGGGCAGACCAGGCAGGTGGCTGCCGCCCCACCTCCAGACACACACCCAGCAGTGGCAGCAAACAGCAAGGGCCACAACAATTCAGAAGAATTCCTTCCCCCGTGGAGCAAGCTGTACCACCTAGTTGCCTGGCAACAGGAGAAGAGGGGAAGCCCTGCCTATGGGACTCTCCTACCCACCAGCACCATAAAGAAGTGAGCAGGACTGCAATGGGCGGGGGCTCTGTGTGCATGTGACCCACAGACCTAACCAGAGGAAAAAAATCCACCCCCACACCCACACCCACCCCACTGACACTGAAGCTAGTTGGGAGGACCACACACACAGACACTGGCTCTGGGAACACCTTAGTTTCGTTACAGACAGGACTGGCTAGTGGGGTGGAGAAGCCCCACTGACAATCCAAGACCTGGAGAGTCTGCATAAGAGGAGACAGAGAGTGGCTAGGCCCTGGGCAACCACACCGCACTTCTCCTACCCCACAAGCTCCTGGGTTACCTATAGCAGCTCATAACAGACAGAACTGTGCTCACAAGAAAGATTCCACAGATCAAATGTGCAGTTCAGTAAGCAGTGCAGCTGGGCTGGCGCCGCGGCTCAATAGGCTAATCCTCTGCCTGTGGTGCCGGTACACCGGGTTCTAGTCCCGGTTGCCCCTCTTCCAGTTCAGCTCTCTGCTGTGGCCCAGGAGTGCAGTGGAGGATGGCCCAAGTACTTGGGCCCTGCACCCACATGGGAGACCAGGAGAAGCACCTGGCTCCTGGCTTCGGATCGGCGCAGCACCAGCCGTAGCGGCCATTTGGAGAGTGAACCACCAGAAGGAAGACCCTTCTCTCTGTCTCTCTCTCTCACTGTCTATAACTCTGTCAAATTAAAAAAAAATGGAGACCTATAAGATACTATCAAATGACCCAACATATGGGTCCTAGCAGTTCCTAAAAGCATGGAAGGGAATAGAAGGCCTTTTCAGTGAAATAATAACAGAAAATTTCCCCAACTCAGAGAAAGAAAGGGACATCCAAGTACAGGAAGCACATAGACATGACCAGAAAAGATCTTCACCATGACACATTGTAGTAAAACTCTCCACTGTAAAACATAAAAAAGAGAATCTAAAATGTACACGAGAGAAAAGCCAGATTACATTCAGAGGAACCCCAATTAGACTCACAGCGGACTTCTCATCAGAAACCCTACAGGCTAGTAGAGAATGGCAAGATATATTCCAAGTCTTAAGAGGAAAAAACTGCCAACTCAGAATACGGTACCCTGCAAATCTCTCCTTTATTTCACCTAAAGACCTTCCATAACAAACAGAAATTGAAAGAATTTGACATTAACTGCCCAGCCCTACAAAAGATGCTTGAGGATATGCTACACACAGAAACAGGGACATCACTATGGAAGAAGGTGATGGCAGAAAATCACCCATTAAAAGTACATAGGAGGCCAGCGCCGCGGCTCACTAGGTTAATCCTCCGCCTTGCGGCGCCGGCACACCGGGTTCTAGTCCCGGTTGGGGCGCTGGTTTCTGTCCCGGTTGCCCTTCTTCCAGGCCAGCTCTCTGCTGTGGCCAGGGAGTGCAGTGGAGGATGGCCCAGGTGCTTGGGCCCTGCACCCCTTGGGAGACCAGGAAAAGCACCTGGCTCCTGGCTCCTGCCATTGGATCAGCGCGGTGCGCCGGCCGCAGCGCGCCTCCGCGGCAGCCATTGGAGGGTGAACCAATGGCAAAGGAAGACCTTTCTCTCTCTCTCTCTCACTGTCCACTCTGCCTGTCAAAAAAAATTTAAAAAAAAAAAAAAAGTACATAGGAAACCCAAAGCGAAAATGGGACTATTAATGGAAATATTTCAGGGCAAAGTAGTTACTTAACAATAGTCACCCTGAATGTAAATGGCCTCAACTCTTCAGTTAAAAGACACAGACTGGCTGAATAGATTAAAAAACAAAACCCACCTATTCACTGCCTACAAGAAACACACCTCACCAATAATGATACTCACAGACTGAAAGTGAAAGGATGGAAAAAGATATTCCATGCTGGGGCCCGTGCTATGGTGCAATGGGTTAAAGCCCCAGTCTGCAGTGCCGGCATCCCATGTGGACACCAGTTCAAGTCCTGGCAGCTCCTTTTCCCATCCAGCTCTCTGCTGTGGCCTGGGAAAGCAGTAGAAGATGGCCCAAGTCCTTGGGCCCCTGCACCCACATGGGAGACCCGGAGAATGCTTTTGGCTCCTAGCTTTGGATCAGCTAAGCTCTGGCTGTTGTAGTCATTTGGGGAGTAAACCAACAGAATGGAAGACCTCTCTCTCTCTCTCTCTCTGGCTCTGGCTCTACCTCTCTCTCTCTCTCTCTGTAACTCTTTCAAATAAATAAAATAAATCTTAAAAAAAGATATTCCAGGGCCGGCGCCACGGCTCAATAGGCTAATTCTCCGCCTTGCAGCGCCAGCACACCAGGTTCTAGTCCCGGTCGGGGCGCCAGATTCTGTCCCAGTTGCCCCTCTTCCAGGCCAGCCCTCTGCTGTGGCCAGGGAGTGCAGTGGAGGATGGCACAAGTGCTTGGGACCTGCACCCCATGGGAGACCAGGAGAAGCACCTGGCTCCTGGCTTCGGATCAGCGCAGTGCACTGGCCACAGTGCGCTGGATGCGGCGGCCATTGGAGGGTGAACCAATGGCAAAGGAAGACCTTTCTCTCTGTCTCTCTCTCTCACTGTCCACTCTGCCTGTCAAAAATTTAAAAAATTAAAAAAAAGATATTCCATGCCAACAGAAACCAAAAAAAGAACTGGTGTAGCCATGCTAATATCAGACAAAATAGACTTAAACACAAAAACTGTTAAAAGAGACAAAGAAGGGAACTATGTAATGATTAAGGGATCAATTTAACAGGCAGATGTAACTGTTATAAACATATATGCACCTAATTACAGGGCACTTGGCTATTTAAAAGAAATGTTAATGGATTTAAAGGGAGACATAGATTCAAATACAATAGTCATGAGGGACTTTAATACCCACTTTCAGCAATGGACAGATCAAACAGACAGAAAATCAGCAAGGAACCAGCAGAGTTAGTCAATGCTATAGACCAAATGGCCTAACAGATATCTACAGAGCTTTTCATCCTACAGCCACAGAATACACATTCTTCTCACCAGTGCATGGAAATTTCTCTAGGATTGCCCACACGCTAGGCCATAAAGCAAGTCTCAGCAAATTCAAAAAAAAAATGAAATCATACCATGTATCTTCTCAGACCACAATGGAATGAAGTTAGTAATCAACAACTAAGGAATCCCCAGAACATATGCAAACACATGGAGACTGAACAACATGCTCCTAAACAAACAGTGGGTCACTGAAGAAATGAAAAGAGAAATCAAAAAATTTCTGGAAATAAATGAAGATGACAATACAACATATCAAAACTTATAGGATACAGCAATAGCAGTGTTAAGAGGAAAGTTTGGGGCAATTGTGCCTACATCAAGAAATTGTAAAGGCACCAAAAAAAAAATGAGCTATCAATGCATCTCAAGGACCTAGAAAAACAACAGCAATCTAAACCCAAAACCAGTAGGAAAAAATAAATAATTAAAATTAGAGAAGAAGTCAACAATATCAAAACCAATAAAACGATACAAAAGATTGAAAAAAAAAAAGAGCTGGTTTTTTGAAAAAATAAATAAAATTGACACACCATTGGCCCAATTAAGCAAAAATAGGAGGGAGAAGACCCAAATTAATAAAATTAGAGATGAAAAAGGAAATGTAGGGGCTGGTGCTGTGGCATAGCAGGTAAAGCCACCACCTGCAGTACTGGCATTCCATATGGGTGCCAGTTCGAGTCCCAGCTGCTCCATTTCTGATCCAGCTCTCTGATATGGCCTGAGAAAGCAGTAGAAGAAGGCTCAAGTCCTTGGGCCCATGTACCTGCATGGGAAGACCTGGAGGAAGCTCCTGGCTCCTGGTTCAGATCGTCACAGCTCCAGCTGTGCAGCCAATTGGGGAGTGAACTAACAGATGGAATACCTCTCTCCCTCTTTCTCTGCCTCTCTTTCTCTCTGTGTATAACTCTTTCAAATAAATAAATAAATCTTTTTGAAAAAGAAAAAGGAAATGTAAAACATACAGCACAGAAATAAAAAAGAATCATCAGAAATTACTACAAAAAGCTGTATGCCAACAAAACAGGAAACCTTGAAGAAATGGATAGATTGTTGGACACATATGACCTACAAAAATGAGCCGTGAAGACATATAAAATCTAAACAGACCAATAACCAAGACAAAACTCAAATCAGTAATAAAGACCTTCCCAACAATAAAAAGCCCAGGATCTGATTATTTCACCACTGAATCCTACCAAACATTTAAAGAAAAACTAACTCCAATTCTTCTTAAGCTATTCAAAACAATCAAAAGGGAAGGAATCTTCCCAATTTCTTTCTATGAAACTAGCATCACCTTAATTCCTAAAGCTGATACAATAGAGAAAGAGAACTATAGACCAATTTCCCTGATGAACATAGATGCAAAGAAACTCAACAAAATACTAACCAATCAAATCCAACAACACATTAGAAAGATTTTTCAGCCAGAACAAGTGAGATTTATCCCTGGTTTGTAGGGATGTTCATCATTTGAAAATCAATCAATGTGATACATCACATTAAGAATTTGAAGAACAAAAGCCACATGATAATCTCAATAGACACAGAGAAAGCATTTGGCAAAATACAATATTCTGTCATGATGAAAACTTTAAGCAAATTGAGAATAGAAGGAACATTGGGAACATTCCTCAACACAATAAAGACAATTTATGACAAACCAATGGCCAGCATCCTATTGAATAGAGAAAAGTTGGAAACATCTCCACTAAGATCCAGAACAAGGACGTCCACTCTCACCATTGCTTTTCAATATAGTCCTGAAGTTTTAGCCAGAGCCATTAGACAAAAAAAAAAAGAATTCAAAGGGATACAGATTGGGAAAAATGAAATCAGACAATCCCTATTTGCAGAAGACATGATCCTACATAGAGAGGATCTAAAAGACTACACTAAGAGACTATTAGGGCTGGCACCACGGCTCAGTAGGCTAATCCTCTGCCTGTGGTGCCAGCACACTGGGTTCTAGTCCTGGTCAGGGTGCCGGATTCTGTCCCGGTTGCTCCTCTTCCAGGCCAGCTCTCTGCTATAGCCCAGGAGTGCAGTGGAAGATGGCCCAAGTCCTTGGGCCCTGCACCCGCATGGGAGACCAGGAGAAGCACCTGGCTCCTGGCTTCAGATCAGCGCGATGCAATGGCCACAGTGCGCCAGCCATGGCGGCCATTGGAGGGTGAACCAACAGCAAAAGGAAGACCTTTCTCTCTGTCTCTCTCTCTCTCACTGCCACTCTGCCTGTCAAAAAAAAAAGAGAGAGAGAGAGAGACTATTGGAACACATAGAAGAGTTTGGAAATGTAGCAGGATATAAAATTGACACATAAAAATCAACACAAACAATGCCACGGTTGAGAAAGAGCTTCTAAGATCAATCCCATTCACAATAGCTACCAAGAAAATCAAACACCTTGGAATAAATTTAACCAAGGATGTCAAAGATCTCTACAGTGAAAATTACAAACATTAATGAAAGAAATAGAAGAAGACACCAAAAATGGAAAAACCTTCCATGTTCATAGATTGGAAAAATATCATCAAAATGTCCATACTACTGAAAAAAATTTACAGATTCAATGTGACACCAATTAAAATACCAAGGACATTTTTCTCAGATAAGGAAAAAATGATGCTGAAATTCATATGGAAACACAAGAGACCTCAAATAGCTAAAGCAATCTTATACAACAAAAACAAAGCCCACTCCCATGACTTCATGAGGAGCCCAGCACTGCAAGAAGCCTCCACCTGGCCACCCAGGTTTCCCTTTGAAATCCTGGTGGAAGTTACTCTGATCTCATAGCTCTTTCATTTTTTGCACCCTCAGAATTAGCACCACATGGGCACAACCATAGTCTGCTGCTACTCCCTTCTGAGTGGCAGCATGAGCTGTATCCAGACCTGATGAGCCAAAACCCCAGATTTATTTTGGATCAGGGTTCTGGTCCAAGGTTAAGGGAACACATCTGGTGACTGCTTTATTGCTGACAGAGTTCCAAAGGCAGCACAGGGCAAGAGATGGGGAGTACACAAGAGATGCAGCCATTAGGCTTTTATAGCAGACTGTTGAGATAACCTATTACCCCACTAATTAAATGAATGGACTAATCTATTCATGAGGCCAGCACCCTCATCAGCTCTTATAGGTTACACCTGGTCCCACCACTCAATTTCTCATAATGGGGATTAAATCTCAACATGAGTTTTAGAGGGGACAAACATGCCCAAATCATAGCAGTCTTCCTTTATATTTTTTTAATGGCAACAGTATTCTTTGCCATTCTCAGAAATATGAAGTTTCTCAGTTCCCAGTCCTCATGATTGGGATTGGATCTACCCCAGATCAGAAGGGAAATTTGTAGCCAAGACTTAAAAGTCATTACCCCAACATTTAGGTCTGGGAACTTCATCCCCTGGCCACTGTGATTAGTTCAGTAATCTCAAACTAGTCCAATCATAACTAATCCCAGGATTTATGCAGCAGCCATATTATACAAAAGATATATTCCTTTGTTGTTTTTGAACTTAGACTTAGAAAGATAGTATCCTGCAGTTGCCAAGAGCCCCATGTGAAGCTGTGATGAAGTTAACTATAAAACCAAGACATGGGGAGAAAATAATTCCTGAGGACAGCACCCAAAGCCAGATTTACTCTGAGATTTTTCAGCTGTGTGTTAATAAAGTTTGCCTTTGCTTAAGTCACTTTGAAATGGGTTTTGTGTTACCTACAACCTATTTTATCACATAAAAGTGAGTTGGAGGGCAAGCATTTTGCACAGTGATTAAGCTGCCTCTTAGGACGCCTACATCCCATATTGGAATGCCTGGGTGTGAATCCCAACTCTGCTTCTGATTCCAGCTTCCTAATAACAGATTCTCCGGGAGGAATAGGGTGATGGCTCAAGTACTTGAGTGCCTGCCACCCACATGGGAGAACTGTATTGAATTCTGGGCTCCTGGGTTCTGCCTGGCCCAGTCCTAGATGTTGAGAGCATTTGGGGAACAAACCAGCAGATGGAAGACCTCTCTGTGTCTGTGTCTCTTCGACTTTCAAGTAAGTTTAAAATAAATAACTAACTGAATAAAATTGTCTTTTAAAAAAGAAAGAAGTTAGAGACAAAATTTACTAATGTTCATAGTGAGTTGTAGCTCCACAGGGAGGGAGGAACCCAGCTCTTCCTTGGCGTGAATTCCAACCCATTTCATTCCTGTACTCCACCTTCCCCTCACCACCCAATAATCCACAGCAGGGTTTTCCCAGATTTGGACTTGTAGGGATCCAAGCACATTGCCTTGGAAAAGGGCTAATCACTATAGTTAAAGCTTTCCTTATTGTTTAAACTTCTCTTTCCCATCTCTCTCTCCCCTCCCTTGCTTGAAAATAGAATGAAAGAGGCACTGCCATGAGGGACACTAAATAAAAGGAAACAGAAAAAGGCAAAGAGAGGGAAATCAAAGAGAGGGATTTAGTGCATCCAGCAGAGGCTTCATTAGGCTTACAACAAAGACAAGCTCAATTTCTCTCTTATTGACATGAACGAGTTTGATGTGAGTCCAACATAAAAGCCAGGCAGATCTGCTTGTTCTTCCTAGGGTCTCAGAATCTCTGCAGCTGCTTGCAAATTGCTTCATTCCACTAAAGGTCATCTTTCTTGATTGGTCTTCATTCGTTTCTATGTTCAACCAATCAACTACTGGCCAAGCAGATGGCTGGGAGCCAGTCCTGATGTCCCTGTCAGCAGCTGCAGCCTCACCAGAACCTGTCAGCCCTCATCCACCACAGAAAGCCTTCTTCCTGCACAGGCTCTGTACCTGGGAACCATAGGCACCCAATGGATAGTCCTTGGATGTATAAATGTTACTGAGCAGACTGTTTCTAGCACTGTGGTAGGGTCTGCAAGTGAAAAAAAGAACCATAACCCAAGGGATAAAATGAGAACAGCGTATACAAATTCAAAAAACAGCAAATATGGTCTGTGGCAGAGCTGAGATTCAAATTCCCATCTTTGTATCCAGAGTCCTTTATTCTGTTAACACAATGTGTGTCTGGGATGAAAAGGAGAAAGAAAACAAGAAATAAGGAAAAGAGAAAGAGAAGCTGGGGAGGAATTAAATATAGGATTATTTCTTGGTTTTCTTCCATGTGGCAAGCATAAACCAGACCTCTCATGTCCTATTTTATCTTACTACCTCCTTAAAAACAGTTCTAAAAGTATACCATCTCTCTCCTCACTCAAGAACACCAGAGGCCTAAGTGTGAATTTGTGTTATGATAAAGACTTGACGTTGAGCTCTTATTAACTACATTCTTTTAAAAAATCACAATGTTGGTGGAAATGCGATTTACCCATACAGCAAAAGGCATTTATTTAGAATCTACTTTATTCTATACATGCATTAATTAATTCAATGAGCATTTACTAAGACCCAAGCACCTATTAGGTCTATGAGGCACAAAGATTATTTATTTTAAATTTTTTAGTGTATTTATTTAAGTGGCTGAAATTGCTGTTTGGTCTCACATTTTCCATTCTCCCCTTCTTGCTTGGGAACAGAATCTCAACTTTATCCAGGAGAGAAAAGATGTTCCTTTAATGTTCATATACTCAGACACCCATTCAGTCTTAGCTTAGGCCCTCCTTCCCACTGCCGAGAATCTCACACAAGTCAGGACCTCTGACAACTGTCTTAAAGACCTTGAGGTGACCTTGAGGCAGAAACCACGTTCTACACCATGGGAGCCTGAGTGTGGGATTGGCATTGTGGTGCAACAGGTTAAATCACTGCTTGCATTGCCTGCATCCCAGGCTGGAGTACCACTTCAAGTCCTGGCTCCTCTGCTTCTCAGCAAGCTTCCTGCTAACTCCCCTGGGAAAACAGCAGAAGACAGCCTCAGTACTTGGGGCCCTGCCACCAGGATGGAGTTCCTGGCTCCTGGCCCCTGGCTCCTAGCTTCAGCCTAGTCCAGCCCTGGCTGTTGCAGCTATTTGGGGAGTGAACCAGCAGATGGGAGATATCTCACTCTCTCTTGTTACCTCTATCACTCTGTCATTCAAATAAATAAATAACTCATTAAAAAAATAAAGGAACAAAACAGACTAGGTACTTGGTAACTAAGAAGCCACTATACAACCCTTGATTTGCCTTACTCTGAATTTCTTTCCTGTGAGAGCCCAAAATGTATTTTAATCCACTAACCTGTTATGTAATCCTGATCCTGGCTAACTCAGGGTGGATGATTGTGCCATCTACAAATTCAGATCATAAGAGGAAAGAAATTGGAGTGATAAAGGTGGGGAATAGGATGACTTCAGTTTAAGAAAAGTTCTTCTGAAAGTGTCTATAAGACCAAGTGGAGGATAAATATTCCTTAAATTATAGCAGTTACAGCTGTGGGGAGGAATCTTCTCTCCAGCTCTGGGCAGAATTCAAGTCCATGTGGTTGCTGGACTGAGACCCCTGTGTCCTTGTTGGCTGCTACCTGTGGCTGCTCTGCTTCCCTGCTAATGTACCTAGGAAAGCAGCAGATGACTCAAGTACTTAGGATCCTACCAGCCACGTAGGAGACCAAATTGGAGTTCCAGGCTCCTGACTTCAGCCTGGCCCAGCCCCGTCCCCCATCCATTTGGCCATCTGGGGGTGAACCAGAGGATAGAAGATTCTCTCTCTCTCTCTCTCTCTCTCTCTCTCTCTCTCTCCTGCGTGTGTGTGTTCCTTTCAAATAACGTTTTTTTTAAATAAATTTTAAAAGTTTTTAATATTTATTTATTGGAAAGGCAGAGTTACAGAGAGGCAGAGAGAGAGAGAGAGAGAGAGAGAGAGAGAG